>NC_091863.1:9116177-9419207 GCF_037783145.1 Equus przewalskii
CACCCCCCTCAATCGTCACAAACAAAAATGTCTCCAGACATTGCCACATGTGCCCAGGGGAACAAAGTCACCCTGAGCTGACAACCATTGAATTAAATCTTACTTTGGGAAGAAAGATAAAATTGTCATTCATCATCATTGGTGTTAAAATCTTTTTTTTTTAAGTAGAAGAAACGCAAAGGACATTTTAAAATATACTGTTGGTCAGAATAGAGAGTTATGTTTATAGGTAGTAAAAATAAAGGGTTTCAGGAACCAGAAAAAAGGGAGCCTTAAAATACTGGACCTATAAAATTGGAAGCAGTCTAACAACCCAAGAACACTTTGCAATTGATGTTGGCCGTAGAAACTTGTGTGACTCCAATACAAATCACTGTTTACCTGGGTAATTCTTTGGTCTTAGTATCAGATTTTAAGTCCTTTTTACTGGCTAAGACATGCTTATTTCTATTCTCTCCTCACCTCATGGCTCTTTTAAAATGTATAATCAAGTTCACCACACGATCAGCCACCCTTGACTTACTTCTCAGTTTCTGTAAGCGTTCAGCTCACAGAAATACAGCAGGACGTCATGGATCAAGATTTTTAAAATTTCAGTCCTGATTTGCCCAAAGCTAATTTCTTTTAATAGACTTGATATGATTTTTTTCAAGCCTGGCTCACTAGTTTTGTAATGATTTGGATAACTGCTCCAAGATGTGTCCATCAATCACTGTCCTATAAAGGTCAGTTTTTCTAGCAAGGGTCTTTCCTAGCAAACAGTTTTTTCTAGCCAAGAGTGAGTGGTTTGCTCTCAAATGAATTTGCAAAGTGCTTTGGGTTTTTGGAACCAGTAGGATGGACGAATAGTGCAAAATAATTACCTAAAGGGCAGTGCATTTAGGTATAGTTAACAAATGAGTTGGCGAGTCATCTGCAGTTGAAAACAGAATTTTACAGTCATTGCAACTTGGTGGTCTACACCTTGATGGAAAATTTCGCCCCCAACAAACATTCCTGGCACATTCAGTATGAAACCTGGACTTTTTTTTTTAATCAAGTACTTTTTTTATGATGTGAGAATCTACATTTTTAAGTCTTTATAAAGGTAAATTTTATCTGGATAAAATTTCATTTGTAAATCATCATGAAACTCAGTAGATTCTTGGAGTTGAATCAGTAAAACAGGGACTTAAGTTCAAACATTTCCACAATGACTGGAGGTCAGACAGTTCACTTCCCCTAAAAACTTGCAGAGACTGGAAGAAACTTGAGAAGGGAGCGTAGAGCCTGTTTAAAAGGCTTTATATAAATTGCAGGTGTGTGTTCAAAACAGCCCGCCCCAACTCTGCAGGCAGGTGAGTCTCCTGTGCTCTGGGAGAATTCGTATGCAACCCACCTTTGTCCCTAATTGGAAAGCACCACTCGCCTCTTGCAGTCTCCCCATGTGCGGAGGTTTCAGTGAAGTATTTCCTGATCTTGTTCTCACTTGTCGAGTGCCCTGGCCCAGCATATCCGTACTGATCAGCCCCCCATACATTTCCTCCCAAATAAAAAGATTTTAATCTTGATATCTCGTTGCAGCCCTTTATCAGGAAACCAGATAGAGAGCAATTGACTTCCATTCCTCCCGAAGAGTCCTTGTCACACCCCATCTGTCAGCAGGAAAAGGATCCTTCTAGTTTGCCCTTGTTTTCAGCTGGTCTCCAGCAGAAACAGAATCACACCCAATGGAGTTAACACCTGAGGTTTCTTTTCTCTCCTCAGCTTTCTGCACTGCAAGCCAAGGTCCATTATCTCAAGTTCCTCAGTGACCTTCGACTGTATGGGGGTCGTGTGTTCAAGGCGACCTTAGTGGTAATTTCTTTTTCTTGCTTTTTCTTGGAAGCCACAGAGGCCTGCAAAATGTCACTGCATAGGCTGTCTGGAATGAGCTGCTTCTGATGACAAAAGCAAGTCAGCTGTGAATCTTTTCCAGCCTCATTTCTAATCGACTGCACCCTAGCCTGAAAATATCAAAAGCAATGTTAAGCTGGATAACGTCACTGCAGAATGCCCTAGAAAAAGAAAAGTGAAGAACCCAGAGAATTGATGCATTCTAACAATGGCCTTCTTTTAAATCATTGGGCCAGAAGTTGCTTTCACATTAAAAAAGGAAAAATAATCCTCATTTCTAAAAGCCTCTCATGATTCTGAATATCTGTGCTATGATAACATTTACTGTCTACATTATTCATGATTTATCAGCGCCTCGAGGCGGTCATATATCTGGTTCTTCTAATTGGACGATTTGGTACAATATAACCCAGAAATACTTTCTAAAGAAAATGTAGTCCTATAAAAACAAACTCTCAGGTTCAACTTTGTGTGGCTTTTCAGAGGTCTAGTATTTTTACATTTTGTCAACATCTCTTTCTCAGCAGGCAGAAAAGCGCTCAGAGGTGACTCTCCTGGTTGGGCCCCGGTATGGCATAAGCCACGTCATAAACACCAAAACCAATCTGGTGGCTCTTTTAGCTGACTTCAGCCATGTCAACAGGATCGAGATGTTTACTGAAGACGAAAGCTTGGTGAGGGTGGAGCTCCACGTGCTAGATGTGACGGTAAGTCTCTCAGATGTTGACACGTGGCCTTGATTTGAACAGCTCGTTTCTGATAACGCTGCTGCTTTACAAAGCAGGCAAAATTTCAGTGTGTGCAGAGCATCAAAGGCGAGGTGTGGTGCAGAAAAAACCTACCCAACTCAGGCCTGAGGTCCTCCCTAAATAGTTGTGTGATTTGGGGACAAGTTGCTTACTTCTCTGGACTCAATTCCTTCATCTATACGTGAGAAAGCAAGCTAATTAATCTCTAAGGTCCCTTCTGGCTCCAGAATACGTGAACCATAGATAGAGAGTGGGGAGGTTTTCCCTGCTAACTTTTTAGAATACATGACTCTTGTATAGACAGGCAGGGAGAGTTTTCCCAACTTTGTTTACAACTCCCGTTCTCTTGTTAAATTGGGTCTGTATGTGCTTGTTCTTTTGGAAAAGCTGAGTGTTATAGTCAGTCTGTCTTTTTGTACTATAGCAGTGCGTACTGAGAAAATCTGGCCCCTAAGAACATCGTGGCCATTCCATTTCAAACAACAATCTGAGACTGTCCTCAAAGGGCAAAACTTTACTGTCAAAACAGAAGTTGACAGGAAATAATCCAGGTCCCCTGTCCCCACCTTCTTGTCCCAGGAATAGATGAGTCATTGGATTTGGATGGTGTTAATGTAGCTGATGTTTCCTTAGAGAAAAGGCACTGGACCTGAAGCGAGAGAGTGAGTCCAAAAAGAAAACAGTGTCAACCAGGGGGGTGCTCTGAGAACAGGCAAGGAGACCCCCCTTCCACTCCCACTAGCGTCATGTGGAAGAAGTAGATTAAGAGTAAGTGAGGATGTGGGAAAAAAGGTTTCTACAGAGCAAATCAGAACCTGTCAGTGTGCTCTGCAGCCGGAAGAGATGACCATGAAAGGGAGAAGGTGGAGCTCGGACATGTTGGCCGTAGCAATGAAACGTGCAAGGATAGACTTGGAATGCCTGGCCCCCAGTCCATAACCAAAGATTCTGAGGACAACAGCCCATCCTGAAAAAGGGGCAGAAGAAAGGGTGAATTGGATGCAGTCATCAGCCTGATAACAGGGGTAATCTGTCCCAAACAGAACTGGGGGGCAAGACCCTATTGATGGTTTCCTGCCTATATCACAGAACTCTGGGGTGTCTTAAGAGGAGACTTCCATTGAAAAGGGAGGAAAAGGCAGTTCATGAAGTAGTCCAGGGGCTTTGGATGGCAAGTTAGGTTCCACGAGCAGGGCCATCAGTCCTGGCCAGTGTCCTACGCCTGGGAGTGAAAGCGACAGGCCTGTCATCTCTCTATTTCTGTGCCTCTCCGGCTGTCCGCTTTTTTTGTTGCTCCCTTACTTCTCTCTCACTTTCTCTGTCTTTCAACAAGAACACACCACGCAGTCCGCCCTTCCTACCTCAATGAGAACAATTGCGTCAATTGAACACATCCTTCCCCATGTGCCCAGATCCACGTCCAATGGTATGAGAACCTCATTGTTTCCGGAAAGTTTTAGCAAGGCCTTTTCTTGACTCCCATCTCTGTTTTGCCCTCCTGTGAATTTACGATTTCCTTTAGAAGCATCCTTTTCCTGCATCTCTTTGACACTTTGCATTCAGTCTTAGCAGTAATTTCCACTTGATTTTTACTTCTCTTCAACACTAATTTTCACCATGAACCCAAACTTAACCTTCCTGTCATTTTTCAGATTGTGCGTTCACATCTGGTAACAGACTCCTTAACTATCACTTTTTAAAATGTTAACTATTTGGGAACAAAACCGATGTTATTTTGTTTTCCTTCCAATATGACCTGGAAAAGATTCAAAATATCTAGGCTTTCAAAATGTCGTCACCTAAATGTTTTGCAGTAAGGCTGTTTGGGTTATGCCTGACTTTTCCCCCCGTTTGTGCTTCTCTAGTGAAATGGTTGGTCAGTAACTTCTTTTGTTTACATTTCATAAGCACAAATGCAGCTGTTGTCACCTAAGGGAGGTTATTAAGAAGGGATGGCTTTAACCAAAACATTCTCTTTTGTGTAGCCCATCACACTCCTAATGGAATCGTCAGATGCCATGAACCTGGCCTGCTTAACAGCTGGATACTACAGGCTGCTTGTGGATTCCAGGAGGTCGATATTTAACATGGCCAACAAGAAAAATGCAGGCACCCAGGAAACAGGTATTCTCTTCCTGATCTCATGAAGCACTAACCCACCCCCATCCCCCACCTCACCTGACAACAATAATAAAGATGTTTTTTGAAAAGTTAAAATTGTACCCATAAAAAAATCTAATGTCCAAATTTAACACAAAAGCTTTCAAATGCTTCTGATATGGTCTAATGTTTTTAATGAAAATGTTGATTTTTCCATCACATTTTCCACGTCGCTTGGAAATGCCGGGGTGCGTGCTTCAAAGACAGTGATGTAATTATTGCGAAGGGAGTGAGCATCAGTCTTTGTGGCGTGGTTTCTACTGCCTCACTCTCACAGAGGTCAGGATGCAGAGAACTAACGGTAGAATGTCCAAGAGGAGTTGGGAGCCCCCAGCTTTAGGGCTGGCCTCTCCTTAAGCCCTAGGCCCGGACACCTGGACACGTCCTCCTGCATCAGACTTACCTCCAGGATTCTGGGAGCCTACCAACAGGAGGACTTGGGGCTCTAGAAGGGACCCCAGGAGCCATCTTAGCTCTGTAGTGGGACCATCAAGATGGTAAAGACATGGAATAAGTCAATTCAGCCATTTGCCAGGATGACTAGCCCCCACTCGAGGACAGGGGACTGTGGAAGTGATAGTTTCTTTAAGGGTGGGTGTTTTGATTTATTTTAGAACTTTTTTCTTCCATGTTTGAACATTTTCCTCCATCTTCAGTGGACACTCTGTAGCTGTGGCTGATGGACAGACACTAGCGTTCAAACCAGCGCTACTGACCCATGCAAAAAGGATAGCCAGGGTAACATAATCAGGGTTTCTTTAAAAAGAAAGGGAAATTCTTAAGAACAAATTCCATTGTCACTGTTTCTGAGAGAAGAGGGGGGAAGAGAAAAGAAGGGAAGGAAAATTCTCTCACTTTAACTTAGCAGAAAACAGAAATGATTATTCCATAAGTATATTGTAATATGTAGATAGACACACACACAGACAGACTCAAGCACACTTTATCATGATGGCTGGTTACATGGAGGCAATTGCAGTCATAGGAAAAAGGGAAAGCAGAGAGAAAGAGTGAGAGAGGGACCAGGCATGCCAGAAGGCAACTTTGACTTGTGACTAGATTTAATCCAACCCCACCTTGAAGTGTCCAGGTTTTTAAAAAATTTCTCTAAGTTTGGGATTTTTCATTTCGCAAAGTTGGGATTAAAATCCTAGCTTGCAAGGTAAAGATTAGAGAAAAATCTATGTACAACTCCTAAAACAATGCCCAGTACTTCTATTAATAATCAGCAGGGAAGAAACCGGGAGTGAAAATATCGAGAATGAAAGGGACAGAAACACAGAGAGGAAAGGAAGACAGACAGACCCTGAGAGGCACAAATGATTAAAAAGGAAACAGGGAAGGAACAATGAGGAGGTAGTGAGTGTGTGCTGGCTTTGGGGGTGAACATTTTTATGACCACACGTAGTCATTGAGCTAGGGGATTTAGAGCAATGTAACGCTGACCTTTGAAATTCCGAAGTGCAGTTCAGCAATTTAACACAATCCTTTCACATTGGAAGACCACATTTTGGCTTTTTGTTTTCAAATCTTAAAGTTTATCTTGAAAATAAAACCTTTTCCCTGTAGACTGTTAAGATTGTACAGGTGCATGAAGAAAACCAAACCTACCATTTGAAAAGTGGTTACAGGAATAAGGGCTCTGTCCAATTTATAGTGACTCACAAATGTAATGTTTAATCAGATTTATAGAGACAAAAACTTAGTTCCAAAAACTATTCTTACCTTGGGGAAAGAATGGAACTTCAAACTTTCAGTAATTTCTCCCAGTTCTACAGTGAGAATGAGGGTGAGGGCACGTGTTGCAAATGTCTCTCTCCACTCTCAGAGAGAGAGTGTGTGTGTAAGAAGCGGGGACGAGGGAGAGAGATGGCATGCTCCAAAAAGCAGGAGGTTGACCCACACTGAGCAGCAGCCCAGGGCTTAGCATCCTCTGAGAGTTGAAAGTTCTTCTCTTCTCTTCAGAAACTCCCAAAAGATCTCCTGAGACTCAAGAAATGTAGAGAGTGAAGTTCGTTTCAGCCAGTTCATCCCTAGTCCATTCTCTCCTCCCATTCTGTGGGAGACTGGGCCACAGCATAGATCCCAATTCCCAATCCACATCCTTCTGTGTCTTCAAAATCATTCTAGAAACCAAATCAGTACACCCTTCTGGAAGGAAGCCAAGATTGAGTGTATATTTTCTTCTTCTCTCAAAGTGATCAAAGACCTTAGTCAAGATCTCTAATAAGGAACAGTAAGCTCCCATTTCTTCTCTATCTTGAAAACTAACCTTTAATTACTTTCAAAATCCCTGAACCCACATATTTATGCATCTCTGGGCCTTACAAGAGTCTGAATAAGTGTCTGTTAACTTGCTTTTAGCCTGCTGACCTATTCAGTTTTCTTATTGATCTAAACCAGGAATTGGCAAACTATGGCCCATGAATCAAATCTTGTTCTTACAAACAAAGTTTTATTGGAAGCCAGTCATGCACATTCTATTAGTTTCCTAGGGCTGCCATAACAAATTATCACAAACCCTGCAGCTTAACATAACAGAAACTTAGTGTCTCACAGTTTTGGAGGCTAGAGGTCTAGGCACTGGCAGGGCCCTACTCCCTAATCTTTTCTTGCCTCTTGCCGCTTCTAGTGGCCGTCAGCATCCCTTGTGGCTACATAACTCCAATCTCTCTGCTTCCATCTTCCCCTCTTCTCTGGGTGACCCAAACCTCTCTCTCCTTTTCTCTCATGAGGACTCTTGCCATTGGTTTTAGGGCCCACATGGATAATTCAGGATGCTCTCATCTTGAGATCCTTAACTTAATTATGTGCGTAAAGACTCTTTTTCCAAATAAGGTCATATTCACAGAGTGGACATATTTTGGGGGAGGTCGACGTTCAACCCACTACATCCGTTTATTTGTGTATGGTCTATGCCTACTTTTATGTTAACAACAACTGAGTTGAGTAGCTGCTCAACGGAGCAGTTGGCCCTCAAAACCTAAAATATTTACTATCTGGCCCTCTCTTTACAGAAAAAGTTCACCAACCCCTGGTTTAAACCCAGAGCTCCATCACGACTTTGCTCAACTGCTCTCCCTCCCCCAGTGATGCACACTCCTGACGTGCATGTGCACGCAGCCAGTCAGAATTGAAATTGTTGTTGTTAGTAAAATAATGCTGAACCCCCACAGGTATATTTATTATAAGGTAACATGCAAATATGGCTGGTGTGTAACTCAATGTCTTCAAAATTATATCTTTACTTGCTATTCTTGAAAATATATGTAAAATGACTTGGAACATTGTTCAGCATTCAGTCCATTGTATAATTGGTGGGGAGCAAACACCTCTTCAGTAAAACTGGTTTTTTTCCCCAAGTATTTTGTACACCTGATATCAGTGTTATCCAAACTAGGGCCAGGGGGCACTTTGAGGGGACAAATGGGAGAATATGTGGCCCTAACATTTCCTCAAAATATTGCCTCTGGAATCTACAAATCGACATTGACAGAATGACACGCTGCACTGTTTTGTTAAATATCAGAGTAAAATCTCCGCATCAAAATTTCTTTTTGAGGGACCAGCCCCGTGGCCAAGTAGTTAAGTTCGCGCACTCTGCTTTGGCAGAGCACTGCTCATCAGGCCATGCTGAGGCGGCATCCCACATGCCACAATTAGGACCCACAACTAAAATATACAACTATGTACTGGGGGGGTTTGGGGAGAAAAAGGAAAAAAAAAGAAGCAGATTGGCAACAGATGTTAGCTCAGGTGCCAATCTTTAAAAAAAAAATTTCCTTTTGAAAGACCTTTGAACAAAGAAAACAACATATTTTAAATTAGGGTTTTGCAATTCTAATTCATGAGGAGCATCAAACAAATCTTCAGGAGTTCTCATGATACAAAGAAAAATTGAAATTTGTCAAAGTATTAACTGTGCTTAGAAACAGCAGAGAGAATTATATTACCTGTGACTGCTCTACCTTATGCACCATACATATGTGTGCGTGTGTGTGTGTGTGCATACAGGCATGCATACTGACATTTATACATGAATATATTAACACCCACAAGGGTATAAAATGGCTGAAGATAGAGGTTTTTGTGCTATCATTACAATATTTATTATTACATTATATTTTTATTTATATATTATACATACTTATTATTACATTCTTACATTATCATTACAGTATTTCCTAAAATATGTGGTAGGAGTATGAGGATCCTTGGCCTTCTCTTAACTTAATGAAGAAAAAGTCCAACATCTTCCTCTACAAAGTGAGGAATGTTAGATCTCGCTTTATAAAGAAAAGGGCGATCTATTTTCCAGAATAACAGCCTGTTGGACTATCACCTGTAAGGATTTTTAAAGGCATGTTGTACACCCACATTCATAGATGTAAATGAGGTCTTTTAATAATAGAATGAAGGGCCAGATGGAATTAAGCTGGAGTTCCCTACTCTCAAATGGTGTTATGTTTTATCGAATAGCAGTTATATTTTATGCAGTATCTGTTTTGTTAAGGTCAATTCTCCTAACCAAGAAAGCCTTACACCTGAAGCCTAAGTCAACCAGTACCATATTTAGAAAGCTGAATAACCGTAGTTACAAAAGTGATGCTACAAGCCATTAAATTAAGGACAGAGACGAGGCCCTCCAGAAACCAGACAGCACAGTAATATTCTTTGCATAATTCTTTCTCTTTAGGAGCTGAAAATAAAGGAAAGCATAACCTCCTTGGCCCAGAATGGAACTGTATACCCCAAATGACCACCTTTATTGGCGAAGGGGAACAAGAAGCCCAGATAACATACATAGATTCAAAACAGAAGCCAGTTGAGATTACAGATGGCACCTTGTGTCCAAAGGACCACCGGCACTTATATATAGACAACACCTATAATTCAGATGAACTCAACCAGCAGCTGACCCAGCCGGAAGATGCTCCATGTGAGGCAGACTACAGAAGTCTAGCTCAGCGGTCCCTGTTGACCCTCTCAGGGCCAGAAACTCTAAAGAAAGCACAGGAGTCTCCAAGAGGAGCTAAAGTGTCCTTTATTTTTGGAGATCTCGCCTTGGATGATGGTATTAATCCCCCGACTCTTGGTTATGAAAGACTATTGGATGAGAGTCCAGAACTGCTGGAGAAACAGAGGAATCTCTACATCAGCAGTGCCAATGACATGAAGAGCCTGGATCTCACTCCAGACACAGAGAGCATCCAGTATGTGGCAAACTCTGTTTATGCAAACATAGGTGATGTGAAGAACTTTGAGGCCGCTGAGGGGATAGAGGAGCCCCTCTTGCACGACATCTGTTACGCAGAAAACACTGATGACGCAGAGGACGAGGATGAGGTGAGCTGTGAGGAGGACCTCATGGTGGGAGAGATGAACCAACCACCCATCCTCAACCTTTCTGGGTCAAGCGATGACATCATCGACCTCACATCCCTGCCCCCTCCGGAAGGGGATGACAATGAGGATGACTTTCTGTTGCGTTCCTTGAACATGGCTATCGCCGCACCCCCACCTGGCTTTAGAGATAGTTCAGATGAGGAGGACTCTCAGAGCCAGGCAGCTTCCTTCCTCGAGGACAAGGAACCAGGCAATAGCCTGCAAAATGATGAGATCCCCGTGTCCCTCATTGACGCTGTGCCCACCAGCGCCGAGGGGAAGTGTGAGAAGGGACTGGATAACACCGTTGTTTCCACGCTGGAAGCTCTAGAAGCTCTGTCCGTGTCAGAAGAACAGCAGACCAGTGACAATTCAGGTTCTTTCACGATTGTTACATTTATTCACTGATAACCATATCATTTCATCCTTTCAAGCCATTTGCCCTTGGAGTCCTGTTATGTGGTGTTCTCCATTTCACGCATGTCCCATTTCATAAATGTGCTGAAACTACCATCATGGGTTTTTGTGTATGTGGTTTCCTTTGTTGTTATTTTTTTAAATATGTAGCACGTTTTTTCCCCCATTTCTGGAACAACTGTGCAATAAACTCAGAGTCCTTACTGAAAAGGGAAAAACTTGGTATTTTTTTTTAATAATAATGAGTCCCATTTTCTTACATGTCTCCTAGTGCCTCTGCATCCATTAATCGGTTCTTGTTTTTTACGGCATGCAGGTGTAGCCATCTTGCGGGCTTATAGCCCCGAGTCTTCAGACTCGGGCAATGAAACTAACTCTTCTGAAATGACTGAGAGTTCTGAACTGGCCACAGCACAGAAGCAGTCAGAAAACCTCTCCCGCATGTTCTTGGCCACTCATGAAGGCTACCACCCCCTTGCAGAAGAGCAGACAGAGTTCCCCACCTCCAAAACTCCTGCTGGGGGCTTGCCTCCGAAGTCTTCCCATGCCCTGGCTGCCCGTCCGGTGACTGACGTCCCTCCCAAAGTTGTGCCTTCCAAGCAGATACTTCACTCAGACCACATGGAGATGGAGCCTGAAACCATGGAGACCAAGTCAGTCACTGACTATTTTAGCAAACTGCACATGGGGTCGGTGGCGTATTCCTGCACCAGCAAAAGGAAAAGCAAGCTGGCCGATGGGGAAGGGAAAGTACCCCCTAATGGGAACATGCCAGGGAAAAAGCAGCAGGGGTCCAAAACAGCTGAGGTGGAGGAGGACACCAAAGGTAAATTTGGTACTGTGTCTTCAAGGGACAGTCAACACCTAAGCACTTTTAATCTGGAAAGAACTGCTTTTCGCAAGGACAGTCAAAGATGGTATGTGGCCACTGATGGGGGGGTGGCTGAAAAGAGTGGGTTGGAAGCAGCAACAGGGATAACCTTTCCAAGAGCTTCCGGTCTGGGGACAAGGGAGGCTGAAGGGAAGGATGAAGGGGCTCCCGATGGAGAAGCCAGTGAGGTTTCAGGACTTGGCCAACAGGACCACTTCTTAACTGACGTCACCTGTGTAGCTTCAGCCAAAGACTTAGATAACCCAGAGGATGTTGACCCGTCTACCTGTGACCATCCTTCCAAGCTTCCTGAGGCAGAAGAGAGTGTGGCCCACCTTTGTGACTACCACTTGGCCAAGCGGATGTCATCGTTACAAAGCGAGGGCCATTTTTCTCTACAGAGCTCTCAAGGCTCTTCAGTGGATGCAGGCTGTGGCACAGGCAGCAGCAGCAGCACCTGTGCCACACCTGTGGAGTCCCCACTCTGCCCCTCCATGGGGAAGCACCTGATTCCTGAGACTTCGGGGAAAGGCATGAGTTATGTTTCTTCAGAGGAGAGAGCCACTGGGCTTCCCAACCACGGAGCCACCTTTAAGGAATTACACCCACAGACAGAAGGGATGTGTCCGCGGATGACAGTGCCTGCTCTGCACACAGCCATTAATGCTGAACCCCTGTTTGGCACTTTGAGAGACGGATGTCATCGACTCCCCAAGATTAAGGAAACCACAGGTACAGCAATGATGGATTTAGCACTTTGTATTACATGCCAGGAGCATGTAACCCAAGCTTACAACAAACCTGAAAATATAAAGTCTGGAATTAAAGTAAAAGTTAGAATTTTTAAAAAGGCTGCAAAACTGTGGCCAGATTAAGTATCAATCGTTCATCCCCCAGTGTTTAATACTGAGGTTTCTAGAACTGGAACCGTAGTTAAATGGCACTTGCTGTTTAGAATCTTGCTCTGTTCCTGCTGTTAGAATTTGATGGAGCAATATTTTTTTCTAAATTCTAGATGTAGACTTGGTAGTGCCCAGTGTGACTTTTAGTTACAAGATAGTTTTGCTTAGAGTCACAAGAGTTTGATTTCCTTCTCAAGACATCAAATTTCGAATCTTGCCGTTTCATGATTGAGAGCAAGGAAGGATAATAGAGCAGGCTATCAGGAAGATCAGTGGGATTTGGGAAGATCATTTGCCTTCCAGCAATATGTACAGATTCCTCCCTCCTCTGTAAGACTCTCCTAGAGGAATATTCTGAAATGTCTGGCATACCTGGGTGTCAGGAAGGTTTTGGGGGTATGCATGATAAGCTGCTATATTTTCCCCAAAATAATAAAATATAGACACAGGTAGCAACAACAGCACAGCTACTTTCTGTGCCTGCCTCCACCGTTCTACCACCCAGTGGGCGCATATCCCTCTCACCGATCCACTTGGACAGCAATCATGTGGCAAAAGCAGATGCTCTTTCATACTTTCAAATTTCAAATTGTATCATCAATAGTGTCTTTTTTCATATAGGTCAATAGATGTTAGTGAGATCTTATAGTGGTTAATTTCCATTCCTGCCCTTTGTCTACTTTCTCAAAACCCACCGCTGGCTTCACCTGCCTTGGGAAACCCGTCGGGTGAATGTTACTTGACTCATCACCCAAATAGCATCTTTACCTCTAAACTAATTAAAGCATGTTGTTTAATCCTTTGCAGTTTACAAAGAGCTTTCACCTAATTTACCTCTTGCTTCTCACAAAAATTCTGTGAGATGGAGGTTAGTTTCTTCACATGACAACTTTTCTGAGTAAAGTTGAACAACTTGCCCAGAGTCTCAACTTCAAACCCTGCACCAGGCAAACCTCATGGGGCCCTCTTAAAAAGGTTAGCTTATTTAATTTGCATTAATTAAATTAGGCCACTTCTTTAAAAAAAAGGTAACCAATGCCAGGATTAACCTAACTCCCATGAAATGAAACTTAAATATCATAAATATGCTTGAATACTCTGTATGTAGGATGTGTGTTTTCTAATTATGTGTCTAAGCTTTGATAGATAAATATTGGGAGCAAGGCAAGTCATGAAATTCCATTGTCTCCCTGAAAATGTTTGTGATTTCTAGACAATTCCAAATGAATCAGTAGTTTAAGAAATAATAGATTCTATTATTTCTTGAAATGGAAATCTCTTACGAGATCGCGGGAAGCAGTCTTTGGAAAGCAGGATGACCCTGACAAATGGCAGTCCTTCCAGAATACATCCTCGGGAAATGACAGGCATCACGTAGAAATTTAGTGAAAATAACCACCCATGAGATGCTTAATGATTCTCTCTGTTTTTCTACTACCCCTAGTGTAGCTTTGACAGAGCCTGGGAAGGAGAGACGAGGAGGCATGCCTTCAGCTTGGTCTCAACATCCTGAAGCTGATCCCATCCTGCTACCATCAAACATTCACTCAGAATCAAAGGTGCCAATTCCAAATCAAGACCCTAATGATTTCTCCCAAGCAAACCAGGCATACAGAGAGGCTGTGAGCTGGCGGCCACTGGATCTGAACGGGGGAAGCCTCAGGACACCCCCCAGCCAGAGAGCTCTGAGACGTAGCAGCAGTATCCTCTCCGGATCTGTAGGTTTGGAGATCTTCCGAGAGAGAACCAAGGGTGCAGTCAGCTTAAAGTGTCAAGGTATCACAGAAGCACAGGAGGCCAGTTCAGAAAGGCAAGCAGAACTCCCCCTGGGGAAGAAGCTCACCAAAAGTTTTTCCCAAAGCTCGATGCACTTTAGCTCTGAAGGGAGGGTTCACAAAAGGTCCCCAGTGGCTCACAAAGACTCAAAGCTGTATAGGACATTACCCTTGCGGAAGCTAGAAGGCAGCAATTGGAGATGCCGGGGCCCTTTCAGCTACTGCTTCCTGAGCCGAGGGCAGGATGAAGACGGTGATGACGATGAAGAGGGGGGAGAGGCCACCCGCCGGGTCCCTTGCCTCTATCGACCACAGATGACTCAAGCCATGCCAGAACCACCCAGCCCACTCCTGGCTGTTGGGATTCAGAAGCAAGGAGGGGAGCTGTCCAGAGGTTTAGTGCTGAAGGTCTGGGCAGAAGATCTGAGTGGCCCAGATGACATAGACTTCAGCAACCTGGCTTTTGATGCCCGGATTGCAAGAATAAATGCCCTAAAGGAGAGCACATATGCAATGCCCGATGGGTTCCTCGCAGCCCAAAATGATGCCAATGAGCTGCTCTGCCTTGTCAGGGCAACCAAGGAGAAGAGAGAGGAGTCACGCCCTGAAGCGTATGACCTTACACTTTCTCAGTACAAGCAACTGTTATCCATCGAGTCCAGACAGTTGGGAAGTGCCTGTAGGAAAATGGCGATGGCGGAGAAAAGCCCAGAGGAGATGCTCCTAGCTATGACTTCCAGCTTTCAAGTGCTCTGTTGCCTAACAGAAGCTTGCATGCGATTAGTTAAAGTCGTGAACTCAGAAACACAGCGGCAGGAAATTGTAGCAAAGATTGATGAAGTGGTCATAAACTATATTTGTCTCCTGAAAGCTGCAGAGGCAGCCACTGGAAAGACCACTGGGGATCCTAATGTTGGACTCTCGACGCGACATTCAACCACCATGGCCGCTCTCGTAAGCACACTAACCCGTTCTCTCAAGATGCTTTTAAATAAATAAAGTATGAAAGTCACATCATAGTCTACCTTTGCAAAGCCATACATGAACTTTTATTTACTTTATGTGTACGATGAACAGATGTCTCCTTTCTTCTCTCTGTATATTTTGTTATTTTATATAAAATAGGAGATAGAAGTCACACTGATGAAATGTTGAAATGTACTTATTGGATGTATTCTGTTTATATTATACATATATATACATGTAAAAGAAATATACAAGAAAGTGATGACATTTGGCTATTTTTCTTATAGTTAAAACTCCAGGTATATGATGTGAAATTTTAAATTCTACCATGTTAGAACAAAACAATGAAACCTATCCCCTTTCCCTCCAAGCAGATACTTGGAGACCATGTCATTCGTATTTAGAAGTAAAAAAAAGAAAGAAAGAAAGAAAGAAAGAAGGAAATCACAATGTATATAAAACAGTACCTATGTTTTAAAATTATGATTTTTAAGCATTGGAAATAGCAAAACATTTAAAATTCAAGAAGCTACTATGAATTATTAGAGAATATATATATATATAATAAATTAATTTTTTGCTCATAGTCTTTGGTTATCTGATGCTTTCTTCCAAGAATCCTACATATTTAATTTTGGCTTATGCCATTTGGGCTAGAAATGTGGTGGGGGCGGATTCTATTGTGTCAGCACAAATGCTCTTCACAATGTTTCTAGAATTAAAATACTTCCCAAATAGAAAAACAGAGGGAATGATGGGCAGGTTCCCGGGTAATACCTAGAGTTATAGATTATCTAATTATATAAAATGAAAAGAATTAATATCAAATTTAAATTATTTGATGAAAAGAGAGATCCGCTTTGACTAAACGTCAAAATATATAAACCAAAGACATCATCTTGCCCCCCACCCAGCCCAACCATGAAACTTAGAATGCCCTTAAGAGTGACAGAACATTTAGTGAAGTATTTGCAAACTTACAAAAAGGAGCGTGCAATGATCATCAAAAGTAAGCGCAGATCCAGTAACATAAAGCAAACCACACACCAGCCTGTGAGTCATCTCACATCACAGCTCTCAGCATAGAGCCCCAGGCATCATCTTTTCTACAGGAGCCAAGGCTTCCAACCAAATTTGGAATTACAGCCTAACACTGGGACAAACTTTCAAATCTGGAATGTTCCAGAAAATCAAGGAGAGACAACTACTTTAATATAGAAGCTGTGATTAAATAAATAATAAAGTATTTATTAAGTGTTCTAATCTGGATTGGCTGATAGAAATATGAATGCTGGAAAAAAGAGACAGAAGTGGTAAATTTGACCACTTTAGGTGAAACTGATGGAATGCAAATAAGTTGTCAGGACTCTCTAAAAATCTATCTTTAGGTCGAAGCAAAAGGATGCAAACTCTCCAGTTGTAAAATAAAGTTGATATGTACATATGTCCTTCATGGGTCATTTAGTGCTCAAGCTACACACACTCCTATTTATGTAGGTGGCTCCTTAAAGTATGACAGGAGTATGCCAGGTGCAAATATTTACATTTTTGTAGCCTGCTGGGCAGGATGCGTAACAAAGTCATAGTTGCGCTCTCTCTCTTGTCCCTTGTTCCATAGAGACTCAATAACAAAAGCCACACATATTTATAGATGGTAGCAAACAAAAGAAGTTTAGATGTGTGTTATTATAAATAGTGTTTAAATAATAAAACATTTTATTATAAATATTGGTGTTTGATATTGAGAAATATTAATGGTGTTTACTGTGGACATTTTTGGTAAATATTCTGTGTACTGAAATTCTAACATTAATAGGATGTGTGTTCTATGTCAGACAATGTGCTAACATATCACATATATTATCTCATTTAATCATCACAACAATCTTATTGTTTGGACACTCTCGTTAATTCCCTATGGAGGCAACATGGTTTAGTAGTTAAAGACATGGGGTTTGGGTTCAGAAACTTCTTGATTTAAATTTGGACTCTGCCATTTTCTAGCTCTTTCATCTTGGGAAAGATGATCAGTTTTTTCTAAGTCTCAATTTCCTCATAGTAAAATGAAGTTTAACAATAAGATCTATTTCCACAGGGTTGTCGTGAGTTTTAAGTAAAATTATGTATGTAAAGTTCTTACCACAATACCTGGCAGAATAAATACTCAATGTTAGATATTATTATCATCATAATCATTACATTAAATATATTGTCCAAGATAATATGTGGGGGATGTTTGTTTTATACGCATATTGATCCTGACTCTGTGCAGAATACATTATGTGTATTGCATATGTATAAAAGAAGTATACAAGGAAGTGATGATCCTGGTTCACATCACATATCCAGTTAAAACAACTTCCCAGTCCGATTCCTTGAGAGGCCTCAGTGAAACAGCTCTGGGTCTTTCTAATCAATCTCCCATTACCTATGGGTGCTCCAATAAGTTTTTGTTTCTTATAAACAAACTCTTTACTACTTAGAAAACCTGAAGGGCCCCCATTCAGTAAACATGGGGCTCCTAAGTGGGGCCCAGGTCCACTAGAGTGTAGGAAGAATATATTAGAATGATACATGTGTTTATTTTTATCTAGCCTTTTTTATGTTTGTGTATGTTTTATAATGGCATAATAGTACAGTGGTATATGTACATTATTTTAAATAAATCAATCAATTAATAAGCATATGCCTGGTGCATGTATGCAAAGATATTGTCACAGGTAGGGTTGCATTTACTAAAGTTTGGAGACCACTGAACTAGAAAATAAATAAAACTTCCTTGCATTTGAGGTCCTTTATATTTAGTTCTCGGCCTATTTTTCCAAGTGTATCACCTATCATTTTTATTAATCTTTTATTATAAAACTTTCAAACATTATACAAAAGTAGATACAATCATATAATGAATCAATGTCCTTGTCACATGAACTCATGTCCAATCTTACTTTCTCTATTTCTACGCATCTCCTTCCACACTGTATGTAGAAGCAAATCTCAGACATCATAGCATTTAATCCATGAATATTTCAGTAAGAACTTCCTATAGATAAAATCTTTTAAACATAATCACAATGCCATTTTCACACTTAAAAAAATAATATCCTAATATTATCATGTAAATGTTACAGAAATAAATGACAAAGAAAGTGAAAATTCCTATAAACTCAACCCCCAAAAACAGTCATTGTCAACAATTTAGGGCATCTTCTTTCAACCTTTTCTATATATATATACTAATGTTGTTATTATTGTGTTTATGCGTTGAACTTTTGACTCAGAGAGTTGGTCTGACCACATTTGCCCTTCTGCCTGAGTCTCAGTTCCACCATATTTCATGTAAGTGGATTGGCCAGAAGAGAGATGATTGATGTGGAAAGAAAGTGCTCAGATGAACAACCACCACAGCATTAGGCTTATAGTAAAATCCAACAACTGATGCAATTGTGTCGGACATTAAAATTAATACAGACCCCTAGGCTCAGCTGGAATGAGTCTAATCACAAAAGAAATTATTTTCCAGAAAAGAAAGACTGACAATACATATTGAAATGACCAGCTGCAGCAACGCTACAATGGATCAATTCCTTCTGCTATGAATTTTCGTCCTTCATTATGACTTGTCTTAGGAAAGACAATCTTCGTTGGTTTATGTTCCTCTTTCATACATTTCTAAATGCCAGTTATTAATTCTCTGACTGATACTTCCAAGCCTCTCAGGATGTCACTCTAATTTATTCCTCCTGGATCACTCTTGATTTGGCAGTGGGAGAAGTTTGCTCTCTGATTATCACCACTCATAATTGTCTTAACTGCTTTTGAAATTGAAAGAAAAACCAAATCAGCTAAGTTTGGGTGATTCTTTATCTCTTCCAAACATTTAGAAATCTTCATATAGGGATCACAAGACATGGATATTACATTCTCTATAACCTGATTTTGTCTCTGCATTGAAAGTGGTGGATTTGGGGTGGCAGGGGGGTGTGTTTAGGTGTATAAAGGTTTGGGTGTATAGAGATGTGGTGGGGGGGGGAGGGGATGTTTGATTAGATAGGCCTGTGTGTCTGTGTGTAAGACCAGTTTTCAGTTTGGCTCTATGGATTTCAGTGCTAGTTTCCCTTGGGGCAGTCCAAAAACTATAATAAAACTTTCACTATATAACATCCCAAATCTTCCTTTAAAGTCAGATTGCAGAAATGGCTTCTCAGCTTTGAAAGATCAAAGAGTTGGAATCTTACCTCTTGAACTGAATTTTTATTCATAACAAGTTGAACATCACTAAGTTGGATACTTTTTAGTTATTCTGCCTATTCCCTGGCCTACCCCTCTCACTTTTTAATTTCAAAGGTTATACACAGGAAATCCATGGAAGAACAATCTAGGTCTTTATCAAATGTTTCTGCTGCACAAAATAACAGAATGAATTAAATCCTGCATTGCTGAAAGAAGTAGATAACCAATTATCCCAAGTGGCTTATTTTACCATTCAACTTGAAATTAACCTGCTGCCTTCAGCTAAACTTTCACTAATCTTTCCTCCATATTTATGATTGCATCTCAATTTTCTGTTACACATTAATTTCAAAGCATTGAGGGTTTTTTCATTCTACCTGTTAATTTTCATTTTCCGCTCTACAGTCCAGACCAAAATTCTGTGCCATTTGTGGCATCATCATTCATAGCTTTAGGCAGAATTAGTGTTGGCAGTGGATGTTTCTGAAATTCGGGAGCTGAACCTGCTTGGTAGCCTCCAACCAAGTAATATTTCTTTTGTTTTCATTTTGATTGATTCTCTTCGTACATCTTGTCCTTTCACTAAATGATCCATGGCTCCTTTCTGTCACCCACTCACAGAGGCAGGATGAGCCCATTCATTCCTTCAAATAGCTATTAACAACCTCCTAATCTGGGCAAACATTGTGCTAGATGCTGAAGGTGGGCTACAATGGTCAAGACGATTGACACGGTCCCTGCCAAAAGTGGAGTGTGCCTTCTAGAATGGGTAATCCGTTGTCATCCCCCAAGAAAGGAAGGGCTCAGAGTGAGTCAGCGTAACAGGCCATCTTCACTTTACAAGGTAGTGCAGGACTGTAAAGATGACCATGCAAGCCAAAAATGGTCTTAATAACCAATGAGGAAAAATTCCAATTGTTCCATGACCTATGAAGATTTTGTCAAAATGTTACTCTTACTGTCAGTTATAAATGTATAGGGACATGAAAAAATACAGTAAAACTGATATTTATTTAACACACAGTAATTTAAAACATTAGAAACTTTGAGAATTAAGTGGGCCTTTTTTGTAAAACCTTATAAAGAGAAGCTTGAACAGTGCTCACCTTCTTTTGTTCATCATATAACTTGCAATATGGAGTAAGCATCTTTTCTATGCTTTGGCAAATTGTCATACTCCTTTCTAAATTTGGATCAGCTTCTAACATTTTATCATTGGTGTGTTCAATGTTTTGAAGTGTCTCCAAGACTTCCTTTAATGTGAGTGGGGTTTTTTCCAGTGTCACTTCCTCTGGGACAGCTTCATCCTTTTCATCACAACCGCTTTTCTTATTGATGTCAATAAGTTCGCCTTCACTGCATCCCTCTGGCTGCATATCTACAGTCTCAAATGAGGGCAGTGTCAACATTCCCACAGTCAGCTACTTCTTCTATTACGCCATCTAAATTTGATTTTAATTTCACTTCCAGTGTTATCACTTTTTGTTTCTTTGCTGCACTTTCATCTTTGTGGACCAGTTCCCTCTTCCAATCATCCATTTTTCTAAAATGTTATGTAGCTTTGTCACTTAGAAAAAAAGGAGGCAGCACAACTATGTGCTTTGCTGTCTGTGCATGAACTGAATAGCAGATGCTCAGTGACCAATCGCCAGCAGACTTTGAAAGAAGTGCTGTGACTGGTCACTGATCATCATGCACATCTTTTATTTACGTAGCGATTTTTGGGTTGAAGAGCTAGTAGCAAAGTTTGTACTTTATGCAATTAATTCATGGTTAACATACCACGGTAACTGAAGTTTAAACCATGTTTTTTGGGGGACTGGTGTTTAGCTAAACCCTGGTAACTGGAATTCATGCATATCAGACCCATGCAGAATGAGGACTACCTGTATGCAGACGGTTAAAAGGTTTGAAGCTAGTGGTGAAAATGGCTGAATGGGTAGCATTCAGCACTGTCCGATAGAATTTTCTGCAATAATGGAAGTTTTCTAAATCTGTGATGCACAATATGGGAGCAAATAGCCATAGATGGCAATTAAGTACTTTTAATGTGGCAACTGAATTTTTACCTTTTTATAATTTAATTAATTTAAATTTAAACACCCACCTGTGTCTAGGAGCTACTATATTGCATAGTGCAGATCTAGTAGACAAACAGACAAAGAGTCAAAAATAAACAGAATAATGACAGATTGCAGTAAATTCTAAGAGGGAAATTGGCAGGCTGCTGAGGAAGAGACTATAGAGAAGTCAGGGCTTTGTCTAGATTTGAGAGGAAGGAGCTAATCTGATCAGGTAGTCCCCAGGACACCCATTTCACACAGGCCCAGCTCGAGACATTTAACTGGTATATGCAATGGAGACAGTGGCAGAGACTCTTCCTCATTAGACCATGAGTTCTGACTTATCCAAATTCTGTCCTCGGCCCTCGGTAAGTCTGAGGTCAAAAGACAACTGGGTACCCCCCGAACAATGCAAACACACACACACAGACTCAAACACGTTCACTTGTTCTTAGACTTCGGATGCCTTAGACCATGTCTGATTTGCATGGATAACTATTTCTTCCCAAAGACCTGAAAATCTGCTGTAGAATTTTGACTACACCTTAGTTTGTGAATGACTGACAAATGCCCTGGGGTATGGGAAGTGTTGTGGCAAATACTGACCTAACAGCCAGTATAAGCAATATGCTCCCTAAACTATGTCCTTCCCAACACAGTCTGATCCCACACCAGCCCTCAACCCAGAGCTGGAACTTTCGTCTGCTTTTCCCCACCTTTCCACCAGTTCTTGGGCCCAACATTCTTCTTGGTTGGGTTCCCAGCTGGCTCCCAAGTCCACTCAGATGTGACCCAATACGTTCTGCCTTCTAAAATATAGAGAGAGCAAAAGAAATAAAGGAAGATGTGAGCTGAGTTTCATGAAAGCCAATTTAAATTTAATCTCCACTATCCACTATTTCCTCCCTTTGTCTTCTTTCCACTCCTTCTATCCCCTGACACTCCCCCACCCCACCCTTCTATGTTAGTTTTCTATTGCTGTGTAACAAATTAACACAAACTTAGTGGCTTACAACAACACACGTTTATTATCTCCCAGTTTCTGGAGGTCAGCCCTCTCTAGGCACAGCCTAACTGGCCCTCTGCTCAGGGTCTCAAAAGGTTGCAATCAAGGTTTCAGCTGGGCTGTATTCTCATCTGAAGGCCTGGCTGGGGATGAATCTGCTTCCAAGTTCATTCAGATTGTTAGAATAATTCATTTTCTTGCAGCTATATGACTGGCTGTTAGTCCTGTTGTTTTGCTGGCTGGAGACCAGAGGCTGCCATCAGGTCATAGGGGCCTCCCACAGTTCCTTGCTGCAGGGGCATCTCCAAAGTAGCTGTTCACTTTATCAAGCCCACAAGGAGAATCTATGACTTCAGGGAGGGCCCAGTCCCTCTTTTATGGGACCCTGTTTTATCACCTGATTACGTCAGGCCCACCCAGGATAATCTCCCTTTTGAGTCACTCAAAATTAATTGATTTGGGACCTTAAGTACATCTCCAAAGTTATTTCACTGTTGCCATGTGCTATTGGTTAGAAGCATGTCACAGGTCCTCCCCATGGTCAAGGAGAGAGGGCTGTAGAGGTCATGAACAGCAGGGACAGGACTCATGGTGACCACCTTAGGGTCTGGCTGCCATGCCCTCTAAGGCTCTTCCCTCAGCTACAAACTCGACAGATCACATCTTCCCCTAGACAGAAGAAATAATACGGACACTTAAAATACAAACTTGAAAGGCTTTCAGGACCCGCTGTCCTGACACGAGTCATCAAAGGCCACATGGATGGCCTTCAGCCTTCTCTGCCCTGGCCCAGGCCCATTCTCTGGATATATTTCTGTGTTAATATGCCAAGTTGCTCTGGGGCTGGAAACTCCAATAATTATGATGTACTGACCTGTGCAGGTCAGGATTTTATTAATGCTAAGTCCATAGGTAAGCTTTCTGTGGCGAGATGACTTTTTTCATTGCACTCATTTTAGAGTCAAGTTATGACTTCGACATCAGGTGAGATTGAATAATTCAACTGGCAGGTGAATTATTAAAGATGCTAAACTTTAACCAGGGTAACCGTGCCTTTCTCAAGTATTTATGGGAAGGGGGATGAGCTGGCTCAGGTTGCCTGCTCCTAAGTTATTCACCTGGAAGTGGAGCCTACACATTCAAGTTCAGCTGCCCACTGTGCCAACTTGGAACTCCCGGCCAGAGGACCCTGAAGGAACGATGCTTCCTCCACGTGGGCTCCAGCAGAGATGAATATGGAACAGGGTTCATTTCTTTCTAGATTGTGTGACCCTTTATTCTCTCCCCTTATTTTCCAAAGCTATATTATTGAATCAGACTTTACTGGAGCACTCCTTCAGTACTCCCTGGATTTCTGAGAAAGGTGCAACAAAGCCAACACACACACACATACACGAGCATGTGATGCAAATAAATGTAGTGTCACATCACCCAGAAATACATGCATGGACCAGATTTGGCTTTCCTGCCTCCAGTCCACCTCTGCCCCCCACTACCATGAATTCAGTCTTCAATCTGTTGCCAGTATGATTATAATGACATTAATAATAATATACCTAATATTTATTTAGGCAAATATGCCAGGCACTGTGCCAAATGACCTTCATGCATCATTATCCCATTTATTTCCTGGAACAACCTATGAGAAATTATCATCCCTTTTTGAAGAAAGGAAATTCAGGTTAGAGACTTTAAATTACTTGCCCGAAATCCTGGATGCCAGTCAGAATCCAGATTTGAACTGAGGAATTGTAATTTTGTTCATCTGTCTTTGGCCAAGTAGATAGCTTGATTATGTTTAATCAAAGAAATGCCAGCATGTATTTCTTAAAAACTTAAATTCCACCAAAGAATTTACAACAAAAAGCAACCATCTCCCATCCCATAACTCCCCACCCTCAGTCCCAGTTCCAAGCGACAACTCATTTCGCCAACTTCTGTTTTTAGTTTTTTAGTGGTTTTATCCTTAGTTCTAAATAATATAATTTCTTGATTTACCGCCTTTGGATGTTTTCTACTGACTACGTCTTGAAAAACAAGGAATTCACTTATATGTTACCCCTCACCTTTCCTTCTCCCCTAACCAACGTCTGATAGGGATGCTATTATTACGTTCTATTCTTCGCTACCTATTTACCTTTAAATATCATAATTGCATCTCTGCTTCTTGTTTAATCATCTTTAGACACCCTCTCTTGACTCCTCATCTATGTGGACTAAAGCGATTTGTTCCCCGAGCTCGTCTTGCCCTCCACCTCACCACTTCTTCACTTCTTCCTCCTGACTTAGGCCATCAGAACCTTCACATTTACGTTATTTACATTGTTATTAAAAGCAATGTTCTCGACACTGTTTAGGGATCAAACTTTTGTAAACCACTGCAGCCTGGAAAACCAGCGTAGTCAACTGCTTTCTCAAAATCCGTTGAGTCATCCAGAGCTCTTCTGGAGGGTGAGACACAAAGAATCCTACATGTGGAAAGAAAGACGAAAGAGAAAACCGAGTTTTCTGTGAATTCATTGTTTCTTAAATTGGTAGTTCTCAAGGTGTGGCACCTGAACCAGCAGCATCAGCATCACCTGGGAGCTTGTTAGAAATGCAAATTCCTGCGCCCGGGTCTCAGACCGGCTGAATCAGACACTCTGAGGATGGGGCCCAGCAACCTGTGATTTAACAAGCCCTCTAGATGATTCTAATGCATGCATGCTCAAGTCTGAGAATTACTGTGTTAAATGATTAACAACAGATATAATTTAAGGAGCCTGACTCTTTCCTGCACTAAACATTGTCTTGTGACTGAAATTAGTTAAAATGTGTTTAAATATTGAAATACACACAGAAAGCCTATGATTAATATTTCCAAAGGAGATGACTACAGGCTGCATACAAATTGAAGTGAGGTTTTACCCGATTGGACTTTCAACCTCGTGAAACATCAAGGGAAGAAGTCTCATAAGACAAAAGAAAGTAAATGGAACACAACTTGTATTGCATTAACCAGAAGTTCTGTAGTAGACAGAATATTCATAAATATGCCAGAGCAAGGCAATTTTCTGCCCTACGTTAGCCTGACAAAAGTTCAATGTGATTGCTTTATAGGGTCCCTTTAACCAAAGCTGAGCCCTCATTCTTAAAGGGCAAGTTCATCTTACTGTCTTTTGCTTGTCAAGGTTGGTAACATTTTCATTTCTCTAACTGAAATGAAGCCATTCTTGCTTTGACTTAGGTTGGATTTACAATTTGCAAGCCAATAATCAGCATTTGCATTATGATTATTATTGTGCTGAGATGATTCCTTTTCTACGCACCCAATGTCATTGTTACCGAACAAACTCTCACTACCCAATGCGCGCAGAAGCCATTACCATGGCACATCAGTCTTTGAGAGAGGAGGCAGTTTATTGCCAGGTCAACTGGCTAGGAGACAGAAGAAGAGGCCTTCAACTCTGTCTCCCCAATCCAGGGTGTGGGGCTAGGTTTAAGGACTCAGGGAGGGCAGGCTGGTGTGCTGAAGCACTGGCAGGACGAGTTTCGATTGGCAGATCAAAGTTTTCTCTTCTGCGCATGCTCCTGACTGGCTCACTGCCCCTGTTAACATCCCGTTGTTAAGATGAGGTCAGTGATGGGAGGTGACCAGGAAAAGTACAGTACACAAAGGTCAAGTTGTTATGCAGATTGAAGTCATCTGCCTTCTCCATTGATAAGTTTCTAGAGATTTAGAGTCATCTTCCTCTTTCTGGCGCAGAAAAAGGGGCACCCTTACAAATGGAGATTTCTCTTATACATGTAAATGTCCCTTACAAATGGGTAACTTCTACCAGGTTTCCCGAGCTTTTCCTATGTCTGCTGTTTTTTTAATAGTCATCAGCTCAAAAGAGCCCTTATGCCAAAGAGGCATATTTTGGGGTGGCAAATTCTGTTCCTGGTCCTGTGGTTACAGCATGGCTCCCAAGTCATTTGAAAGAATCAAATAAAATAGATTCTCTTTCCTTAAATAGCATCGATTTCTCAACAGCATGCCGCATTTAGATTCCTTTGTATTTACTTACCAGGTTTTTGGTTTTTAAAAATGTTCCTGGGGTTTCTAAAGGATTACGTTTTTTCCTACTGATAAAATGAAATGTGCTCTTCTGAATATCTATTGCTGCATTAAAAACCACCCCAAAATGTAGGCGCTTAGAGAACAATTTATTATTATCTCTCTGGGGTCTGGGAATTGGCTCAGCTGCGTGGTTCTCAGTTGCGATCTCTCAGGCAGCTGCAATCAGGTGGTGATGAGGCCAGCGTCATCTGAGGCTTGACAGGTGCAATATTGTGATTTGAAAAAAATGTACATATTTGGCCATTCAGATGACCAAAATATATTTCTCAGATACATTTCGTCTTCATCCAAAGTTCCTGGCTCACAGCTCCCAAGACCTTTGGAATTTCCTAAGTGATAAGAGCAATGGGAGCATCTTTTGTTACAATATTTGGTCTCCTGTCCTCAGTTCCTGAAATCCCTGCAGAGCCATAAAGGTGAAATGGGTGTTTTGTTATTCATAACAAGCCCTTTCCCCACAGCTGGGTTTATGTTAATGAGTGGCTTTTGCAAAGCGCCTAAAGATGGGGGCTGGTTGCCTGGGGAACCAATCATGATTAGAGGCGTGGACTTCCAGGGAGGGGAGAGGGGCTGGAGGTTGAATCAATCACCAGTGGCCAATGATTTAATCAATCATGGCTACATAATGAAGCCTCCATAAAAACCCAAAAAGGAGGGGGTTCGGAGAGCTTCCATGCTGGGGAACCAGAAAGCTTCCACATGTCACCGTGCTGGGCCCCAAGCTCCACAGGGACAGAAGCTCCTTTATTCGGGACCTTGTCCTATGTATCTCTTCATCTGGCTGTTGGTTCGTATCCTTTAATATCCTTTATAATATATTGGTAATCTAGTGAGTGGGTTTTCTTGAGTTCTGTGAACCGTTCTAGCAAATTAGTCGAACCCAAGGAGGGAGTCATGGAAACCTCTGACTTACAGCTAGTCAATCAGAAGTACAGGTAACAACCTAGACTTGCAATTGGCATCCTGAGTTGGGGGGGTCGTTGGAACCTCCAATTTGTAGCCACTTGGTAAGAAGCACAGGTAACAACCTAGGCTTGTGATTGGCGTCTGAAGTGGAGCGCCGTCTTGTGGAACTGGGACCTTTACCTGCGGAATCTGATGCTATCTCTGGGTGGATAGCGTCAGAATTGAGTCGAGTTCTCGGACACCCTACTGGTGCCTGAGAACTGCTTAGTGGTGTGAGGAAGCCTCCACACATACGTATGTTGCAGTTGGGTCCAGGAATCCTTTTAACGGGGCTTTGAGATGACTCCTCATTGGCTAGCAGTTAGCCTCAGCTGGGAACTCAGCTGAGGCTGTCAAGCAGAGTCTTACAAGTGAGTTCTCTCCGAGGCTTGGGCTTCTTATAGCATAGCATTCTCAAGATAACAGCACTTCTTACAAGGCGGCTGACTTCCAAGATGGAGCCTCTCAAGTGCAAGCATCCCAAGAAAACCAGGCAGAAGCTGCAATTCTTATGGGATAGTCTAGAAAGTTACTCAGCAATTTTCTGTTGGTCAACTGAGCCACCAAAACAGACCAAATTCGAGAAGAGAACTAGGCTTCGCCTCTCAATTGGAGGAATGACAAAGAATCTATAACCATCTTTAATCTGTCGCATGTGCTTCTCCCAAACACGGTCTGGCATCTCAATCGTATTATCTGTTCCATGGAATCGGAATTTCCTGGAGACATCCCTCCCTGCCAGAGCCTTTTGACTTCCTTTTCCAGTAGCAATCTGTTATTATCTGAGTAAATATCATCTTAGCACTTCCCTTCCCAGTTTTCTTAGAATGGACCGCACAGTTTCCTGTATCCAATATCGCCTAGAGGAATTTTCCCATAAGGCTGATGTGGAATGTAACCTTTTTGAATCTTGTATGTCTGAAAATACCTTTACTTTGCTCTTATGCTTAACTGATTATCTGGCTACATGTGAGATTCTAGGTTCAAAATTACATTCCTTGAGAACATGGATGTTATTGCCCCACCTTCTTTTTGTATCAGTTTGCTAACTGTCAGTCTTGTTGCTTTAGAGGGTCCCCACCACACACACCTAGAAGATCTATTTCTTCTGTTTACTTGCAGTCTGAATTTCACAAGGTTGTGTCTAGGTCTGGAATTTTCTTTCATTCATTCTGCCTAGAATTTAGTGCATCTTTTCCATCTGGCAGCGCATGCCTTTCTTCAATTCTAGATTGTTTTCCTTCTGTTTGTTTTTTCCTCTCGGTTTTCTCTATGGCCATTATCTAGTGTTCACTGAAGAGAGCAAACCACTCACATATTTGTTCAGAGATATGAGCTATATTGTTTTCATAAAACTCTTTTTGATGCACTACAGAGCCCTGCTTTGCCGTTTTTATGGTTTGGGTTATAAGGTGGGCAATGGAGTATGTGGAGGTCGAGGGTGACGAGTACAACCCCTGCCCTGGCCATGATCTAGGTGAGCACAACTAGATGTGTGGGTGACTTTGTTTATATTGCTACTTACCACCTATTGATTTGCATTCTGATTTTTGTATGACACACTTAAAGCGAACATTATTCTCTGTAATTTTCTGCAGTCAATTCCTGTGTATCTATCACCCAGATCTGTCATATCCTGGCAACTTGCATGTTGCTTTGGATCCTTCTCTTAAAGAAGGAAACATCAGACAGTTGGAAAACTTTGAGGAAACTCCCCTGGTCCCACATTTCTCTCTTCCTCCTCAGATAAGAGGCCTGACAGCTTTTGTATCAGCCTCATGCAGTTCTTGGTATATTTACCACATAGTTACGTGTCCTTTACAATGTGTAATATCATTTGGCATGTTTTTAAACTTTATGTAAATGATGGTGTACTGTACATATCCTTCTACACTTTGTTATTCAACATTAGTTTTGCAAGATCTGTAGCTTTTCATAGATACAGCTTTCATTCATTTATCTTCATTGCTTTGCAGTAGTCTATTGCATATTAGAATTTACATTCAGCTGTTAATAGACATTTAGGTTGTGCACATTTTTTTGCTATTAAAAACACTGCTGCCATGAACATTCTTGTACCTGTCTCTTTGTGCATATGTGCTGTGATTTTTCTCTAGGATATATGCCCAGGTGTGGAATTTGAGAAATATCTTGATATTCTTCAACTGTACTAGATATTGATTCCTCTCCACTAGGCAGGCCCAATGATCCATGGTGATTGCAAGAACAAGGAAAGCAATTCAAGCAACAGGCTAGGTTGCTCTGAATATTCTTTCTCCAGTGGTTGGTTCCTGAGTATCTGAGGTTTCCTTCCATGTAGGCTGGCTGATTTTTATAGGGAGAGAGAGATCAATTGCTCTCTCTGCAATAAATCATATATTCCCCAACACCAACCCAAACCCAAGGACCCAGCAGCATTCTCAAGTATCTAAGCTCATGTTAAGCCCTTGTAGAATAAGTTGTTTTTGTTTCTCCTCATGGCATGACTACAGTGTAGAAAAATGTTGGTAGTGGGTTTATACTGACACTTATGGACAAAACCTGGATAAATTAAACAAAGAGATGAAAGAGGAAAGGGGAGGGGAGAAGTAGGGGAAAGGAAAGAGAATGGAAGAAATCAAATGATCAGTTTGGGAGGCTCACCATCTGGATAACTCATCTCCTGGAGAGTTCAAAGAAAAATGTAGTGTTATTTTGTTTGCATGTATCATGACTTAATATAATTGGTACTGTCCTATAGATGTCATTTTAACTATTATATTTATCTTAATTTTCATGTTGTTATTATTGAAAGATCTGTCCCATGCTGCTATGTGTACTCTTTTGTTAGCTCCTGGTTTCTAATTGGTGTATAATATTCCACAGTGTACATCAACCACCTTTACTTAGCTATTTCCCTAGTGATGGACACCTAGATAACCTTCAACTTCCTTCTACAAACCAAGCTGAGATAAATGCCCTCATATGTCACGCTATGTAACAACAATGCACACATACATGCTGGGTGACAGGTATATGTATACTTAACCTGACCAGACCAAGATGGCAGCACCTGCCTACACACCCCTAGGGCATTGATTCATGCATCCCACCAACAATGCACACTATCCAACTTATGTCTTTTGCCCAATTTTCAATTGAGTTTTCTATTTTTCAATATTGATTTGTAGATGTTTCTTATGTATTTAGATATAAGGTCCTCATTGATTTGGGACATTGCAAATATCTTATAGTCCATCATTTGTGATCTTTTCCTGTAATTTCCTTTATAAAACACAAAGCCTTAGCATGGAAATGATAAAGTCCATCCATCTTTAATCTTTATGATGTCTTACCTGAGGGTTTTGCTTAAAAGTCCTTCCTCAATTTTTTTTTTTTTTTTTTTTTTTTTGCTGGGAAAGATTCACTCTGAGCTAACATCTGTAGCTAGTCTTCTTTTTATTTTCCCTCCCCAAAGCCCTAGTACATAGTTGTATATTCTAGTTTACATCCTTCCAGTTCTTCTATGTAAGCCACCACCACAGGACAGCTACTGACAGACTAATGGTGTGGTTCCTTGCCTGGGAACCAAACTGGGCCACTGAAGCAGAGCATGCCAAACTTTAACGGCTAGGCCATCAGGGCTGGCTCTCTCAATTCTTTATGAGAAATGTGTTCTTCTACCTTCTCTGTATAGTTTTGATTCGGGATTGGCGAGCCAAGGAGTTGAAAGAAAGATTTCTTGGACTCTCAAGGTGTGGTAGTAGTGCTCCTTTATTCAGAGAATAGCATGGGGACAGGACCCATGAGCAGTGAAGAGCTACAGTGTGCAGAGGGTAGGGCTAAATTTATAAGGCATAGGTATGTGGGTTATTTTTTTACCAGACAAAGGAAAGATCATGTAAAAAAGTTGTTAAAATGGTATCAGTGCAGGTGGAGTCTGGTTATCATGTGGTTGTATAGCCTTAGATATGAATCAGGTCAGGACATCCTATGCTTCCCAGAGGATGATATAGATCAGCATGTAGGCCAGGATGCCTTGGGCTTCTCTCCCTGGGGCAGCCTTGATCCACGTCATAAAATCCCCCCCTCAACCCATTTGGCCTCGAAATCCTTTGGGGATATGATGATGGTCAATCTTTAACTACTTCCAGCCATACAAGGAAGTAGAGCTGTCCTTAAATGGTGACATAGAGGTACAGGCAGGAAGTTCAGTGGACTGGAAGGTTGTGCTTATGGAGTCCAAGGCTGACCAGGTATACAGATCCTCTGGAGATGAGAGAGTCATTTGATGAAAAGCGGTCCACGAGGCAAAACTGTGTTGACATGTGGAAGACAAACAATGAGATATACAACAAATTATAATAAGAAGTACAAGCAATATGATTAACCCAATGAATAAAGCTTTGATAGTAGTCCAGAGACCTGGACCTGACCAGGAGTCCAACCAATTTAGGGATAGGGTAGGGTCAGACAAGGATTTAATTTGGTGACTCATATCAGAGAGGTGGCCAGAGATATTTTGATGATAGTCAAGAATATTGACACAACATTTGGTTTTTATAATGGCACAAGTGCCCCCCTGTGCTGCCGTGAAGACATCCAGTGCCATTCGGTTTTGGAGGACTGCCTTACACATTTGGGATACTTCTAAATTGAGCAGCAAAAGGCTATGTTGTGTATCGTGTAATGCCTTCATGGTAAATTTGTTTAGGGCTTCCATGTGCCAGATGACACTTTCAATTCCTAATTGGGGAAGGAAAAATTGAGGCAAGGTGATCATACCAGTGGAAGACGGAACAGGTCCAGCGTTGTTGTAGGTTGGGTAGGTTAGCAGGAGGAGATATATTAAATGTAGTTCTACCTTGCATCCAGACGAAGCCTAGGGTGCATCTTCCAATCCATCCAGGTGGCAGCCAAGGCCATAAGTTGCAGCCACATAACCACTGATTGTCATTAGGGGCTAACCAACGTATGCTGGGCCATCTATCCCAGTCAGTCCCAAACCAATCAGTATTTTTAAGGCTATGATATGAGAACACATAAACAGGGAATTTGTCCCATAGGTCAGGTGCTATTAGGCCACATATCACAAGTGTGATTGGTTTGTTCCCAACATAGAGTGGCCTTTTGACTGAGTTGACCACTAGTAGGAGTGAGGCAAATATATTCGTCCCAAATTTGATATAGTCCATCCTGTGTGTATTAATAGGCTGGGAACTTTATCTTAGGAACTCGTTGTTTGTAATCCACCTGTGACAAGGCGAATCTAGTTAGTATTTGGGCAATAGTGTTGAAGGAAAAGGTTTAATTGTGGCCAGGGAGCTCCCAGGTATCAGAGATGGATGGCCACAAGGAGACATTATGATTCGTAATAGATGAATCTTGAAGAGAAGAGCTAGAATCTAATATCCATGAATATGTACTATAACTTCTACTGAAAAATAATTTTTCTAAAATCACCCTCATTTTTTACAAAAGATAGCCAAATTAAGATTAACTGGTTTGTAAAATAAGTGTAGTTTTGATAACACTTGGTCCAAGCATTTTCATAACTGCAGCAAGAATAGCAATTGATCATATAGACTCTTTTAAACCTGCTTTGCTGGAATTTTTATGAGGAATCTCAGATTGAACTTTAAAGGCCTCTTGAGGCCAGAAAAGCCAAGCTGAGGACTTGCCATCAGATTTTGCCTGCAATACCTACACATTTGGGTGGATTACTCTCTTCTCGAGGTCCCCCAAAATATTTCAAGGTTCCAGGCACCTGCCAGATAAGTGACCTTCCTTATTTACCAGGTAAGATTGCTGGAATCTCTGTAGACAAGGTACCAGGCCAATATATCCAAGTGGCTTTATTCCAGGAAGTCAACCTTTACTCCTCAAAAGATGTCTTGTCATATCTGAGTCTGTTTGTTTCTTTCGAATATGACATTCCACTCAAAGCCTCAGTAATGTAACCAATGTTTCCAAATGTTTTCTGTTATAAGGAGAACAGATTCTTATTGAACTTATACAAATAACTATACTCCCATGAAAACAATACTCACAAAGAGTTTCCAAATTCTGGAGGGATCAGGTAGAGAGAAAAGATAAATGTTTCATTTCTGCTCACAAAGGTATAATTTCACCAAATAGCATAAGAGAAAAAGATTTCCTTAAATCTGAGAAAACAAAACAGACCATCAAAAGTCAACAATATTTCAAACAAAAGTCGTAAAAAATTATAATCATCCTCATCAGTTCATACAGTCCTGCATAATTGGTTCTTGATCTTAATCTTCTGTTAGCAGTTTTATGAGGTCAGTTTCTCTGTTAGAATTCTGTAATTTCTTACCCAGTTCAGTTTTACCATCTGAAAGTTTATCAGAAACCTGTATCCTAGAATCCTGTGTCAGAATCCTTTCCATGAATTTCTCTGAAGATGAAACATATTTGCAAAAGTAAAAAGCATCAGAATAAAACAGCAGCTATCTGCAAATGACAAAAGACTCAAAAGGGCAATTGAGAAAGAAACTTGGCTACTTCTGTGACATACAACACTTCAAGATAATAACTAGAATTATGGCAGACAACTAGGACAGATCAGAATTTTAGGAATGTTATATAATTTTAAAACATTTAGGGGCCAGCCCCGTGGCCGAGTGGTTAAGTTTGCGTGCTCCACTTCGGTGGCCCATGGTTTTGCCGGTTCGGATTCTGGGCACGGACATGGCACCTTTCATCAGGCCATGCTGAGGCGGCATCCCACATGCCACAACTAGAAGGACCCAGAACTAAAAATACACAACTATGTACTGGGGACTTTGGGGAGAAAAAGGGAAAAAAAAGTAAAATCTTAAAAAAAAAAAATTTATATCAATAGCATTCACCCACATAATACCACCTAAGAAAGTTTATCATCACTTATTTGACAATGCTTCCCATGTAATTTAATAGACCAAATAAGCCTAATTGGTTTAGTATGTTCCTCCTTATAGGAAGAGAGAACAAATTTCTTTGAGAAGTCTTAGGGGCCCTCTGAAAATCCTCAGAGAAATTTTCTTCCTTCTACCAGGTCAAAAGAAAGCCTTCATTCAGGATTTGAATATTCTTTTGAGGGAGAAAACCAAATTTTAATTTTTTGCACCAGCTTATTTTTGACGTTAAAACTCATTTACTTAATTGGATTTACTTTAATCATAGGTAACTTGACCAGGCATAAAACTCCCTTCAGAATTTCTCCTTCACAACCTTCTACAACTTTCTTTTTACATTCAGAATTTGTCCCATGTTTTCATTGTTCCCTTCTAGTACATTAAGACGAATTTATCTTTCTTAACCCAACAAACAAAAATACTTCCATTCTTTATACCTTCTTTACTGAAAACATACACTTTACAAACCTTGAGTACAGAGCTGTTTTCCTTACTAATTTTTAGTAGCTTTAATTGCATGTATTAATTAGAATTTTTAACCCTTATCAGACCCTAGTAAAAACTAAAAAGGTAAGCAATTATGAACTATTATATCAGCATTCTAAACACTTTTCAAAATTTCCAGAAACATGTTACTTGATAGTAATAAAACACAAAGCTTGTTTACTAATAGACCCAAACATCCTTTAGCCTCTCTGCAATAAGAAGCCAAAAGTAAATAACTTAGACATTTTCAACAAAAATGTTTCAGTGTCCCATCCTATCCAAAAATGACTCAGATACTCAACAGATTTTTATCATTTACTCAACTTGGCAAAACCCTCAAGTTTTAAGTTACCAATTAGGAAGCTGTTCTTTTTTCAAGCATACAGACCATAAAACAATTATTGTACCCACAAACTCTCACCCATTTTCATCTATTGAAATCATTTGTTTCCAACAATTATGTTCAGATTACCCATGAAAACCTCATGAGACATTAGACAAAATTAGCTATCATTTAAAGCTATTATTTTTCTGACAAGTTTGTAACAGACAACATGAGCTTATTTGACTATTAAACCCAGGCTGCATGCCTGCATCATATTCAAATACTGACAACTCTAAGGACATGTCTATTTCAATCAAACCAACAAACTTAAGCTTTCATTTACCGAAGATTAATCTATATCATGTTAACTTTAAAAGACATTGGGTTAATTTCTATTACATTTAGAATTTATGTAAGTGCTTACTATAAACCAATTAAACAGAGCTCTTAATTTTGGCCATACCATCCAGAGGTAAAATATCATGCATATGTAATGTACATATAGACACACATACACAGAGTCTCCACAGCTATTGTTTTAAAATTACTGCCATGAATCAGGTGCAGTAATAGAAAGCTCACCAGTTATGAATCCAAATTTTGTTTTGAGCCTCTTTGCTAATATTTGTGGAGAAGACACTCAAGATGCTAAGTTTTTGGTGAGGGTACTCTTGTGGCCGTTTTTTGGCCTTTCCCCCTTTTTTCCCTTCAGTCTTAGGAATTAGTGATGGGCTAGACAGTCCCCACAGGATTTTCAAGCTCTTTGAGGTATGGGAAATGGGTTGAATCTGAACTGCCTCTAGAGCTGCATTTCTAGTCTTACAAGGATTTTCCAAGGACAGTTGCTCTTGATTTCTTAGAAATTGGGTTGTAACTCAAGTGACATTATAGGTTGATCTACCTGTCCAACTACATCATAAAGGCAGAGAGAAACCCCTCAATTTTTCTCCAAGATGGAGTTTCTGGGGCATAACCCATCCAATTGAAAGTGTTTCCAATTAGAATGCACCCAAGGGGTGGGGTCTCCGGGGATGCTTGAAGTATTGTCCATGGTGGTAAAGCTGATGTCCAACTGACAGCAGCTGGAGAAAGGTGCAGAGCCCGACTACAGGCATCAATGTAGTTATAAGATTTGGTCAAGTCTCACTCAGCCCAGGCACTTAATCCCTGAGCCAGCACAAGGGGAGCCAGGGAAGCAAGAGGCAAAGGCATGGAACTGGCTGGAGGCTGGGGCTCCCAATTCTGGTGTTGAGAGTTAGGTCCCTGGCAGAAAGTTTCCAAGTTTTCGATTTTACAGAAGGTCCAGGTTCTGCTCAGGTCAAGCCTGAACTTAACCTCGACTTGGTGACAACAGAGGAGGTGACAAATAAGACAGACAAAGAACGGAAAAGAGTAAATCAGGCCTTGTGCTCAGACCTCTTCCCAAGCGTTATCAGGATAAAGGTCACACAACAGGTCCCGTACCAGGCACACAACCCCGACAGGACAGTTCACAGAATAAATCACAGGTCTCCTATCCTCATAACCATTTCAGTAGGCACCTAAAGCACTCAACAGGTTAACCTCCAAGAGAGGGCACCCCACTTGGGGTTGCTGGGGTGATCAGACCTGGAAACCAGTGTGGGGGCCCCCAGGGGTGGAGCCTTTAAAGGGGTGACTCTTCTTTAAAGATTTCTCTGTTTCTCGATTGCAAAGCTCAAAAGGAGCCCAAAATGGCCATTGTAACTTTAAGAGAGATGAAAGAAAAGGGTCTATTACCTTGAAACTTCCCCCTGAACCTAGGGCATAATCCTACCCGTTGTTCTGCCTTTGGGGTTCCTATAGCAAGGGGTGATGGGGGTGTCACCTGGCATTGCATCTCTTGTATATCTTCCCTATTATGCCTGGCAGTAATAGGTGCCTGGTGAATGGTCCCAGAGATAAAAGAGAAAAACAGTGAAGAATTTTCCGCCGGTCTCAGGGACGTTCTACCCAATTGTGTCCTGGAGCCATTCTCCCAAGAAGGGGTTCCCATACCCAACCAATGGTTAGAGTTTGGTACTTTCCTTGAACTGGAGTCCTGATTGGGACTTTCTCGCAGTTCAGAGTGTGGTCAGGAGCCATAGGAAGGGATGCCAATCCAGCCTTAAGAAGAGAAACCTGCCATGGGAGTCTTAGTGATTGGTGACTCTCCTAATGACTTAAGGGGTCGACCCGTGCCCATGTAAAATTTATATATTAGAGACAGGATTAGGAAGGAGTGGATTAATTCATGCTTCGTCACCCTCAGGCTTAAGGTACTGATTCTCTTCGGGCTGAATGCCATGGTTTGCCCCGTAGAGTAGCCATGGGCAGCAAATGTGGATTCATACAGCTGTCTGAGAAGGTTCCCGATGGAGAAGTGAATTTAGATCCATCCTTGAGAAAGAAGAAGGCACAAGGAAGAAAAGGGCACTTACCAGAACTTCAGCTCACAAGCTGGTGAAGCAAGATCCCCATATGGGCCACCAGAAGAAATGATGTGGGCTTGGCAGTTGAAAGAAAGATTTCTTGGATTCTCAAGGTTTGGTAGTAATGCTCTTTTATTCAGAGAATAGCATGAGGACAGGACCCATGGGCAGTGAAAAGCTGTAAGCATGAGGACAGGACCCATGGGCAGTGAAAAGCTGTAAGCATGAGGACAGGACCCATGGGCAGTGAAAAGCTGTAAGCATGAGGACAGGACCCGTGGGCAGTGAAGAGCTGCAGTGTGTTGAAGGTAGAGCTAAATTTATAATATAAATTTATATTATAAGTATGTGAGTTATTTTTTACTAGACAAAAGAAAGATCATGTAAAAAAGTTGTTAAAATGGTATGAGTGCAGGTGGGGTCTGGTTACCATGTGGTTGTATAGCTTTAGATATGAATCAGGTCAGGATGTCCTATGCTTCCTGGAGGGTGATATAGATCAGCATGCAGGCCAGAACACCCTGGGCTTCTCTCCCTGGGGCAGCCTTGATCCACATCAGTTTCAACATTGAATCCATCTGCAATCCACTTTTTTATATGAAGGCAAGTAGGAACCCACTTTTTTCTTTCTCCATAGATGTAGACAATTTCCTCAACAGCAAATCTCTGATCAGATGCTGTGGGACAAGCAGCATATGTTGAGGCTTAGATGGCAAAGGGTGGACAGATTGGGAATGGTGATTTGCATCATTTCTAAGTCTGCCTCTGGTTCACTTGGGACTCCAGAGCGAACACCCCTGGCTATGACACAGATTCCGTTGTGGTGATGTGCCATGGGGAAAGGCCGGGAGCAGATCCCAGCAAGGATGAACTGAGGCTGAAGATCATGGCAGACGTCACATGTTCTGGGCAGAACTGTTGGTGGACGCATGTGAGATGCCATCAAGAACTCCCAGGAAAAACTGGGTGAGACATTAACAGGAAAGAAAAGTCCTGCATTACTAAGTGGGTACAAGAGCAGACGAGCCATGCTTAATTTCTATTAAGTTGATCCCTTCTGTAACCACACAGCTGATGGCGTCAGGGGAAGTAGAACAGTATATGTAAATTGCATTCTCTACTGTGTGATGGGGTGAAAATACCATTTCATTTTCAGGTTCATTAAATAAGAATTACATTCCTGGGAGTAAATTGCAGTTTGAAAAGAAAGAAATTTATTCTTGAAACCAAGCCTGTATATGTCACCCATTCCTGTTGTTATGAGTGAAGAATTACTCTATATTTCAGAATTATTTTTCTATTACACAATATTCATACTGTTAAAGGCGAATGGCTATGAAAAGACATTATAATTATAACATTTAATCATAAAAATATCACTAAATTACACCTGAATGCATCTTAAATAAAATAGCATAATGGAAAGAATGACTAAGTCCAGGAAGACGTTTTTGTCTGTCTTGGAGAATATAGAGTAGAAGCTGGAGTGGAGGTCGCAAGTGCCTGAGGCAGCACAAGAATAGGTACAGATTCAAAGCATAATAATGATTGATTTCTGATAAAAACTTCTTGATTTGTAGTTACAATTTTAAGTGACCTTTTTCAAGGAGAACAGCTCCCCCTCTTGAAGTCCTTCCTCTGCTTTGTCCAACTAATGAAGTCCTAGTTGTTTTTCAAATCACACCTCAGAGGTCACCTCCCCAGGCAGCCCTCCATGATTGCTCCTCAAACCCTACTCAAGAGTAATCTCTTCTGAGCTCCCTGTGTCTTAACGCTTCTATTACTGCATTCCTCACACAGTATTAGTTTTTGGGGTTTTTTAAATCTGTTCTGCTTAGGGACATACCTGCATCTTATTCACATTTGTATTCTGGTGCTTAGAACAATACCTGGCACACAGCAACACCAAATAAATATCTTTTTAAAAAATTGAACTGAGAAATATTTTATTGGACAGAGTTACCAAGATGGCGGCGAGAGTAGTCTTCTTTGTGTCTCCCCCTTCGAATCTACAACTAATTGGACATTCATCGCTTAACAAAGGATATCCATATAGCATCTCAGGACACCTGAGAGACCCACGCTGCTATACATCGGAAGGCGGACGGACTTCCCTCCAGGAGGAGGTGGAGATAGGTGAAAACTCTTCTACCCGGACCCACGAACAGCCTAGTACCTGCAAGTTGCTTTCTTCCAGCGGACGCCCCCAGAACATTGCCACACACCAAGGGCAGGAGGGAGCGCACACCAGAGGAGCGATGGTGGAAACAGGTGACCAGAGCCCTACCTAAGCCCCCCGCAATTACACCTAAGCCCAGAGGGAAGCTCCAGAGTTACACACCTGAGGTGGCGGGGAAAACCCGTAGCCATTAGAGGAGAGGCCCCGCCTAGCATCCACAACACCGGGAGGGTCCTGGAGAGAATCCCAAATGGTGCGGCGGCCTGCCAGCTGCCGCCACCAGCTCCACTGACCGGGCTTTCACCCGGGAGGGCCTCAGGACTGCCGGAGATCTCCTGGGAGAGGACTGGGGCTGGGTGGAGCTCCAGTGGCCGGCTTCGCAGCCCGGGGGGGAAACTCTAGAGTTCCATCCAGGCAGCAGGCAAAGTCTCTACCTGCCATTAGAGGAGAGGCCCCTCCCAGCATCCACAACGCTAGGAAGCTCCCGGAGAGAATCCCAAACAGCGCGGTGGCCCGCCGGCTGCCACCGACGGCTCCACTGACCGGGCTTTCGCCCGGGAGGGGCTCGGGACTACCAGAGATCTCCTGGGAGAGGACTGGGGCTGGGTGGAGCTCCAGCGGCTGGCTCCGCGGCCCGGCAGAGAAACTCCAGTGTTCCGTCCAGGCAGCAGGCAAAGTCTCTACCTGCCATTAGCGGAGAGGCCCCACCCAGCATCCACAATGCTGGGAGGGTCCTGAAGAGGAGAATCCCAGGCAGGGCAGCAGCCAGCCAGCTGCCACTGAACTCAAGGTCTCCAGCTATCCCCCAGACAGAGCAAGGGGCTCCCCGAGATCCTAGGCGAGAGGACTGGGGCTGGGTGGAGTTCCAGCGACCTGGCTCTGTGGCCCAGGGGGAAACTGTACAGTCTCACAGCACCCTCAGCGATAGCCTCTGCACAGCACTAGTAGAGAGCACCAACCCGGCAACCACAAGGCTGGAAGACCCTGGGACAAAAGTAGCATAGCTAGGTGAGCTAACCACAGACTGCAGAAGATGCCCATAGCTCTGCTGTGACCCATAGTGGACAAGTGAGATTTTGTGGGCGCCGACAGTGACAGAGCTGCAAATATAAGTGATCCTGCCCCTGGCCACTGGGAAAGCCCATAACACTGCTGCAGACCCTAAGGAGGGAGCACATCACGGTGGTCTGCAACAGTAGGCACCAGCAGCATTAAGCCCCCTTGTGATGGCCCCCACAGCTGAAGAGGGAACCCACAGGATCACTGTGACTGCGAGGAGGGGCCCAGGCCCAGTTAGCAACAGCTGATAGGGTTCGTGGTTGGTGCAGTATAAACAGCTGTCCCCCCACCACACCAGTAGAAACAAGTGGAAGCAGTAACTAAACTCTATCTCTATGCAGAGGCACAAATCTACACCATCAAACAATATGAAAAAACATATTAAATCTCCAGAACAGAAGGAAAATGACAAACACACAGAAAATAACCCCAAAGACAATGAAATATGTAACCTAAATGATGATGACTTCAAAACAGCCATCATTAAAAAACTCAATGAGTTAAAAGAGAATTCAGATAGACAACTCAACGAGTTCAGGAGCTATGTCACGAAAGAGTTCAATACTATAAAGAAGAACCAAACAGAAATACTGGAAATGAAGAACACAATAGAGGAGATTAAGAAAAATCTATACACACTGAACAGTAGGGCCAATAATATGGAGGAAAGAATTAGCAATTTGGAAGATAGGAATATAGAAATGCTGCAGGCAGAGGAGGAGAGAGAACCAAGACTAAAAAGAAATGAAGAAACTCTCTGAGAATTATCTGACACAATTAGGAGATGCAACCTAACGATTATAGGTATACCAGAGGGAGAAGAGAGGGAGAAGGGGGCAGAAAGCCTATTCAAAGAAATAATGGCTGAGAACTTCCCAAACCTGGGGAGAGAGATGGAACTTCATGTGACAGAAGCCAATAGATCTCCAAACTTTATCAATGCAAGTAGACCAACCCCAAGGCATATAGTAGTGAAGCTAGCAAAAGTCAACGACAAGGAGAGAATACTAAGGGCAGCCAGGCAGAAGAAATTAACCTACAAAGGAACCCCCATCAGGCTATCAGCAGATTTCTCAGCAGAAACTTTACAGGCTAGAAGAGAGTGGAATGATATATTCAAAAATCTGAAGGACAAAAACCTGCAGCCAAGAATTCTCTACCCAGCGAAAATATCCTTCAAATACAATGGAGAAATAAAAACTTTCCCAGATAAACAAAAATTAAGGGAGTTCATTGCCACAAAACCTCCTCTTCAAGAAATGCTCAGGAAAACCCTCATTCCTGAAAAATCAAAAAAAGGAAAGGGGCTATGAAACCAAGAGCAAAGGAAATAAGTAGAAGGACAACAACAGAGAGTAGCAGCTCTCCATCAGAACAGACTAAACCATGGGACTAGAAACAAAGGAAATTGAAGAGAACTGGAAAACAAGATATAAAATGGCAGCGGTAGGCCCCCACATTTCAATAATCACTCTAAATGTAAATGGATTGAACTCCCCAATCAAAAGACACAGAGTGGCAGGATGGATCAAAGAACAAGACCTAACAATATGCTGCCTCCAGGAAACACACTTCAGCCCCAAAGACAAACACAGACTCAGAGTGAAGGGATGGAAGACAATACTCCAAGCTAATAATGAACAAAAGAAAGCAGGTGTCGCTATACTAATATCAAACAAAGTGGACTTCAAAGCAAAACAGATAAAGAAAGACAAAGAGGGACACTATATCATGATAAAAGGGACTCTCCACCAAGAAGACATAACACTTATAAATATATATGCGCCCAACACAGGAGCACCAAAATTTGTAAAGCAACTCTTAACAGAACTAAAAGAAGACATCAACAACAATACAATAATAGTAGGGGACCTCAACACCCCATTAACACCAATGGATAGAACATCCAGACAGAAAATCAACAAGGAAATTATAGAATTAAATGAAAAATTAGACCAGATGGACTTAATAGATATATAGAGAACACTTCATCCAAAAACAGCAGGCTACACATTCTTCTCAAGTGCGCATGGAACATTCTCAAGAATTGACCATATTTTGGGAAACAAAGCAAGCATCAATAAATACAAGAGAGTTGAAATAATATCAAGCATCTTTTCTGATCATAATGCTATGAAACTAGAAATCAACTACAAGAATAAAGCAGAGAAAGGTGCAAAAATGTGGAGACTAAACAACACACTACTGAACAAACAATGGATTATTGAAGAAATTAAAGAAGAAATCAAATATTATCTGGAGACAAATGAAAATGAGAACACGTCATACCAAATCATTTGGGATACAGCAAAAGCAGTCCTAAGAGGGAAATTCATTGCAATACAGGCTCACCTCACTAAACAAGAAAAAGCTCACATAAGCAACCTCAAACGACACCTAACAGAATTAGAAAAAGAAGAACAAACAAAGCCCAGAGTCAGTAGAAGGAGAGAAATAATAAAAATAAGAGCCGAAATAAACGATATTGAAACAAAAAAGACAGTAGAAAGGATCAATGAAACAAAGAGTTGGTTCTTCGAAAAAATTAACAAAATCGACAAACCCTTAGCCAGACTCACTAAGAAAAGAAGAGAGAAATCTCAGATAAATAAAATTAGGAATGAGAGAGGAGAAATCACAACAGATACCAATGAAATACAAGGGATCATAAGAGAATACTATGAAAAACTATATGCCAACAAATTGAACAACCTAGAAGAAATGGACAAATTCCTGGACTCTTACAACCTCCCCAAACTGAACCAGGAAGAAATGGAGAATCTGAATAGGCCAATCACAAGTAAAGAAATAGAAACAGTAATCAAAAACCTCCCCAAAAATAAGAGTCCAGGACCAGATGGCTTCTCTGGAGAATTCTACCAAACATTCAAAGAAGATTTAATACCTATCCTTCCCAAACTATTCCAGAAAATTGAGGAAGATGGCGTACTCCCTAACACATTCTATGAAGCCAACATCACTCTGATCCCCAAACCTGACAAGGACAACACAAAGAAGGAGAACTACAGGCCGATATCACTGATGAACATAGATGCAAAAATCCTCAACAAAATTCTGGCAAACTGAATACAGCAATACATCAAAAAGATTATACACCATGATCAAGTGGGATTTACACCAGGGACACAGGGATGGTTCAACATCCGCAAGTCAATCAACGTGATACACTACATTAACAAAATGAGAAACAAAAACCACATGATGATCTCAATAGATGCAGAGAAAACATTCGACAAGATCCAACACCCATTTATGATAAAAACCCTCAATAAAATGGGTATAGAAGGAAAGTACCTCAACATAATAAAGGCCATATATGACAAACCCACAGCCAACATCATACTCAATGGACAAAAACTGAAAGCCATCCCTCTGAGGACAGGAACAAGACAAGGGTGCCCACTTTCACCACTCCTATTCAACATAGTACTGGAGGTGTTGGCCAGAGCAATTCAGCAGGAAAAAGAAATAAAAGGAATCCAAATAGGCAATGAAGAAGTAAAACTCTCGCTGTTTGCAGATGACATGATCTTATATATAGAAAACCCCAAAGAATCCATAGGAAAACTATTAGAAACAATCAACAGCTACAGCAATTTGCAGGGTATAAAATCAACATACATAAATCAGTAGCATTTCTATACACTAACAATGAAACAACAGAAGAAGAACTCAAGAACTCAATCCCATTCACAATTGCAACGAAAAGAATAAAATACCTTGGGATAAATTTAACCGAGAAAGTGAAAGATTTATACAATGAAAACTACAAGACTTTGTTGAAAGAAATTGATGACGACATAAAGAGATGGAAAGACATTCCATGCACGTGGATTGGAAGAATAAACATAGTTAAAATGTCCATACTACCTAAAGCAATCTACAGATTCAACGCTATCCCAGTCAGAATCCCAAGGACATTCTTTACAGAAATTGAACAAAGAATCCTAAAATTCATATGAGGCAGCAAAAGACCACGAATTGCTAAAGCAATCCTGAGAAAAAAGAACAAAGCCGTAGGCATCGCAATCCCCGACTTCAAAACATACTACAAAGCTACAGTGATCGAAACAGCATGGTACTGGTACAAAAACAGGTGCACAGATCAATGGAACGGAATTGAAGGCCCAGAGATAAAAGCACACATCTATGGACAGTTAATCTTTGACAAAGGAGCTGAGGGCCTACAATGGAGAAAAGAAAGTCTCTTCAACAAATGGTGCTGGGAAAACTGGACAGCCACATGTAAAAAGAATGAAAATTGACCATTCTTTTTCACCATTCACAAAAATAAACTCAAAATGGATCAAAGACCTAAAGATTAGGCCTGAAACAATAAGTCTTCTAGAAGAGAATATAGGCAGTACACTCTTTGACATCAGTTTCAAAAGAATCTTTTCGGACACTATAACTCCTCAGATGAGGGAAACAATAGAAAGAATAAACAAATGGGACTTCATCAGACTAAAGAGTTTCTTCAAGGCAAGGGAAAACAGGATTGAAACAAAAAAACAGCCCACTAACTGGGAAAAAATATTTGCAAGCTACGTATCTGACAAAGGATTAATCTCCATAATATACAAAGAACTCACACAGCTTAACAACAAAAAAACAAAAAATCCGATCAAAAAATGGGCAGGGGACATGAACAGACATTTCTCCAAAGAAGATATAAGTATGGCCAATAGACACATGAAAAGAAGTTCATCATCACTAATCATCAGGGAAATGCAAATCAAAACTACACTAAGATATCACCTTACACCTGTTAGATTGGCAAAAATATCCAAAACCAAGAATGACAAATGTTGGAGAGGTTGTGGAGAAAAAGGAACCCTCATACACTGTTGGTGGGAATGCAAACTAGTGCAGCCACTATGGAAAACAGTATGGAGATTTCTCAAAAAGTTAAAAATAGAAATGCCCTGTGACCCAGCCATCCCACTACTGGGTATCTATCCTAAGAACCTGAAATCAGCAATCCCAAGAGTCCCATGCACCCCTATGTTCATGACAGCATTATTTACAATAGCCAAGACGTGGAACCAACCTAAATGCCCAGAAACTGATGACTGGATAAAGAAGATATGGTATATATACACAATGGAATACTACTCAGCCATAAAAAAGGACCAAATTGTTCCATTTGCATCAACTTGGATGGACCTTGAGGGTATTATGTTAAGTGAAATAAGCCAGACAGAGAAAGACGAACTCTGTATGACTCCACTTATAGGTGGAAGTTAACATATAGACAAGGAGAACCGATCGGTGGTTACCAGGGAAAAGGGGGGGTGGCGGGAGGGCACAAAGGGTGAAGTGGTGTACTCACAACATTACTAACAATAATGTACAACTGAAATCTCACAAGGTTGTAATCTATCATAATCTCAATAAAAAAAATATTGAACTGAAATGCCGAGAGCTTTATGTATTGACATTGTGATGAAAAAATTGCAGGGGGTGGGTGAGTTGTATTTTTTAAAACTTTAATACAATCTGATCTTTGGTCACAGAAACTCATAGACTTATACAGCCTGAACTTTGGAATTGGATGTTATCTAACTTGGCACCTCTCCAACTTTAAGGTGCATATAAATCACCTGGGCATTTGTTAAAATACAGATTCTGCTGTAGGCGGTCTGGGGCAAGCCTGAGATTCTGCATCTAACAAGCTCCCAGGTGATGCGGTGTTTCTGATCCACCAACCACACGTGAAGTAGCATGACCGTAGTCCCCCCACTAATCAGATGTGTGAATTCTATCTACAACATTTGGACAACTCGTCAACAAGTAAACAAATGTGAAAGTAAGCTTTTCCAGACTTCTCTAAGACCTCGGTTCTCAAACTTGAGCTCCATCAGTATTGCCTGGAGGGCTTGTTAAAGCACAGATGCCTGGGCCCAATACCCAGTGTTCCTGATTTAGTAGGTCTGGAGTGGGGTAGGGAATCTGCTTTTCTAACAAGTTCCCAAGTGAGAGTGAGGCTGATGCTGATGGTCCAGGGACCACACTTTGGGAACCATTACTCTAAGAGTCACCTTGAAACCATTATAGTCAATGACCAATTCATCCATAATTGTCAGAATCTGAACAGATGCTTTCAGAGGAACAAATTGGAGCACCTCGGAACCATCTGCCACATGACAGTGAGTCAGTGGCCCATGATATTAGAGATTCGTCCCCACATTGGTAAGGAGGAAAGAGCACTGGATCAGGATGAAGACCCGGCTTGCAATTCTGGGTCTCAAACCTGTGATTTACATCCCCTTGGGAAATTCCTGAACCTCACCAAGCCTCAACCTCTCTATATTTCAAGACTCGGCTCTGCCAACCCACCAGAGCTCCCCAGGAAATTCTGACCTCCCACCTCGACCTTTGCCCTTTAGTCTTGAACAACGCGATGGTGTGTATTTATCTCTCGCTTGGCAAAAAGACTCCTAGTTCCTTGAGGACAGACATGAGTTTTATTTATATTCTCAAACAACTAGAGATACCCCTGGTAAAGAGCAGGTGCTCATTAAATGTTTACTGTTGAATGAATAAAAGTAATAAACCCTGGGCTCCAAATAGCCCTTTAGGACCTGGCTGTATGCTAATTCTCTAATTTTAGCTGCTTTGGAGTAGCACTGGAATCGAACACCCCACCAAGTAGTGCTGGGAATGAGAGAGATGTAATTCAATGCTTAATACAACTCTCCAGGGATGAGCCCACGGCTAGGCCGCTGAGCTACAAATGATCTTTTTTAATTTTCAGATTTAGTGATACATAGAATTATTTTTGCAGGTAAGAACTTCTACTGCTGTTCTCTATCACAAGCTTTATTAAGGAAAGTTTTCCTATAGGCCCTTGTTTTTATAAATAAGTCAGCTCTTTTATCACTGTGAAAGTTTTTATCAATAAAAGAACTCTTTTTGCACTTAGGTATTTGTTTTTTAGATTGTATTTTTTAGTTAGAAACACTTTTCTGGTTAATAGAATAATCCACATTTCTATTTTTCCCAGCTTTGCCATGTCCCAGCCATGACTTTGGGTGAGGCACCTATGATGGTCGTGTGCCTCAGTTTCCCTATCTGTAAGATAGGGATAAAACAGCTCCTACCATAAAGTTTTTGTAAGAAATATGTGAGCTAATAGATGTCTTTAGAAGGGTGTCTGACATATAATAAGCCCTAATAAATGTTAGCTCTTATTATCTTAAGACTGAGTAAAATGAACACATTGGCAAGAAGGTGCAGGCTTTCCAACCATAGCCAGAGGCGACGTTTGCCCCCACCCAGATCATGAGCCAGGAGGAGGTCTCGTTTGGGTGTTCTCAGGAGCACAGACAAGGACAGCCCATCAGTGGGTAGAGTCTCCGTTGTGTTCATGGCTTCAGAGGACTGAGTGCTGCTCCAGGCTGCTTTCTTTGTCCTAACTCTACATCTCACTGAGTCATAAATCTGCGCCCTCACATTCACTGCAGCATTGTTCACAAGAGGCGAGACAGGAGAAGAACTAAATGCCTGTTAATGGATAAAGTCAATGTGGTATGTGTATATACAGTGGAATGTTATTCAGCCCTAAAAAAGAAGGAAATCCTCCCATTTGCAACATGGATGAACCCAGAGGACATTATACTAAGTGAAATAAGCCAGTCACCGGAGGATAAATATTGCTTGATTCTACTTTTTGAGACATCAAAAATAGTCAAAACTCATGGAAGCAGAGAGTAGAATGGTGGTTGCCAGGGGCTAGGGGGAGGGGGAAATGGGGAGTTCAAAAATATGAAGTTGCAGTTATGCAAGATGAATAAGTTATAGAGATCTGTACGAGATTGTGCCTATAGTTAACAATACTGTACAGTTAAAGACTTGTTAGGAGGGTGGATTTTGTGTGAAGCGCTCTTACCACAGTTTAGGCTTACACAGTGCTTTTATTACAAAAGATGTTCTCAATTGTCCTCCTCGAATCCCCCAAACAATTCTGTCGTCCCCGTTTCCCACCAAGGAAATGATCTCTAAAGAGTCAGAGAGGTTGGAGGACTGGCTCAGGGGCCTAGGAAGAGGGCGATAGGGGAGGCAGGAACATAGTTCCGATCTTTGAGTCGGAGTCCCGAGCTTGCATCCTGAAACCACCCCATCTTATATTGCAAGTCATAACATATGGACACATGAAGGATGTAAATTCATCTGTTTTCCAACATAAAAATTCAAGTATTCACTAATATCCCTCATTTGAATCCACCAAAAATTCCTCTGCTATTCTCTTAGCTCAGTGCATAGCAGAGGCCGCCAGCCACGGGAACTGTCTCGGGAGTAGGGAAAGTGCAGAGATGGGGAGGAAGGTCATGAGGCCAGGCTGGGCGGAATGGAATTAAGGACTAAAGGGGGTGGCTTCACTTACCCTAATGGTCTGAGCCCCACAAATTAAGGGGAAGTAGGTGGCCTTCATAGCCTGCAGGTTGGGGCTTTGGCTACACATTTATGCTTGGGGTGGGAGGAGTTAGCTTCTGTCGTTATGAACACTGCCTTCTGTGCTTGCATGGCTTAAGTCCTGGAGCAGTTACCAAAAAGTACACAGGCAGACAAAGGAAGGAAAACCAGCTGGAAGCATAGATTGCCTGAAAATGCTATATCCAGCAGCCAGATCTGTTTTCCAGATTCAAGGGTTGCCATAGTGGGTAACTGAGGCAATGAGGAAGAAATGAAGCTGATGGAAAAATAGGGACAATAGAGAAGGCTGGCCCAAAGGCTAAACAGTGAGGACATGGGAAATCTCAGACAAGCCTGCCAGGTGAGGAGAGACACGGGGCCCAGTTGCCCCAAACACCCCAGCTGACAGCCAGGCAGCCTCCAGAAACAGAATGGCCCACTGCCCTATCACTGACTAGCTAAGTGAGAGAACCCAACTGAAGCCAGAATCGCCCAGCCCAGCCCAGCCCAGCCTAACAAATCATAAGCTAGGTGATTGGCTGGTGTATTAAGTCACTAAGTTTTGGGTGTTTGTTACACAGCAATCAATAACTGATACATGGAGCAATTATGGTAATTCAAATATGGACTAGATATTAGGACATCATTAATTTTATTAAGTGTGTTAATGCTATTGTGATTACATAAAAATATGTCCTTATTTCAAGGAGATAAAGGAATGGTATAATATCTGCAACTTTCAAGAGATTCAGCAAAAATAGGTAGCCTGATAAATAAAGCAAATATGGCAAAATGTTGTCAATTGTTGAATCTAAGTGGTGTGTATATGGTGATCATTGCACTATTTTTTTCAACTTGCCTATATATTTGAAAATTTTCATAGTAAAATGTTGGAAAATTTTTAAAAATTACCCATGTCTCACACTAAATATATGTATTTAAACTCGCTTTTGAAATTATTTCGTTATGAATAATCATTTATTAGCCTTTGGCTATAATTTCTTAGTTCTTCTCATGAACACGCAAGAATTTCATGAAGAATAAAATCCAATTTATAACTTGTTTTGAAATATACAGAAATTTTTATAAAACTCAAACTTTTTGAAATTTTGAGCACCAAATTTATGTTTACCCAATTTAACAATATGTAAAGTTGGCATACAAATCTCACAGCCATTTAATAGAACACAATTAATTTTGACTTGGCAGTTTTCTTTTTCCATTTAGGAGCCAGTGATTTCCCCTCAGTCCTCAAATGCTTTCATAGGCTGTGGGTGAATAGCGGCTAAAGGCTAAATTAAGCAGTTCTACTCCTTAATCAACTGTGAGAAGAAACCAAAGACTTCAGTTAACAGAGCCCATAGAGGGAGGCATTCCTTGTCAGGGACCAATGAACCCTGGTATTGCAGTCATGGGAGCCAGAGAGCCCTGGGTTCAAATCCCAGTTATGCCATTTTTCAAGAAGCCATTTAACCACTCTGAGATTTAAAATGGAGGTAATAATGACTACGTGACTAGATTGTCATGATGGCAAAAAGAAGGAATCACGTGTAAGATGCCTGGGGCCGCTATTACTGGGCCTCATGGTTTTATTTCCTTGAAATCAGATGATGGCAGAGAAGAAAGGCATCTGGTGCGGTTTTCAGCTCGGCCCTTTGGGAGTCTCCGTCACTTGCTACAGAGCCCTGCGGGATGATGTGCAGCTTTGCCTTCCAGACCACTACAAGCCCAACCCGCGGGGTGGCCCCATGGGAGAGGCGCAATAAATGGTGGTCAAATAAATGAATGGGACTTGTCACTACACTTTACACTCCTTCGAGGGAATATTGTGTTTGGGGGATGTTCCAGAGGCAAGAACCAGGAAGTTGATAGAAGTAGGTAGAGAAAAACCCACTTAATTAACCTGCTCACCACTGGGACTACAATTAGTCCATGTGACATCTTTGTGCAAATTAGAAAGAGGTACCCCTACCTAGGGTTGGGAAATTGCTGAAATATATTAAATTTTTTCTTGGGCCAAGACAATTTATTGTCTGCTGGGAAATTGTCATAAATATACAAATTTGTTGTATCTCCCTTGTGAATTATAGCTAGAAATGTTGCTTACGTTTTTGTGGCAATGCCTGGATATTCAAAGTTGGAACACATGCTGCCATGCTCAAGAGTGAAAATGAAATTGAATTCATGTTCAGCTCTTCCCTGAGCAGCTGGGAAAGTATAAAAAGCTCAGTCTCAGGAAAACTCCAGAGATTTGTAGTGCTAAACCCAGAAGAAAGAAAAAGCAAACTCAATGTAAAAAAGAAATATCCTGTATATGTCATGAAATGATTTCTTCTCGGACCTTTTTGGGGCGCAGACCAGCATTCCTGGTTTTATTTTTAAACTTCCTGAAAAAATACATTTTAGTTTTCATTTCTATTAAGCTGTGGTCATTCACATAAGACAGCAGAAAGCAGCCCAGTCCAGTAGTTTTCCAAAGCGGCTAAACATCAGAATTACCTGGAAAACTATAGAAAAACCACAATGACACCAAAGAAAGAAAGACACAGGCCCAAGCTGCTCACCTCAGCTAGGTTTGGGACCCATTGGTCTAATCAAATAACAGAATAGGAAGAGATGAGATGGTGAGGTCAACTGGAGACCCTGCATTCCTTCTCTCCAACTCCCATTCAACGTCCTCTCTAGAGCCAGCTGGTGTGCTGACATCCTGGGGGGTAGGGGGGAGTGGATCCCAAGCCTCACACTTGGCAGGGATCTCTAAGTTAGTGGTCTGCAAGTGGGGTGCAAACTCCCAGGAGTCATGCAAGATAATTCACTGGAGTGAAAGAAGAAAACTGGATAGTTTTTCATCTCTGTATAGTGTGTAATGCATTTACTATATTAATGAATTGGTCCCTTTATAAGTAAATGTATGTAATATATTAATGGAGTAGTACACATATATAATTTATAGCTAAATTTATTTATTTATGGTGATGCTCAAGCTTTTTTTACAAAGGGAGGTAATATCTACTGTCCTAAGGAAATAGTAGGCACAGGACTTTGTTCTCCAGGGATCCAAGAGACAAAACATGGAGCTACCTGGCCAAAGATCAGAACTCCAGGTCTCCAGAGAGGGAGTATATTAGGGTTCTCCAGAGAAACTGAATCAATAGAATGCACATACACAGAGAGATGATTTATAAGAAATTGGCTCACAGGATTATAGAAGCTGGCAAGTCCACAATCTGCAAGGGCCAATTGGTAAGAGGCAATGTCCCAGTTCAAATCCAAAGGCCAGCAGGCTGCTATAGAACCATGAAGAGCCAAGTCCCAGCTCAAAGGCCAGGAGGCAGGAAGAGCCCATGTTCTCATCTGAAGACCGTCAGGCAGGAGAATTCTCTTACTCTGAGACAGTCAGCCTTTCATTCTATTCAGACCTTCAACTGATGTGTATGAGGCCCACCCACATTAGGGAGGGCAGTCTGCTCTACTCAGCCTACCCAAAACACCCTCACAGAAACACCCAGAATAATATTTGACCAAATGTCTGGGCACCTGATGGCACAGTCAAGTTGACACGTAAAATGAACCATCATAGGATGCTGCAGGTATCTATCAATGCCTTCTAGTGAAGTCACCTCCAGTTATGCCACTTCCATTCCCAGGCACCAAATTGAAACTTTTGTGCTAGCCATTCTTAACTGTTGCTCCTGCCATTGTTAGTTCTCCTCCGTTCTCCACCCAACAACTGGCCACTGTTCAAGGCCTGCCCTCTCACTGAAAAGTGAGACTAGAGAGAAGTTATCCATAAACAATGAGTTAAATTTTCAAATCACCAAAAGTTCTCGGCTTTGGAGCAAGCTTTGTGAACATTTCACACAACTTTATCAGGAACAGAATACATGCAGTATGTTCTAACAAAGAATGTAGAAGTAGTAAAAGGAACTAAATCTTCTGAAGTTGCTGATGCGCGAATCCCCCCCAGCAAGTGTGTTATCTGCCTCTGTGTGGATTAGCCTAGGAGGGCCAGCTGGCTCTTTCCTCTCCCAAAGGAGTAGTGAGTGCTCGCTGCATAGGTGGGCCTGCTTATTCCATCCCTGAGATGAGGAAAACAAACAGACTTTAAGAGCTAGAAAGAGCAGGGAGCAGAAAGGCTTTCTCTCCCAATCATTTACCTGAGGGCCAACCTTACCCCGTAGCAGTGGACACTGAGTCTTGCCATTCCTGGAGGGACGCCAACAACATCACCTAAAGGTGAACTCTTAGCAAATGGAGCCCAGTTACCCAAGAGAGGGAAACCAAAGAGACGCCCTAGAACAGGTAGCTTCTAGTGAACAATAATAGAAGGAAGAGACATATCACCTCTAACTGGAAAAGAAAATGAAAGAGAAGACAAATTCAATTTCAGCATTAGAAAAAGACTTTCTGGAACTAAAATGAAACAAATGATTTCCAACTTTTAAAAAGGAACATGGATTTTGGTCAATGCTCTCTGTCCCTGTTCATTACACGTTTACACAAATATTCAATAAATAAAATTCAATAGATAAAATAGACGAGGCAATGGGAACCCATGAGAATAGAATTAGTGGCCTCAAAGTGGACTAAAGATGCCAAAAAATTAAGGAAATGAAAATCAAAACCACAATGAGATACTACTTCACACCCATTAGGATGATGGCTATTATTATTTTTTTTTGGTAAGGAAGATTCTCTCTGAGCTAGCATCTGTTGCCAATCTTCTTTTTTTTGGCTTGGGGAAGATTAGCCCTGAGCTAACATCTTTGCCAATCTTCCTCTATTTTGTGTGTGGGTCACCGTCACAACATGGCTTGACAAGTGGTGTAGGTCCACAGCCAAGATCCAAACCCATGAACCTGGGCTGCCAAAGCGGAGCATGCCAGACTTAACCACTATGCCACAGGCCAGCCCCAGATGATGGCTATTATAAAAAAGAGAGAGAGAGAAAATAACAAGTGTTGGTGAGAATGTGAACAAATTGGAATCCTTCTGTATTGCTGGTGGGAATGTAAAATGGTGCAGCCGCTGTGGAAAACAGTATGGTGGTTACTTGAAAAATTAAACAGAATTACCACATGACCCAGCAATTCCACTTCTGGGTATATACCCAAAACAAATGAAGGCAGGGACTTGAGCAGATATATGTATACCAATGTTCATAGCAGTATTATTCACGATAGCCTAGAGGTAGAAACAGCCCAAATGTCAGTCAACACATGAATGGATAACCAAAGTGTGGTCTATCCATATAATGGAACATTATTCAGCCTAAAAACAGGAAGGAAATGTGATATATGCTACAACCTGGATGAACCTTGAGTATATTATGCTAAGTGAAATAAGCTAGTCACAAAAGGACAAATATAGTATGATTTTACTTAATAGGAAGTATCTAGAGTAGTCAGATTCATAGAGACAGAATGGGGCTGGGGATAGAGGGGAATTGTTTAATGGGCACAGTGTTTCTGTTTGGGAAGATGAAAAAGTTCTGGAGAAAAGATACCAAAGCAGAATTCATGAGGAACACGATAAGATACATGAAGACAAGAGATTGGGGAAACCTAATATATAAGTAACAGGAGTTCTAGAAAAAGAAAAAGAACAAACGAGAGAGGAATAATTAAAGAGATAACAGAAGGCTGATTTTCCTGGTCTGAAGAAGGAAGTCTGCAGATTGAAAGGGCCCACTGAGGTCCAGAAGGAGTAATGAAAATCAATGGCCCTTGCCTAGCAACATCCTGATAATATTCCAGAGAATTCCAGAGGTACCGAGAAAATCTTATAAGCATTGTTCAGACTGAAATAATACATTACTTACAAAGGCAGAAGAATCAGACAAGCATCAGACTTCTCATAAATAACACTAAAAATTAGAAGGAAGTAAAATAATATCTATAAACGCTAAGAGATAAGAACTACAGTTGAAGAATCCAATAGTCAACTGAGATGGCACTGACCTTTCAGGGTGAAATATACATAGCAAGCATACTGATCACTTCCTGTTTCCCAGGTAGTCTTCCAACAGCAGTCTAGATAATACTCATTGCAGCCTCAGAAGAATCCTATGAGGTAAATACTTTTATTATGATCCCAGTATTACAGATGAGGAAACCAAGACACAGAAGAATGAAGTAAGTTGCCAGAGATCACACAGCCCAGAAGCAGCAGAGCCGAAATTCAAATTCTGGCATTCACACATTTACATCATTCTCCCATTCCTAAAATGAATTGTCTTTATGATAGGAAGGGAAAGGGCAGGAGAAGGAAGGTTTGCAGAGTGGGGCCTGGGGGCAGAAGACCTGCAGATGGAAGACAAGGCATAGTGTAATGTGCATAGTACATATCGAACATAGAAAGCTGTAAAAGATTTTATTGCAAATATATAGAAGTTGAATGTACATGTTGAGAAGAACCAGAAGGTGGTAGGACATATGGAAACATGGATTTGATCTTAACCAGTCTGTGAGTCATTTTATTCTTGGATTTCTATTATTTCAATATAGCATCTGTAATTGAGAGTTCAAAAAGAACAGAGTTCTGACTTGGGAGACAGGCTCCCTGGGTTCCAGTTCTCATTCTAGTTACTTAGTAGCTGTGTGATCTTCGGGGAGCTCTGGGTGCAAATTTCACCTTGGGAGTTTGTTCCGCTATGAGGGAAAGGAGCTGGCCTCTCCGACTCCTGCCGGCATCAGTCATCAGCTCCGGCTGCCCAAGAAGGATGTATGTTGTGACTTCTTTCCTTGTCAAGCTGCTGTGGTTCTATTAGCCAGTTGGCAGACTACAAAAAAACAGTCACACATGTCAACAGTTAGAAGCAACATGCACCAAAAGTGAAGAAGTAGCCCTTAGAACGAGAAAAGTGTGCGCAAGGGAATTTGCGCAGAACACAGAGGTGTCCATATGTGGTTTCCTTTTCTCCCATAATAACAGAGGGAAGCAGGTGGAAGAGTGAGATCATGGGGGTGATGATGCTATCAAGAAACAAAGCGCTTTTACCTTACAGCTCCTCCATCCTTAGCATGGTGGCTTTTTGCTTTAGGGGTTTAGATGCCATTCAACCTCTAGACATAACATGCATGTTTCAAGCAGGAAGAAGTGGGAACGAATGACAGCCAAAAGGTGTGCCCTGCCAAGGCTTTTACATTTTTGTAATTTCTGTATATGGGATGGGAAACTCCCAAGCAAACTTCCCCTTTCAGCTCATTAGCCAGAACTGGAAGAAATGCTCACCCCTGAACCAATCAATGGCCAAAGGGAATGAGATCTCCGTGTTGATTTAGACTAATCTTGGTTCATCCCCTGGTGCTAGGGTAGGAGCCCACCTTGAGATCCAAGGTTGCCACCAGAGACCTGAACCTGTCCCTGTTCCATCAGCACTGATGGCTGTGAGTTGGCTCTCAGCAGTCCCTGCCAGCACCCTGTACCCTAATCGAGATTTTGGTAGTAATGGGAATTATGTAAGCAAAGGAAAGGGCAAAGAAGGAAAAGAGAAGAGGATGGGAGCTTGAGGAAGCAAGGTATCTGAGGACTGGCAGAGGAAGAAGAGCCCATGAAGGAATCTGGAAGAGAAGCTACAGAGCAGGAAGAAAACCTGGAGAGTGCTATATCACAGAAGCCGAGGGACAAAAAATGTCCAGCTCATGTTGCAGTTAGCTATTGCTGCAACTATTAGCTATTGGGGTGACAAACCACCCCAAACTTTGTGCCGTCAGTCAGTACTCATTTATTATTACCATCTCTCTGGCTGGGGGGAGTGACTAGGCTTGGCTGGGTGGTTCCGGCTCAGGGTTTCTCATGTGACTGCAGTCAGCTGGTGGCTGCAGCTGGAGTGTCTCAAAGACTTCCTCATTCCCAAGTCTGGTGCTTGGGCTAGGAAGATGCAAACAGCTGGAGCCTGGGGCAGCTGAGCATCCGCAAGCATTCCTCTCCATCTCGTTGTGCTCTTTCTATAATATCTCTTCCCTGTGACTGCTTCAGAATAACTTGACCTCTTATACCTTCTAAAGGTGTGTGAGCCAAAGAAAGAGCCAGATGGAAGTCATGTCACCTTTTGTGACCTAGCCTCAGAAGTCATGAAGCACCGCCTCCTGCTGTATTCTCTTCAGAAGTGAATGATGAAGGCCCACTCATATTCAGTGGCTCTTGATGGGAGTCAAGGCAAAGAATTCCCAGGCATATTTTAAAACCACCACAGGACAAGGATACGATTGCTGGCAAGATCTCAGGTCAAGGATACAAGTTCCTTCAACGTAGCTACAGGATAGAAAGGATCCATGCATGATCTGTCCACAGAAGGAGTCCAGCAGCACCCCCAACAGAAGGGACAAGCTTCACTAAGCTTTGCTGTCCAAGTTTCCCAGCTCATCAAAGAGAGGGGCTCCTCACGGCCTTCCAGAAGTTCATGTTTGCCATTCCCTCAGGGTTTTTCATACCCTCTGGCTTGCATCCCCATCTCACCAAATGTTCTGGAGTCCTGCCCAGGCTGACCTGCTCTCAGGTGCAAGCTACTGATACCTCCCACCTCCCATGCCGCCCGCTCTCCATCCCCTCACCGCCCCCCAACCCCAGTATTGCATTTTCCTCAGGGTTTACTGCAAGCCCGAGGGATCAAAGGTCACTTTTCCAGCCTAGCTTCTGCTGGCTGGCCTTGGCCTCAGGGCTGCCTCCCACCCTTCAGGCATCTTCTTATCTAACATCTATACCCTGCCTATTTCCAAAGGCTTTGAGGCTACTCCAGGATCACACAAAAGGCACAATGGGGTAATTAGAGAGAAAAGAGAGCCAGGTGAAGAGGACAAAGGGGCCAAAGAATTGTTGTGCAGCTCTAAGTTTTCTGACCACAAAGCCAAAAAGGCAAATCTTGGGTTGCGGATTTTTTTTATTCCTCCTCAGAGACAAACATTTTCCTAAAGCAAGCTCATTTATCACAACAGAGTATTGAATAAAGGACACTTGGTCACAAAGTTGACACAACACCTTTAACTACAGTTATGCCAGAGTCATTGCTGTCTGCATGATGGATTTTTCTATTGCTCCTTTATAAAGATTATAGATATACTACAGCCGTTAGGCTGTCTCTTCCAATATTATGTAGCTTGAAAGAGTCTTTCTTAGGTTCCTTCTCTGAAAAATTTATTGAGTATCTTCAGTATGTCAGACACTGTGCCCAGTGCTAAAGTAGCAATCAACTACTCCTGGTGTCCTCTGAGATGGTGCTTCTTAAACGGAGTGTGCAGCAATCCCCTGGGGAGCTTGTTAAAAATCTGGGCCGCAGCCCCAGCGTTTGTGATTCACTAGGCCTGGGTGGGGCCCAAGAATGTGCATCTCTGACACGTTCCTGGGTTATGCCGCTGGGCCAGGGCCCACACTTTGAGAACCACCACTCTAAGAGTCACCTGTGAAGTTAGGTATTCCAAAATATGGTTTTCAGTTTGTTACCTGCTTTGGATGTGAGGTTTGAGAGAGAAGGAGTGGTAGCATACAAGTGCATCTGAGAAAGATTGAGAGTCAGCCTTTATTTCCAGATATGCAGACTATCAATTCACTTCATGAACAGTATGGGAAAGGGGGAGGCCTGTAATAGGAGGAGCGGTAATTTTTCTCAGCCAAGAACTTGGGATCTTTTTGGAAAATATATAAGGCCCTAAAGTTACTGCCAAACAGCATGGAAGAGAAGATATTTGGGCTCAAAATCATTTGAAACATCTGTTTCCTTTTCATAGCTTAGTCTATACAAGAACGCTAGTGTTGCCTCTAAGGATATTCTAGGTTTATGAAGAACATCATCTTGATGGACTTGTGAGAATGAATTAAATGCAAAATGCACTTCTGTGGGTTAAATGAATTTGTCATTTAAATGGAGGTTTCTTGCCACATGTTCTCCAGATAATTATCACAAATCCATCATTTGCTATGTAGACCTCAAAGAACTACATTCAAATACAGAGATTTGGTGCTACTTCAAAAATCTTCTAGTATAGTTATTAAAATGCTTAAAATGGAATACTATAGCTGATCTGACTTATTTTTAAAGGACTCTATAAGTTTTGAAAAATAAGATTTTTAAATTTTCAATTTCCTTTGGTCCCTGCTGAAACACACTACTATCAATTTAATGACCAGGATGTCCAGTTACAGATGGCCCATTAAAATTAAGCACTTATCTCTGTTCTATTCCAAAGCCCCCTTAAGCAAAGAATAGGGATTTTTTTTTTCAGTTTTATTGAGATATAATTGGCATATAACATTGTATTAGTTTGAGGTGTACAACATAATGATTTATGTTGCCAGCGTTCTTTGGCTCATGGCCCCACATCACCTCCACCTCTGCTTCCATCGTCACATCTCCTTCTCTGACTCCACTCTCCTACCTCCCTCTTTCGCCTATAAGGACCCTTGTGAATGAATTGGGCCCACCTGGGTAACTCAGGATCGTCTCCCCATCTCAAGACCCTTAATTTAATCACATGGGCAAAGTCCTCCTTTGCCATATAAAGTAACATATTCTCAGGTTCCAGAGATAGGGCGAGGACACCTTTGGGGGCCATCATCCTGCCTACCACAGGTGGCTCCATCACTCTGAATGAGACCCGTGGTTGACAAGCCCCACTCACTGGCACAGAGCTTCTGTTCCTCTCTTTGGTGCCATGTCTTAAACATTAGCAGACAGTTTAGACATCCGAGCGTGAGTTTCCTCATCTCTAACAGCCCCTACTGCTTAGGACTATTGTTAAGCTTAAGTGAGTTAATATGCATAAAGCACTTAAAAGAGTTTCTGTCAGACAGTCAATGCTATGAAAACGTCTGCTTTTATTATGTGCTGTTACTATCATCGAAGGAAAACATCTAATGTGAAAATTAGAAAACAAAATGATTAGGCAGAAAGAAGTAGCTAGAAAGAAAGACTACACAGGGAGATGAAAACACCCACACAAAATCTACCATTCAGGTATCCTCAGAGAGCTAAGAGAAGATACCGCATCCAGGAAATGAGAGCTGGACACTAGCAAAATCAAGGGAAACAATCAGAAAACAAGGTCCTGTTTTGGAAATTAAAAATATTGGTCTGAAACATATGAAGCTGCCCCTTTTGTAAGATTGCAAGTCATCAAATATTGGCATTTCATATGGTTCCATCTAATATGAACACAGAAATGGAAAATCAGTAGAAGAAAACATTGAGGAAATCTCTCAGATTGTAGAGCAAATAGGTAAAGAAATGGAAAGAGAAAAGACATGAAAAGTATCTCTCCAGAAAGTCCAACAACTAAATCAGAGAAACTCCAGAAAGAGAGAACAGAAAAAATCGAGGGAAGGAAATCATCATTGAAGTAATTCAAGAAACTACCCAGAATTGAAGGACATGAATGTGTCCACTGAGAAACTGATAAGATGGTGGAAAATAGAATCACACTAAGACCCATGGTAGGGTCAAAGAGAATCTCATAGAAGCTTCTAGAGAGGGAAAGCAGGGAAGAAGCAACCACACACAAAAGATCAGGAATTGAAATGCTTTGAAGTTCTCAATAGAAACAATGGAAGCTAGAAGTATGTAGAACAAAGCCTTTAAAATGTTGAGAGAAAACGATTTCTAATCAAGAATTCTGCAGCCAGCCAAGTTTGAAGTTAAGTGTGAATGTATGCTAAAGACATTTTTCAGACTTGCAGAACTGCAAAAATGTATTTCCTGTGTCCTAATTCTCAGGAAGCTACTGGAAGACAGATTCCCCCTAAATGAGACAGTGAGTCCAAAAGAAAAAGATATGGTTCCAAGAAAATTCTGGAACTGGTGATAAAGGTAGCGCTAGTAACAGGAGGACTGAGCTTAAGAGAAAAGCAAGCATATTTCTAAACAGTATTTTACATATATTTAAGATAACATAGAGAAAATCCTCTGGAGCGGGTTGGGGGGGGGGGTGTCTCCAATTATAATGTGAATCATCTGGAGGGCTTGTGAACCAGTGCAATCTTCCTCGGCAGAAAATGTTCTGGATACATATTATTGAGAGAGATGGAGGTTAATTAGGGGGAAAAAAAGGAAGAGTTGAAAGTGGTTGTATCCAAGGAAGAAAAGCTGGACCTGCAGGAGGTGGAGGTTGGGGGTGAAGGGGGTGTGTGTTGTGCAGGAAACTGTGGAGAATAACTATTGGAGGCCCTAGCAGAAAAATATTTGGCCCTTTAATTGGATCAGCAATTATGGCCAGCGAGCCAGCTGCCTATTCTTGTAAATAAAGTTTTATTGGCATGTATTGCTCTAGCCACTTTCCCACAACAAAGGCAGAGTTAAGTAATTGGGCCAGAGTCCCTGTGGCCTGCAAAGCCTAAAATATATCCTATCTGGCTCTTTATACAAAGTTTGCCAACCCCTGCTTTAAACCATCAGTATTTGAGAAAAAAGCTAAATTGAAAAAAAAGCAAAACCAAAAAATTAATCACTAGACAATCATTAAATGTTAGCACTGGGAGAGATCACCTATACCTGCATTGTTTTACAAATACGACTTAGGTTCAGGAAGGTGAAGTAGCCTGTGGGAGGCCCAGGGCTAGTGGCAGTCTGGGAGTATTCTCCAGGCCACTGGTTCCCACAGCCACACTGCTATCCTCCCCCGAATCCATTGCTGTATTTAAATGACTTTCCATCCAGGTGAGTCATAAAAAGTTACTAAAGTAAAGTATTCATGAATTAAAATTCACATGTGACTAGGGTTCACTGAGAGTTCTAATTCAGCATTGTACAACGAAAGCTGTGAACCATAAAGCTCACGTGGAGCTGAAATTCCCCAGCTTTTCAAGAAGAACACTCATTTGAGTGCACAAGGGTGCCTCAGTGTGATTTTCAATTGCTTTTTATTGTAAAGTGCGACTCTAGCTTGTTGTCAGTTATTTCATTGACCTATGCATGTATTTGCCCATTGGGGACCTATAATTTTCCCACAGCAAGATTTAAGGTGCCTAAGATTGAGAGTTCCAATATGTGTCATCCACACGCTTTGTTACAAGCTAAACTGCTGGAACAAGGAGATCCAAAAATGTCATGGCTCACATTCAAAGAAGTTTCTGATTCACACAATGCTTTGAAGGGGTAGGAGTTGAGGGGAGCGCAGTGTAGAGGGTTAATGAGGAGAGGGGAGGGGGGACTCTGCTCCACACAGTCATTCAGGGACCCAGGCTGATGGCAGCACCGCCGTCCTCAACACTGGGCTTCAGGTACACTCTATCATCGTCATTCCAGCCCACAGGAAGCAAGGAAGGCCGTGGAGGAGCATGTGAGGTGTAATGTCGCTTCTGCTCAAGTTCCACTGGCTAGAACCTAGCCACATGCCCAGACCTAACTGCAAAGGCTGCTGGGAAATTGACGAGTATCTTAAGAATCAGGAAACATATGATGAACTTCTTTTAAAACAGTATTTTATACACATTTTCAAATAACGTGCTCAAACTGTTTTTTCGATCTTCAAACACTTTTTCACATGTGTGGCCATGGGCTCAGGAAGGAGTAGGTAGGTTTTGGTGGCCGTCACCATTCCTATTGCTAAAGAGGAGAGTTATAGCCAGAAACGCTTAAAAGCATTGTTATCACTTAATCTTTTCCCCATTGGAATGTGAGAGTGAGTCAGACAGGTGTCCTACAGGCATCTTTTGTCCCACTTAACTATCAAAAATGCTTTGAGTTCATTGCTATAAAGAGCAGTTTCAATATATAACTTGGTGGCTAAAAGTTAGGGGGTGGGGATTTTAGTTGAGGCGTAAAAAGGACATCGTCTCCCCAAAGACTCAGGCTTAGCGAGAGGGCCTACCTCGCCTGAGGCTAAAAAAACTGAAGCAGAAACGCCACGTTCACTTGCAAGCACTGACAGGTAATAGTTTAGGATGGCTTGAAATACCTTGACCTTACATAGCTGCCATAGTGTAAATCTGGAGACAGTCCTAATCCCAGCTAAAGCAGCGTGTCCCCCAAGCCAGCGCACCTAATTGACGAGGGTCCCACAGGCCTGTGGCTTCCTCCACTGAGAGGGTCACCTAAATCCTGCAGCAGCATACCCACGTTTCCTTCCTCATTCTACAGCTGCATTGTTGCCTGGAAGAAACTATGAAGTGGGAAAACGTAAAAACTCACTGTTCCAGGTCTTGCAGAAATTTGCCTGGAATTGGCGTAATCCACATGATCTGCCATTTAGTTGGCTCTTCCAGCCCTTCCTGATCACCAGGGGAGAGGGAGCTCCCAGCAAGAGGAGCGGAACAGGGAGGCCCGCACCAAGGTGGCGTCAGGCCGTACCTGACGGGAGGAGAGCCACCCAGATGTATGGAGGAAAAAGAACACTAGAGGCGTCGGAGATAAACTGTGCTTCCCTTAAAATCCAACTGCAGCCTGTCCCATCCTCACCTAGGGGCCATTTCTTTGTTTTCGTACTAAGAATGCTTTGGTTTATTATGAGCTCTGGGTTTATGTTCATTTTAATTTACAAATTCTTGCCATCTAGTGGCCAAATTAATAATACATCTTCTCTTTTGAACAAACCAATATTTGCCCAAGACTCAACGATCTGATCCTTGAAATGTGAGTTTTTTAAAGTGCCTCATGCAGAGCAGATGTTCAAAAACATTTGATGCAAAAGTGAAATAGAGTTCAATCAAAAGTTTCAAGATATGGTCTATGACACACACAAGGAAATGAAAGAAGACAGTCATCAGACAAAATTGACAGCTAAGCTCTTTTGTCAGCATGTTATAATCCAGTGAGGGTCTCTCCTAAGAGATCCGTGGGAGGGCAAGTCTCGTGGATTATTCTATGCACCTTCATCGTTGTCATCATCATCATCTGTGCAAAAGGGACCAATGACACAACAGGTTTGCCTCGAGAAAGGGGGTGACATGGACTACGGTAGTGGCTTTGACAATTGTCTGCACCATTTGTTAGCATCATCTGGGAATCTTTTAAAAATTCCAAAGCCCAGGCCACATACCAGACTAATGCAATCTCCCTCTCTGGGAGGGGCCCAGGCATCAGAATGTCTGAAGCCCCCAGGGTGTTCTAATGTGCAGGCACATGTGGGACCACCAGCCCATGGGTATTTAGCACTTACCTCCATGCAATAGTGTCTTACATGAGCATGGCACCTCACAGTTTGGAAGAGCATTTTGGCATAGATGATCTCATGTAATCTGTGCACGAGAACTACAAACCTTGTGCAATAAGCGCAATCATTTCCTTGGCTGCTCTTAAGTTTCTGCATAGAAGGGCAGAGCCATGGCAAGGCAGATGGTGGGGACCTTGGGGCATGTCAGGAAGCTAAGTTTGAGGGGCAAGCCTGCTGCTGTTCCCTATATTACATGGCTATGCAGAGTGGCTGGGGCTGGAGAAGCCGATGGAGGCCGTGGGGGCCTAGGGCCGCCTCCCCCACTCCCTGCCCCACTGAGTAATCACCTCTACTTTCTCCAGCAAACCGAAGCTTTTGTTTCCTTAAAGCAGCACAAGCTGCTGCAGAGGTGGCTCTGCGATGGAGAGCACAAGGGTCTGAGTGGGATCCTGTGAGTGGAAAGAGCACAAGGTACCACATGCACTTTCCACTCAGGGCTGGATCCACAGATTTCAATGTCCTTCATTTTAAGCAGATTAAATGCAGGAAAATCTGAATTTTTCTAACTATATGAGATGGTTATCTACTTTGTGAAAGGCTTTCTCTCTTTATGAAAAAAGTTGCCACAGAATTTCTTAAGATAACAGACTCCTTTTCTCTATTTTAAATTATTCCATTTAAAGACAATTCTATATTCACTTTTTTTGGCAATCGGTTTTGGGTTAAAGCTAAGCACACTGAAATACTGTCCAAGTCATTGGCTCTTTATTTTTATATTTGTCCATCCAGCAGGCAATAAAGAGAAACAGAAACTTTCCAAAGCCCAGAGAGATTCCCCTCTTTCAGGATCGCTATGCATGGGTGCACAGGTTGTGCGCTGCACAACTCCAGGAGGCACATGCCACGTGGACAGTGATGTGAATCACAGCCCCTCCTGGTTTATGCATCAGGGTCGGGCTGCTCTGATGCCAGGTATTGCAGAAGCAATAGAGATGCCTGCTTTGACTTGTGTTTCTAACACAAGAGCTGGTGACCCACCAGCTCCGTCTTGGAAGACCCATAGCCAAACCTAATGGTTGTCACTTCAAAGCCCAGTGCTCTTTCTCCTGGGATGGCTTCGTGCTGCCTCTAGGTCATTTCTCCAGGCATATGAGGAACATCTCCTTTTTTTTCTTTTTAAAAATACTTTCTCTGAGAGCATTTTTTAAAAGGCTTGTTCCAGCTCATCCATGTTCAAGAGAACTTCATGCTTTGTACTCTAAATGTGAAAAACTCAGCTAATAGAAGGCTCTTGTTTACTCCCCTGAACATATACCGCGACCTTTTATCCACCTTCGGTGTCATTCTTGCCTTTATTCTTCTGAGCAAATAAGGATTCCCCTTGTAGTCAAATACCAGTTTGACCTCTTCTCAAATATATTATCAGTTTTGTGTTTCAAATGGCCTTTGAAGTGTGTTTACTGTGAGTGTCAGCCTCCCTCGGCTGGGAGTCACAAAGCAGTTCCTGGGAGGGAAGAGCGTGAACCTTGCTTGCTGGCTTGGATTGCCTGACCTCGTGGGTAATAGAGAACTCCTAAAATCGATGTGTTAAGAATAGAGGAGCTCCAGCTTCCGGCCAGTGTTCCCGGTGTTTCTTCCCGCACCAGATCTTCAGGAAACGTCAAAAGCCGTCTTTCAAAGTCCTGAGTCAGGGGCTCTCCCGTTGCCCCCACCACCGTGCCTCCTGGGCTCATACACGCTGCTTTGCCTTCTCTGCCTCCCTTGCATTTCTGGAAGCTCAGAGCTGTTTGGGGTTTCAAATGTTCTCTTTTAACTTGCCTTTCCACTGTAATTCTTCCAAATCCACTTTATCTTTTTAATCTTGTGTTAGTATGTTCGGTTTTATTATTTCTGTGCTTTTTCTCTTCAAGCCGCCCCAAATCCCTTTAGAAAGGGAACTAGAATAAACAAACACATGATTTGGAAATACGCATTTCCAACGCCGAGCCTTTGAGATCTGGTCTCTTTGAGGCCCCTGAACCCCGCTTCCTGCTCGTGCATATAGCATGGGTGGCTGGGGACAGAAATACACTTCTGCTCTCCTTTTTCTAAACACATAGGAATCGGGAGACATAGAGGCACAGTAACAAGCAGGGACAGTGACAGGCTCAGGAGATCAGACACACTTGAGTTCAAATCCCAGCTCTGCCAGTTGTCCATCAAGTGACTTATTCCCTCTGCCCTTCAGTTTATTCATCTTTATAATGGGAATAGTAATTCACACCTCTTCAGCTTTTATGAGGATTAATTGAAATAATAAATGCAAACACTTAGCACAGTGCTTGGAGAATGCATAACATGGGCTTAATATATATTATAGCCCAAAACAGTAAGTATAGTTTTCTAATTTTCTTTCCGGTAGAAGGCTGGATAACAACATGTGACTGGCTACTTTATTATTCATCCTTCTAAATAACAGGCACAATTCAAATTGTCCTCCTTTATATAAGGTGGAGGGGCTGTGGAAGAAAAAATTTCTAGATAAAAACCCTTATTTCTCTCATCAGAAGTTTACCGTCTTTTTTTTTGAATTTTTGTATCTTTGTGATGTAACTCTTCCCAAACATTAGTTTATTAAGACAGTTAAAGGTTTGATTTACATGCAGTAATCTTTAATTCAAGACAACAAAACACTATTCCTTTGGAGTTTTATCCCAAATGTATGTATTAGAAATATATGATCTCAGCACACATTCAATAAAATAACCAAGAAGTGAAATATTCTTAAATTTCCTTCACTTTTAGAAAAACAAAAGCAAAGTGGAAGCTGCTCTATTTCAGGAAGGTAAATAGTAAATTCTAGCTCCTTCCTTTCTACGTGCTTCGCCATGAGACCTCTATACTTTCCATATTTTAATTCTTCCAAGTTGTACAGAAAAGGCACAGCAAAAAATTTAGAGCATTACCAAAACGATGATGATACAATAAAAGCCTTTGCCTGGAAGAAAAGTAAAATGTAAACATATTTCTAAAATAAGGACTCTTTGGGGAGTTAAGCTAAACCTGCACATCTCAAGCTACATACGCACACAATTCAAACGGAAAGGAAAATCGCCAACCGACAGTATCTGAAGCAAAAATCTAAATTTAGCCAATTCCACTGTTACCTGTTTTCTTAGGGCTGCATTATTCATTTTAAAATTGAGTTTTTGTTTAATTCTCTAGGAGTTGAAGGCAGGGGCAGGTCCTTTGCCATGAGGAGCACAGATCCTCTGACAGTCCAGGTCTCTAGTCCCCTGGCCCCACTGTCAGTGGCAAGGCTCCCTTGAGACTAGCGCAGAATCACCTGCTCACGAATAGCCTTCGTATTAACATTTATATACCCCTATTCGATATGCTCTTTGTTTTATTTCTTCACCAGCAAAAGCACACTCCCTCTCCAGGAGGATAATTAAATTTCTCCAGATGCATGCACGTCCTGAGCTGCAGGCCCAGGATAATTGGAGCCAGGCAGCTATTTGCCCTCTAATTTAAATGGCTTAGACGTAGACAAGCAAAATCAGTGCCTGTGAGAGCCAAGACAGCACTGGAAATGTGTGACTAGGGCCTGGCATCACACAACCAGAAGCACGATCGTGATGAAAAATGACAGTCGACGTTTGGCCTCCATGGGGATAAAATAGAGATCACCGGGGCAGACGGCCGAGGGGAGATTACTGCCCCCAAAAAGGGGACAGCCATGACATAGGAGACAAACTGTTGTGGCTCGCAGTGAAAGCAAGACCGGTGCTGCTAGAACCTCCAATTTTTCAAGACAAGTCAAAGATCTGGCTTTTATATGAAATTTTCTATATTTTGAAAGTTAGCAGCTTGTTCGACTTAAAGACAACAGCACAGCAGCATCACTACGCAGACCAAAGGAAACAGAGCTGCAAGACGCTCGTTTCCTAATTGTGGCCTTGAGTATGAAGTTGTGTCCAGGATTGCATTTCTCCTTGAAATATAAATTGAGACAAATGCCATTCTTTCAAAAGTTCTTCTCTAAAAGAAATATGACTAAAAACCCTGACGATATACTAAACGCAAGGTGGTGTCCTGGATTGGATCCTGGAACAGAAAAAAACCCAAAAACATAATGGAAAATTACTGAAGTCAGATAGTCTGGAGTTGCGTTAATGACACTGAACCAGTGTTAATTTCTTAGCTTTGACAAATGGGCCGTGGAGGTTCTGTAAAGACCTCAACGCACCGAGTAATGGATGGAAGGGTATATGGGAACTCTCTATACTAACTCTGCAACTTTTCTGTATATCTAAAATTATTCCACAATATAGAGTTTATTTAAAAATAAACTATATAAAATAACAATATGTGTGAAATGTGTCCAATCAATTAAATCATAAAACATATTGAACAAGCAACTTGGCCATGAACATCACTGTAGCAATATAGCAGATAAGTAGGAGGTAAAGATGAATACTCAACTGGGTTCAGGTATGGGGGTGGGGAAGGCAAAAGTAAAAAAGCTGGAAAGAACAAGATATCTTAAGACAATTGGGTAAATCAACGTGGGTGGGTTCAGAGGGTCTGTTGGGGGGGAGGGGTTTAAGGTGAAAAGCCCAAAAGAAAATGAGAGCAAACTGTTAGACACCTGAATTCCATGTAGACACAGTAGACAACAGCATTACTCATTTAGTTTCTCTTTCCTTAAATACTGTTTTATAATCACAGTAAGGCTGCTTTATTTATGTGATCTACCAATTTCCTAGCTTCTGATTTTCAATTGCTTTTCTTCACCGAGTTAACGAAATATAAGGTGTTTACAAGCGAAGATTAAACACATATAAGGGGCCAGAAGAAAATGAAGGATATATAGATCTAAGTCACAACAACAGGGGCAGGCCCTGTGGCTGAGTGGTTAAGTTCATGCACTCCGCTTCGGCGGTCCAGGGTTTTGCTGATTCGGATCCTGGGTGCAGACATGGCACTGCTCATCAGGCCGTGCTGAGGCGGTGTCCCACATGCCACAACTAGAAGGACCCACAACTAAAAATATACAACTATGTACCTGGGGGCTTTGGGGAGAAAAAGGAAAAATAAAATCTTTAAGTCACGACAACAGATTCACATACATGGCCATCTAGTCTGTAAATTCGCCTATAGCAGGGTTTCTCAGCCTTGGTACTATTGACATTTTGGGCTGGATCATTCTTTGTGGTGGGGCTGTCCTGTGCATTGTAGGATGTTTAGTAACCTCCCTGGTCTCTTCTCACTAGATGCCAGTAACAGCCCCCAAGTTGTGACAAGCAGAAATGTCTCTAGACGTTGTCACATGTCCCCTGAGGGGCAAAATTGCCCCTGATTGAGAACCACTGGCCAAGAGAAAGCCTATTTATCTAAATCAGGGAGTATATTCAATAGGTATACCCCAGTACTGGCATTCAAATTGCTAGAATTATCAAGGTGGAACCATACGAAATAGCTGTTTTTGTACATCAAAAATGGTTGAGTATCAGTAATTTCATAAGTTTCAACCTGAAATTGATATACTTCTATGCTAATTGGTAAATAGCAAAATAGCAACTACTATTAGTGGTAAAAGTAATTAATAATTTTCATTCTAATACTAACTTGTTAGTGCAAGGTCATTGCCATGTCATTGAATGTCATGGTAACCAATCATCAGTGTGACTATGAGATTCAGTAGACTATAGAGATATTAAATATATTAACACCCCAGCTAGAAAAAGTGGCTGGAAAATGTTTTTATTAATTTGCTGTTAGTTCATCAGAAGCTGAAAATGAATTCAGCGTCAAGAATAATATTGTTGCTGATAACATATATTCTCTGCTGATTAGATAAGAAGTCACCAGACAAAATGGCCTTCTAGCAGCTTCGAAGGCAGGCAACGGGAGGTGGGGCAGTGCCAGCGTAGGTGCTCAGCAGGCTGGAGCAGGAGGCTTTGGTGTCCCCATGGGCTTCAGAGCTATAGTTCTCATGGTCCACGCCATGCGGAAAGCTCTAGTCTCCAAACTCTCAGCCGGCTGAGATCTGGGGCACCCAGCCTGGTGGGGCCCCTGGGCTGCAACAAATCTAAGAGCTGGCATTGGGGCCCTAATGACATCCGTTTACGGGGAACATTATTGGATGAGTTGGATGTCAAATCATGGCTCACATAGGGGTATCATTTAGCTGGACAGAGCTGCGTCAAACAAAAGATCTCATCAACAGTTTCTAAAAATCAGGAAATAATTTGGAAATAACTAGAATATTCAATGAGCAATATGCTACCACTTAGATTACTTAGTCAAATGGTTTTGGATTGATAGAACTTAGTTTATTTGGATAATGAAATGGAGTACATTGATAGTTTTCTATATGTATTGATTTTTGTATTATTTCCAATGCTGTTGTGAAATATATTTATTTCACTGGTGGATTATCATCAGATATCTAGAAGCCCACTGGCTCCCAAAGGACAGCTCAGCCCATCCAATACTGAAGAGTGAGCCATTATCTTCTGTGGTTCAACATAAAAATATCAAATGTATAAATAGAAAACAAAAAGTTCCAATCCTTGCTCACCACTCCCCTTGGACCCCTTCCTAACTCTCTCAGAGCCTCGGTTTTCTCATCTGTGCTAGTGGAGCCACAGCCAACGGGGTTGCTGTGAGAAGTGAACGCGACTCTGTGAGAAAGGGTGGGACCCATAACAGGGAGCCCTGTTCCCTCCCGGGGTTCCCATTAATGAACGAATGTACGAGCAACCATTTTCAAAATTAGACTGATGTGATTTGTACTTAATACTTCGAATTTCACACAAGATGGGTGTTTATTAAATGTGTTTTATTGACTTAATTTAAAGTACCTGGAATGTAAGGGTCTGAATATTCCAGAGGAGTGGGTTTGAGCCAACATTCCTGGTCGTGGCAGTACTCCTCTTACTGTGTAAGCGTAACCTTGAGGGAATGCCAGTGGAGTTAATAATTCACTAAGAGTAGCTTTTTTCCCAAAGACTCTTGAGCTGAGGCTTTTTCAAGCCTGAATAAGGTCACATTATTCTTCTTTTAAAAGATCAAGAAAATCACATCATGCTTTGGAGAACTGATATGTAGATAGTTGTTATCATAAGTTGGCATTCAGGGAAATGAACATGTTTTGTTAAAAAGCTGTGCCTGTAAATCAGATTTTTATATACGATAAACTTTCAGAAAGAACAGGCTGAGCTCTTTTACCTCCTTTAGAGTTCTATTTTGGGGAAAAAAGTTTTCAACAATTATTCATTTTATCTTTTTGAAAAATAAACACTATTTTTTAAAATAGGTTTTTTAAAAATAAACACTAAGAGAACATTGATTTAAACATTTCCCTACTACCTTTGCTAAATTAATTGAGTGGGATAAACAGTTTGCATCTTTTTAACTGATACCACTGAGCCCAAGGAACAGAAGATCTTTAACGTGGGAGAATAAAGAGAAATCATGTTACTGTCACAGCCCTAATGACTTGAAGGATAGTGGGAGAAGAGGACAGCGGTCCAAAGAACTAAGTCAAGAATCAAACGAGCCAGCCCCGATGGCCTAGTGGTTAAAGTTTGGCGCTCTCACCAATTTGGCGGCCCAGGTTCATTTCCCAGTGGCAGAACCACACCACCTGTCTGTCAGTAGCCATGCTGTGGTGGCATGCCACATAGAAGCACTAGAAGGACTTACAGCTAGGATTTACAACCATACACTGGGGCTTTGGGAAGAAAAAAAAAGTGGAAGATTGGCAACAGACGTTAGCTCAGGGAGAATCCTTCCCTGCCAAAAAAAAAAGAATCAAACGATCACAGGTAAAAGCACACGCGTTGCTAAACTGGGTGCTATTCTCTGGCTCACTACCAGTTCCTCCAAGGAAAAATGCTCCTGCAAGGAAAAGTGTCATTTTGGAAGAGAAGAGAAGAATGAGACAACTCAGAATCCAGAGGGACAAAAGCCAATGATAGAAGTGGGAAGATCGGGGCGGGGGGTGGGGGGGCGGGTGTGTGCATTCATGTGTGGGTCAGTGGTCCTTATTACACAATGATCAGAAAGACATGTTTTGTTGGAATTAATACTTATTGCTCTAAGAAGTTTCTGGGGGGTCACTCGATACTAATTTCTATTTTATTGCTGGAGTATTTATGAGAATGGCTGTGTCTGTACAGCATAAAGAGAAGTGGATCTTTAGGAAGATGCCAAATGATGAAGGGACTTTTGGTTGCTGTCTACATTGACCACATCAATTGCAAAAGAATCACATCTTCATTTAACCATGTGTTGTGCCCTCTCTGCGTACAAATTTAAGGAGCATTGGTTGGGGCACATTTCTCATTTTTAAGTTCTTCTCTGCATATTTTCTTTATTTCCAAAAGAAAAAAAATGAAAGAAAAGAAAAAAACCTGAGAATCTGCCAAGAAATGCACTAGAAGAGGAATTGGCAAACTACTCATGGCCTATGGGCCGAATCTCATCCCTCCCGCCCCCCCCCCCACTGCCCTGTTTCTGTACAGCCTTCAAGCTAAGAATAGTATTTACATTTATAAATGGTTGGGGAGAAAAAAACAAAAGAATGATGTTTCATGACACATGAAAATTAATTTGCACTGTCCATACATAAAGTTTTGTTGAAACACATTCATTTACATGTAAGGCTGCTTTTGTGCTACAACTGCGGGCTTGAGTAGCTGTAACAGAGAGCCTATAGCCCACAAAGCTGAAAATACTTACTATCTGGCCAACCCCTCTGCTAGACCCTGAGAATAAAGCTGTGATCAAGACTGCCCCAATTCCCGACTTTACGTTACCTATAGTCTAGTCAGTAACAGGAAAGAGAGGCGATATGCAAATAAAAGCAATAAGATGATAATTCCAGATTAAGATAAATGCTATGAAGGCAGTCAACTCAGGGAGCAATGAAATAAAGAGAAACTGGAGTGGGAGTGGGGGGGGGGGGAGAAAGAGAATTGTGGTTTGTGAGGACGTAAAGAAGTGACATTTATAAACTGAGACCACGAGATCAAAGGAGCCAAGCCTGTGATGGAGGAGCCAGTGGCAAGAACTTCCTGAGAGAGGAAGGCACGTGTGCAAAGGTGCTGTGGCCAGAAGGGTTTTATGTGTTTTAGAAAGGAGGCTAGAGAAGCTGAAGGTCAGTGAGGGCAGGGCACCTGAAGTTGGAGGGTTAAGCAGGACCAAATTCTAAGTACAATGGAAGCCACTGACAGGTTTTAAGCGAGAGGGTGACGTGATATAATTAGCTTTGATTTTTAAAAATCATTCTGATTTGTGCGGAAAGGGACTAGGGCAGGCAAAGATCTTAGGAGGAATACTGTGGAGGAGGCCAGTGCTGTGGCTGGCTGGTGGCCATGGAGATGGAGAGAAGTGAACAGACCTGAGATGGAGACTTCGCAAACATAGCCAACAGCCTCAGCATATGAAAAACAATGGAAAGGTCAGAATCAAGGATGACTCACATATTTTTGACTTGAGCAACGGGATAATTGGTGGCACCGTGTATAGCAGAAAGAACGGGTTGTTGGGAGGAGAAGCATCGACACTTCTGTCAAGGGATGAATGGAAACAGAAGGTGTGTGTATATATATATATATACAATAGAATATTATTCAGCCACGAGAAAGAAGGAAATCCTACCATTTGCGACAACTTGGATGGAACTTGAGTGCATTATGCTAAGCGAAATAAGGCAGACAGAGAAAGACAAATAGTGTACAATCTCACTTATATGTGGTATCTAAAAAAGCCGAACTCAGAGAAACAGAGAGCAGAATGGTGATTGCCAGGGGCTGAGGGGTGGGGGAACTAGGGAGATGTTGGTCCAAGGGTACCAACTTTCAGTTACATGATGAATAAGTTCTGGGGATCTAATGTACAGCGTGGTGATTATAGCTAATAATACTGTGTTATATACTTGAAAGTTGCTAAGAGAGTAGATGTTAAATGTTCTCACCACAAAAAAGAAATGGTAATTATGTGACAGGATGGAGGTCTTAGCTAAAGCTATGGTGGTAATCATTTTGTAATCTGTAAGTATCAAATCAGTGCGTTGTACACCTTAAACTTACGCAGTGTTATATGGCAGTTATATCTCAGTAAACTGGGGAGGGGGGAAGACTTCTCATTGGAGAGGCCCAGCTTTTTCTGTAAAGGACCAAATAGTACATTTTTAGGCTTTGAAGGATTTCTGCCACAACACCTCAACTCTGTCCTTGTGGCACAGAGCAGCCATGACAATATGTAAATGAATGAGTGTGTCAATGTGTAAAACGTTATTTACAAAACCGGCTGGGAGCAGGGTTTGGCCTCAGTTTGCCAACTCCTGTTGTAGAGTTGGATGTTCAAGTCTAGTCCTCGGGTGAGAGGTCTGCGCTGGAGATATAAACATGTAAATCACCAGGATTTGGTTCCGGGCTTGGATGACGCCAAGGAGAGCTTGTAAAAAAGAACAAAGAAGACAAGAAAGCCCAGGATCATGCTCGGATTCTAACAACATTCCAAGAAATGTTGGGCAGGCAGGGATAATCTTTATCAAAATTCTGTTACTGGGAATCTTTAGAAGAAGGAAACATTATTGAAAGAAAGGAGAAGTACTCTTTTTATACACCACATTGATCTAAAATGGAAAGCCTTCTTCAACTGCTCCCACTTACATGGTGGAGGGAAGTAAGAGGCAGTAGGCGCAGTAGTGAAAGCTGCCTGTCTCCACTACATAGCTGTGTGACTTTGGGCAAGTTACCTAACCTCTCTTTTCTTCATTTCTCTACCTGTGAAATGGGGATGAGATTAATAAGACTGATCTCATAGGGTTGTGAAGGCCTGCCATGTAGTAAGTGCTCTATCCGTGCACAATATTATTGTTCCTTCTCTTGATTGCTACCTCATTCTAGAAGAGATTTGTGACAACTTGGTCCTTTCTTGATTTAGACCCTCCACTTCTCTGTCAGTTTGGCTCACACTAAAGTGAAGCTCAGTTTGACCTAAATGACTTTATGATGCTCCTCTCATCAGAACATTACCCCACCTCCTCACGGCGATGCAAATCCTTTAGCCCCTTTAAGAACCTTCTAGCTCCAGGGTTCTAAGACTTCCTCAGGCTCCCATCTATCCCCTGGTGGTGAATTCCTCTGCCGCTTATCTTGCTTTGACTCCCGCTGTTTGAATTATGTATGCTGTATCCAGCTCTCTTAAACTCACTGAGGGCACCAGAGTCTGTATCTCTGATCTAATTTCCAGAAGTGACTGATCCGACCCACATGAAAAGGACGTTCCCCTGGGCAGCATCAGATTACACATGATTACCCAAGAAATCGGTTAATTCCACCTTCTCCTTGCCTCTCAAAAAAGCTTACTCTTTAATGACCAATTTCCATGGAAAGGAGTTAGCTTAATATTCGTCCTCATTGAGTTCAAGTGAGGTTTACTTTTGTTCCTATTTTGTTCTGGTTTTCATTTTATTGAGTATCATTATGAACTCACTGATTTTTACATATTCGGTACGTTTTAGGCAACTGACATTCCACGAATTTTTGCTGTTCACACTGTCCTTCCTTTAATCAATAGTGACCGCCTTAAGCCGGCTCCTTTATCCTTGGGACATACTCCTCCTTGTCTTTGATAATAGCCGAGGCAAGATGTCCTGACTCACATGGTCCGTTCGCTGTCCCAGACCTTGGAGCTGCCAACTCCCCAAGGATCCCTGGTTCCTTTCAGTGGGAGGCAGCATTTAGACACCAAACTCCCAACTCTGAAAACCGGTAATTAAAGGGAAGAAAATGAAACTTTTGTCTTGCTTTTCCAGTACAATATGGGTAACCAAGCAGCCCCAGAAGATGAAGGGAAGCTCTTCTTTACTGAAGAATTCCAGCTAAGATTTGTAGACAGGAAGAGATGCTAGAACTAGAATATTAGCATTTTGCAAGAGTGGAAAGCCTTATAGTGGAGGAATCGGTCTGTCACCACCTTACACTAGTGATTATCTCAACACTGCTAATAGCAGGACAACCTGACACGTTAACATGCTGGATGTGATCGTGGTATTGGAATCATAAAGAAAAATGTCCTTATCTTTTTTAACAGCTCTTAAGCTCTTATTGAGATATAATTCACACACCACTCAATTCACCCATTTAAAGTGTAAAATTAAATGGCTCTTAGTATATTCACAGAGTTGGATATCCATCTCCACAATCAATCTTAGAAAATTTTTGTTACCCCCAGAAGAAACTCCACGCCCCTTAGTGCTCCACTCCCTAGTCCTTCCACACCCCCCCTCCTGCCCCAGCCCTACGCAACACCTAATTAACTTTCTGTCTGTAGATTTGCCTATTCTGAACATGGAATCATGCAATATGTGGTCCTTTGTGACTGGCTTCTTTGACCTAGCATACTGTTTTCAAGGTTTATTCATGTCATAGCAGGTATCAGAACTTCGTTCCTTTTTATGGCTGAATAATATTCCAGTGTGTGGATAGACCACATTTTGCTTATCCATTCACCAGTTGATAGACATCTAGGTCATTTTTATCTTTTGGCTGTTGTGAATAGTGACGCTGTGAACATTCATGTAAACTATTTATTTCAGTACTGTTTTCAAATCTTTCAGCTGTACACCTAGGGGTGGAATTGCTGGATGATATGGTAATTCTATGTTTAACTGTTTGGGGAACTGCCAGACTATTTCCAAAGCAGCTGCATCATTTTAAATTCCCACCTGCAGTGTATGAGGTTTCCAATTTCTCCACATTCTCGCCAGCATTTGTCATTATCTGTCTTTTTGATTCCAGCCATCCTAGAGAGTGTGAAGTGGTGTCTTATTGTGGTTTTCATTTGCCTTTCCCTGACGGCTAACAATGCTGATCATCTTTTCCTGTGTTTATTTGCCATTTGTATATCTTCTTTGGAGAAATATCTGTTCAGATCCTTCGGCTATGTTTTTCCTTTTTTAATGGACTCTATTTTTTTAGAGGAGTTTTGAGTTCACAGCAAAATCAAGTGGAAAATACAGAGCATTCCCGTATACTCCCGCCTTGGCCCACGCACAGCCGCTCCACGATCAACATCCTGTACCGCAGTTGTACGTTTGTTACAACTGACGAACCAACATGGACGCATCATTATCAACCACAGTCCATAGTTTACATCAAAGTTCACTCTTTGTGTTGTCCATTCTATGGGTTTGGACAAATGTATAATGACACATATCCACCATTATAGTATCAAACAGAACAGTTTCACTGCCCTAAAAATCCTCTGGGCTCCACCCCGTCATTCCTTCCTCCCCACTAACTTCTGGCAACCACTGAGCTTTTTGCTGTCTCCGTAGTGTCGCCTTTTCCAGAATATCACAGAGTTGGAATCACACACTATGTAGCCTTTTCACATTGACTTCTTTCACTTAGTAACATGCATTTGAGGTTCCTGTGTCTTTTCATGGCTTGATAGCGTGTTTCTTTTCAGCACCAAATAATAGTCCATTGTCTGGATGTAACAGTTTGTTTATCCATTCACCTACTGAAGGACATCTTGGTTGCTTCCAAGTTTGGGCAATAAAGCTGCTATTCATGTGCAGGTTCCTTTGCCTATTTTTAAATTGAGTTATTTGTCTTTTTTTATTGAGCTGTGGTTGTTTTTCATACATTCTAGATGCAAGTCCCTAGTCGGATATATGAGTTGCAAACATTTTCTCCCTTGCTTTGAGTTGTCTTTTCACTTTCTTTCTTTTGTTTTTAAAGATTTTATTTTTCCTTTTTCTGCCCAAAGCCCCCTGGTACATAGTTGTGTATTTTCAGTTGTGGGTGCTTCTAGTTGTGGCACGTCGGACGCCGCCTCAGCAAGGCCTGATGAGCGGTGCCATGTCTGTGCCCAGGATTCGAACTGGCGAAACCCTGGGCCGCCGAAGCAGAGCACACGAACTTAACTACTCAGCCATGGGGGCGGCCCCTCTTTTCACTTTCTTGATGGTATCCTTGGAAGCACAAAAGTTTTTAATTTTGATGTCCAATTTATCTATTTTTGTTGTTGCTGTTGCTTGTGCTTTTGATGTTATATTAAAGAAATCATTGCCTAATCCGAGGTCGTGAAGACTTGTACCCATGTTTTCTTCTGAGAATTGTATAGTTTTAGCTCTTGCATTTAGGTCTTTGACCCATTTTGAGTTAATTTTTGTATATGGTGTGATATCTTTTTATAGATGCGGACTAAAGAATTTAGAGATGAATATATGGTGACTGTAATTTAAAATACTTCAGAAGACATAAATGAAGCAAATCTGGCAAAATTTTGACAGCTGCTAAATCTAGGTGGTAGGTTTATGGGTGTTCATTATACTCTCCTCTCGATTTAAAAACTTTTTTTCTCTAAATACTAGAAAGTAAAAGGAAAAGACATAGAAATAAAAATCAGAAAAAAATACTTGATTATGAATGAAAATGTCACTAATAGAGGAATAAACTTGCATTCATTTTAATTTATGTTTTAAAGTAAATTATTTATAAACTTTAGCATTTTATAATTAGTTGTAAATTATTTGCCATACTCCTAATAAAAACGCACAATAAAATGGATGCCTCAGGGTGTCTTGGCATTGCTCTTAGAATCAGTGTTCTAGAGCTTCTTGCTCTAATAAGGCAAGGACTAGCCATGTACAGCTGTTGAGCACTGGAAATATGGCGAGCCCAAATTGAGATGTGCTGTAGGTGTGAAATATACGTCAGATTTCTAAGACTTGGTTTGAAAAAAAAGAATGCGAAATATCTCATTAATAGTTATTTTTATATTGATCACATGTAGGAGTGATAATATTTTGGGATATATTGGTTTAAATAAAGTGTACTATTGAAATAATTTCACTGGTTTCTTTTTACTCTTTTTAAATATGACTACTAAAAAGTGTAAATTACATATGTGGCTTACACTGTATTGCTTTTGGACAGCACTGTTCCAGAGAGAAAAGGACTGAACTAGAAGGCCTGAATTCTAGTTTCCTTGCTGCCTTTTACTAGCCATGTGACTTCGGGCGATCTCTTCTATTTCTCAGACCAAGAATAGTTGGGAATGAATTCATTCAGCAAATAGTTAGAGCTCTTACAATACACAAAGAACTCGGCTTAATGATGTGGGGAATACAGGATGTGAAACTGTTTACAAACTCAAATCAGTGTTTTCTCATCTCAGGCCTATCCACGAGTCAATGAAGATAGAACCATCTCATCATTTTTATTGTCCCCACTGACATTTTTCTTAAAATCATGAATATTTTACAATATGTCCAAGCTCAGAGATCACATCTACACATAGTGGATGTACTTTTCACCCTCTGAGTCTTGAGTCTATGAAGGTGTATTCCACTTTCCTGGAGGCACCCTCAACTCCACATTGTGTGCAGCAGTAAGCGCATTGCGGTAGACTGTCGGGGGACTGGAGGACTTAGTGTTCACATCCTTATAGTGCCCATACCACAAGAAGGCTGTTCTTGGCCATGTGACTTGCTTTGGCCAAACGCACATTAGCAAACGTGATAAGAGCAGAGGCTTGATAAACACTTGCTCATTGAGGCTTATCTTCTTGGAACCCTGAAGCCATGTTGTGAAGAAGCCTGAGCAGCCCCGAGGAAAGGCCCACAGGAAGGAGGAAAGGGACAGGGCTTCATTCAGACAAGTAGCTCTCAACTTGGGGTGATTTTACTCCTCAGGGGACATTTGGCAATGTCTGGAGACAGTTTTGGTTGTCACAACTGGTGGGGAGGTGCTACTGGCATCTAGCAGGTAGAGGCCAGGAATGCTGCTAAGCATCCTGGACAGGAGAGCCCCACAAGAGGACAGGACAGGCCCCCACATGAACAGGACAGCCCCACAACAAAGAATTACCCAGCCCAAATGTCAGTAGTGCCAAGGTTGAGAAACCCTGTTCTAGGCCAAGGTTTCCCCACAAGCTGGGTCCTATGGGTTCAGGATAAAGGGGCTTGGGGGGCCGGCCCAGTGGTGCAGCGGTTAAGTGTGCACGTTCTGCGTCATAGCCCCGGGTTCGCCGGTTGGGATCCCAGATGCGGACATGGCACCGCTTGGCAAGCCATGCTGTGGTAGGCATCCCACATATAAAGTAGAGGAAGATGGATGTTAGCTCAGGGCCAGTCTTCCTCAGCACAAAGAGGAGGATTGGCAGCAGTTAGCTCAGGGCTGATCTTCCTCAAAAAAAAAGGATAAAGGGGCTTGGGAGAGAAGGTATTCAGACTTAAAGAAAATCACCTATAGCTGTTTTTTTAAGCTGATAGATTTACCAGTGACAGCTGTCTGGGCAGTCTGCTACTCATGATGATTTTAGAGGCCTCTCATCCCTCCCAATGGTACATTTCCCCTTGTTACTCTCAGCATTTCAGCATAGTAACTCACCAAAGTGTTGAGTCAACAACCATTTTATTAGTTGCCCAAATATTGCTTCTCCCTGTAGTATCGAATTCACGGTTTGTGACAATTCAATTCTAGCTTCCAAATCCCCGACAATTAATTAGCTACTTGGAGGTCCAGCAGGGGCTTTAACTTCTGCTCTTTTACAGAAGAGTCCGTTAGTTTTGTTTTCAAAGAACTGCGGCCCCACCATGCCAGCAAGAAGTCACTTTCCCCCTGAGAAGATCACGTATATATGTTGTGTGTGAGAAAAAATTTTAAGGACATAAAAATTACAGTAATATTGTTGGTAGTAAATTTTATTAGGAGAGTTTAAAAATAATTACATTAGCAGACTCAACAACAATTTTAGACATATGTTTGAGTATGAGTATAAATCTCATTGCTATGGTAATTAAAATACATAGAGAATAAATCATTGCAAGTAGGGTTTTGTTTTGATTTTTAATAATAGAGCACACACACATCTCCTGGCAGAATGAAAAAAGGGGCAGAAACGCTGCGAGAATTGGTGTTTTGGACAACTTTTTGGTAAGTAGGCAGATACTGGAGTTTAAAAGAAACACTGTGTGCTAGGTAGTCTAATTTGCAAAATACACAAACACAGATGCAAAAGTCCAGTGGTATGAATACTCCCAGTAATCTCTCAAATCCGAATAATATGAAGTCAGGTGAGAGCAGGCTTACAACCCACCTGCAAGTGGCCTTCTCTGTTGACGGAGAGCCAATTCTTGGCAGTGTTAGGTCAAACCCAACCATTTATCCAGCCCCTGGAATCCGTCTCCAGTGAGGAGCGGTAAACCGTGGTGACCAACATCGCCACCACCGGGCCCCCATGTAACACAGTGTCTTCCTCTACATTTGCTTTGTGCTCAGAGGTTGGCCCTGGGGCTGCGTTTGCTTCTTGAGAAAACCTTTTTGCTTGTGTCTGCAGGGAGGGAGGGCTCCGACTCCATGGGTGTGGAGGGCTGGGCTGGGGGCCGCCTGGGGCAGTTTGTGTTCCTGGGGTCAGGCCTTTGAGAAAGCGACAGACAGGAGGTTGTGAAGCTGGCCCAGGACCACCACCACCACATCTATCTAAAAATGAGGAATCTGGAGGGGCCTTGGTTTGATCCAACTTACTCTGCCCCCCTACTTGTGGTCAGGGCTCAGATAGTCACTGGCATTGTAGCTTTTTCAAGGACACTGGGCAATCCTGTAGTTAAGTCATCAGCAAATTTTGACTAAGGACTGGATGGTAAATAATTGAGGCTTTGTGTGCCAAGAGGCAAAATGGAGAGGATATTATGTAGGTACTTACATAATGAGAGAAAACAAATTTTCCCTATGTATTTATTGACGAGATCCAAAATATAATAACAATCAAGTACAAGTTTGCAGGACACACCTATTAATGAGAGGAAAGTTCTTTTGGAGGGGGATATTTCCCTTAATTGGGGTTCAAAGGTAGTGTAGCTATTATCGCGTAGATTGCAAACGTTCACTTATAAAAACAATGCTTAGCTCTCTGGTACAAACAGCTGCGCTATGGATCTGGCCCACGGGCCACAGTTTGCAGACCTTTGTAGTTGGACACTAGTCATCTGCAATGGGTTTAGGGGTATTCAGGGTTGCGGGTGAGGGTCGCTCCTGTTTGCGAGGCACCTCCATCGCCCCTTCCTTCCCCCTCCCTCGGTGTCCAGTTAACTTGGTTCATTGGCCCTCCCCCGCCAGGCAGGATAGAAAAGTCAAGATTGGGACCTACAAATGGCCCTCGGAGCAAGGGCAACTCTGTACTTCAGGACCACCCAGGGCCTTTCATCGGACCGCGGTCGGTGTGTGGACAGGCCCTCCAGCTCTCCTCCACTCCTGCGCCCCCTCCCTCTCTCGCTCCTCCAGCTTCTCCTCCCCCATCCCCAGCCTCTCCAATGCCTCTTCTCCTCCCCCCACCCCCGCGCCTCCTGCTCCTCCCTCCCCCACTAGCTCCTCCCTCCTCCACTAGCTCCTCCTCTGGGTCCCGCCGGGACGCTTTCCCGCTCCTCCACGCCACAGCTCCGCCCCCGAGCTCCGCCCCCTACAGCCCGCCTCCACGGCCCCGCCCCCAACCCCGCCTCCCAGGCTCCGCCCCCTGCAGCTCCTCCGGCTCCGCTCCTCCCTCAGTCCGGCCGCCGCGCTTTCCCGCTCCCGCCGCCGCTGCTCGTGCCGCCGCCGCCTCGCGCCCAGCCATGCCCAACATCGTGCTGTTCAGCGGCAGCTCGCACCAGGACCTGTCCCAGCGCGTGGCCGACCGGCTGGGCCTGGAGCTGGGCAAGGTGGTCACCAAGAAGTTCAGCAACCAGGAGACCAGGTGGGCGTCGCGCCGCCGGCCGGCCGGCCGGGCCGGGAAGGGCGCAGGGCGCGCGGCGGCGGGGCCGGGGTCGCCGCGCGCCCCCCCGGGACCCCCTCCGCGGCGCCCGCTCCCCCTTCCGGGGCGGGACGGCCACGGCGCGGCCTCCGCGCCACCGCCGCGGCGCCCGGGAGAAGCCCAGGAGGGCGGCCCCGGCCCGGAAGGGCGACCTCGGCGCGGTCACGGGGCGTCGGGGAGAGGTGGGCGCCGCGGGAGGGAGCCGCATCGGTGCCGGGCATGAGGGCAGGGACGTTTCCGCGTCGCTGCCGGCTGCTCCCGGACCCGGAGCGTGCGAGGGAAGGTTCCGCCCACGGCCCCGGCCGGGGCTGCGCACTAGATTCACCTGGGGCCATTTAAAACGCCGCTCCCCGCCCCGCCGCAGACGTTCGGATCCAGCGGGCTGGGCATCAGCGTGGTAGAAGCTCCCGGGTGACGTTCTTGAGCAGCCAGGCTGAAGACCGCTGGGTTAACCAGAGCGCATGGTTGGGCAGAGGGTTTAAAGAGCTTGAAAACTCCAGGGCGCACGTGCTGGGTTCCCTTGTGCTGCCTCCAGTTTTTCTGCCTCCAGCATGATGGAGTTGTAGCTTCTTCGTAGTTCTGGGATTCTGCTGTGTCCAGCAGCAAGGCTGTGGCTTGAGTGTAACTGCCACCCATGTCTCAGGTCCACCCGAAGTGGTTGCCTCTGCCAGTGAGGTCAAGCGGGTGGCCCCGTCAAGCTGGGTCGGGGGCTCCTTTTTCCACCTGCCTGAGTCCGCAAAGCTCTTTGACTAATTTCACGTTGGTCTCATTTTTCCCCCTCCCTTAAATGTTTGGCACTGTACACGGTTACTGATCATTTTATATCTTTGGCAAAGGTCCAATTCAACCGACGTTTTCAACAAGTGGTGCTGGAACAATTGGTGCGAGCTGCCAAGAAAATGAACCTCCATCCATACTCCCACCATTTCAAGAATTAACTTGAAATGGATCGTAGACCTGAAGTAAAACATAGAACTGAAAATTTCTGGAAGGAAACATGGGAGAAACTCTTGGTGACCTTGAGTTAGGCAAAAATTTCTTAGATAACCAAGGAATAATAATAATACATATGGAAAAGATGGAATTTGTTGTTGAGTCAGCTTTTTAGGATATGTGGATCCCTTCTTCCAGGTGGGCAATCACCATTACACGGCCCTGATAATAACCAAAGTGAGGAAACGTTTGTGGATGAGTGCTAGATGGTATAAATGCCGGGAGTCCTTCAGCCAAAGAATTCTGCTTTTCAGTTTAATACAGAAGTCTAGGAGAATGGGCAAGGGCTTTGGAGAAGGAGAGTATAGCTAGATGTGAATGCTGTGATATTTTGCCAGTCCTGTTCAAGTTTCAGTAGCTTAAAGAGGAATGGGATAAGCACAACCAGAGGCGCTGGCAACTAGAATATACAACTATGTGGGTGGGGGGGGGGGGGGGCGGCGGGGGGGGGGGCAGGCGGTTTGGGGAGAAGAAAAAAAGATTGGCAACAGATGTTAGCTCAGGTGCCAATCTTTAAAAAAGAAGACTAGGATAATAGTTTTTGTTCAGGAGGTGATGTCATGTAAGTAAAGGACCAATTTCTGGATGAAGTGGGTTTTGAAAGCAAATATGTTGCCCTTCCATGTTATCTTAGCACAGCCCAATCCTTTGCTGTTAAAGAGCATGGTTAATCTAGACCAGAAGTCCATTGCGGAGTCGCTGTTGGATTTCTGCTCAAAATGATTATACTGTTGGGTGAAACTCAGACATTGAAGTATGATTGTTTATATGCTTGTTTGAAATGTAAAGCAGACCCCATTTTATTTGATTTTGAACGTTTTATAACCATCAACTGATAATTAGAAATCATGAGGTCTCGAAAACCACTCAAGATGAAGTCTGGGAATTGCTCCTGTAGTTACATTTTATGTTTTTGATATCTCGAGTGTAAAAGGTTAACTTCCTGACTTTTCTCTTTCCCATGAGCCATCTAGGTCCGGAGTTGAGTTTTACAAACAGTCCTCTCCATACTAGTACGCTGCTAGTGATCCGGTTTTTAATGTGTGGTCTTAGAGATGAGAAACAAAAGGAAGAGAAAATTGATTGAACTCATGTCAGGGGCCCCTTCCTGAATCTGTTGCTGAGCCAGGACCAGAAGTCTGGTGTGCTGTCCCCTGGTCATCACTCCTTCCATTCCCCATTTTTAAAACACTACCTAATCAGACACAGAGCCTCCTGGTTTTCCCTTCTCATCTCTAAATCATTTCAGATATGCAGGGAGGTGTCTGCCCAGCTTTACTATAGGCTGCTGAAATCCCACGATGTCTCCTAGGACAGCACTGATGGTGGTGTCTAAGATTAGCCTGTTGTAGCATTTTATCCTGGTCGGTTGACCTGCCCCCAGAGTCCTTAGCTGTATTGAAAGACCCGAAGTTCTGGTTATCAATGTTGTGTAACAAATCATCCCAGAACTTAACTGCTTAAAACAGCAATTGGTTATTTGACTTACAGACCCGCAATTGGGGCAGGGCTCAGCAGGGAAGGCTTGTTTCTGCCCCAAGTGGTGGCATTTAGGACAGTTAAGTGGGGCTAGAGGAGTCACTCCTAAGATGGCTCACTCATATGGCTAGTAAGTTGGTACTAGCTTTTGCCTGGGAGCTTGATTAACAACCTCAGTACCTCTCCACAGGGCTGCTTGGGCTTCCTTATGGCATGGAAGACAGGAAGTGGAAGCTACCAGTCTGTTAAGGCCTGGACCCTGAAGTTGGTGCATCATCACTTCTGTGACATTCTATTGTCAAGCACAGAGTCCTCCCAAATCCAAGGGGAGGGGACATAGACCTCACTTCTTCATGGGAAAAGTGTTAAAGTGTCTGTGGCCATCTTTTAATTATCACACCCATTCATTGTTGAGTCAGATAAACTCATCTGCTTTCCTATTTCAGAATCAGTAAAGATCCTGTGTCTGAACGGCGAATGGATGCTACCTTCTGGCCATAGTTTTTAAAAGACCTAGAATAAAGATCAGTCGTGATCATCTTTATGAGTAGAAGCAGGAATAGCTTTGGAAAAAATGTTGCCATGGTGATGGTATTTTCCGTCTTCCTCTGGACTGCTAGTCATATGGGGATTGAGGTTCCTTAGGAATAATAGGCCAGTGAGGCTGATCTTTTGGGATAAACAGTCATAACACCAGGAGTTGGCAAACGTGTTCTGTAATGGGCAAGATAGTAAATATTTTAGGCCTTGCGAGCCCATGTTGTCTCTGTTGCTGCTGATTCTTACAGTTGTGTAGGTTAGGAGTCCATCATGGGTCACTGTGTTCCTTTCTGGAGGCTCTGGGGGAATCGCTTCCCTGGTGTTTCCCAGGTTTTAGAGGCTGCCTGCATTCCTTGGCTCTTGGCCCCTTCCGTCTTCAAAGCCAGCAGTATAGCACCTTTCTGACCCTGCTTCAGTCCTCATATCTTTTTCTGATTCTGACCTCTTCTGTCTCCCTCTTCCATTTTTAAGGACCCTTGTGATTACATTGGGCCTGCTCGAATAATCCAGGATAATCTCCATATTTTAAGATCAGCTGATTAGTAATTTTAATTCCATCTGCCAACATGTTTCCCCTTTGCCATGTAAACTAACATAGTCCAAGGTTCCAGGAATTAGGACATAGACATCTTTGAGGGGCCCTTATTCTGCCCACCACGCCATTCTGAGCTCGTGGACTGTAGATTGTCGACCCCTGAGCTATGTAAGAAAGTGATTTCCAAATTGACGTCATCTCACAGTTGATAACAATATTCACAAAGGAATTACATTTAGCTCCTTAGGACTCAAAATAGGAGGGCGAACATAGAATTGTGTCTGTCCCTGTCGTCCTGAGGTTGGCATTGTACTATTCCCACCCATAGCAGAGAACTTGCAAGAATGACCCACTGCTACCAAAACTCATTTTCAGATCATGTCAACTTGAGAAACTTCATTTTTCTCTTCTGATTATGCTATTTGAAGTTGGGTAGAAGCTTCTGTTGATTCAGATAGACTACTACCTGGTATCCCAAATGTCAACTTATTTTTAAATTTTGTTTGGGAATAATTGACTCTTTTAATAAAATAATATCATTGGGTATAATTGGCTTCTGATAGGAGGAGAGATAAGAGTATTTACATGCCTTACTTATTGTATTTTTTTAATTTATTTTTTTGTGAGGAAGATTGGCCCTGAGCTAACGTCTGTTGCCAATCCTCGTCTTGTTTTTTGCTTAAGGAAGATTGTCGCTGAGCCAACATCTGTGCCAGTCTTCCTCCATTTTATGTGGGATGCTGCCACAGCATGGCCGATGAACAGTGCTCTGTCTGTGCCTGGGATCTGAACCTGCAAACCCTGGGCCACCGAGGCGGAGTGTGCGAACTTAACCACTAAGCCACCAGGCCTACCCTCTCTCACTTATAATTTAAAAATAAGATTCATTAAATTTCTTTTCTGGGTGAGCCTTCAATTTACAGTCAGTTCTGCTGTAATGTGACATATGTGTTCCTAAAAATCACCATGCTATGCAAAATCATACAATAAAAACCATAAGGTTTTTGGGAAAAATGGGGTTGAGATGCAACAGTCAAAACTTCCTCAGTGTCATATTAAAAAAAGATGGGAACATACAAAAAATGGTAAAACACTGTTCCATATATTACGTGTTTGAAAAATACATAAATGCGACAATAAATGTGGCACTTGGCATTGAAAAACACCTGCAGCTTGCTTGTTGAAGCGTGTGTGTGTGTAGTTTTTCTAAGTGGCTCCATTCAGCTGGATGCAGTGCAGTCTTCTGCATTCCCATCTTAGGATGTGAGGTCGTGCGTAGGCCAACGCAAAATTCATGTTATGCTCAAATTGTTCCTAGGATATCAGTTGTTGGAACAAATTTCCCTTTTGAAAACAAGCGTTGTAGCAGAGCTGACGGTCTCTTTGGTTCTTAGGAAGTGTTCTGTGAAGGGCCTGCCTGAGCACAGGGCACGATTTTGCTTTTCTTCCCATGGAAGGCACATGCCAGTGAGGGGTGGCTCGCTCTCATGTTGAATGCTCAGAATTCTATGCCTGAAATACAGAAATTTTCCAATAGGCAATTTTCAAAGACTTTCAAAGCTCCCATCCACACTTTCTCAAGAAGCTACTGGAGGATGCCAACCAGAAAAACAAGGAAGTACATCAAGAAAGAGGATACAGAAAGTGGGAAATCGAGTGTGAGAGAGGGGTGTGGGGACTCCCCAGGGGGCAGCTGTGCACAGGGAGAAAGAGAACCCAGGCCAGCCAGCTCTGGGAGAAACCTGGGTAGGACAATGGAACGGAGATCGCACTGGAGGCCTCTGACATCACGGGATTTGGATCGTTAGCCAAGTGTTGAACATGGAATTTATATTCAGTACTTAGAAAACTTGGATGAAAAGGTAGGATAATTTCCTCCAGGGTAAAACAAACCAAAAACAATGTGCATAAAAGGGCAGTATTGCTTCCAGTGTACTCTGTGGCTCACCTCTGAAGAGCATGTCCACGGTGAAAATGCAGACCTCATATTTGGTTAGGATATTGGTCTGTGTTGGGATGATGGAGCGATGAGACAGGAAGGCTGCACAGCATGCAGGGGATGGGACGGGGAGGAAAGAGGGTTGAGTCCTCATCTTCATAGTGAGAAGTCAACCCATGATGCCTGAAATGAAAAAGCAAGATGAAACAATACAACCCTATTAGCTCGAGACTTGAAGATAGATATCTAAAACCACATCAAGAGTTGAAATTGGTTGCCTCTGGGCTATTTATTTGTTATGAGCCTTACAGGATGATTTGAATTTTTTAAGCAGTGTGTATCTGTAACTTGAATAACAGTAAAAAACAAACTAATCATAATATTTAGCAGAAAAGAGTTAACAGAATCAAGACGAATTTCTAAAGAGCGTATAAGATCCCCTTTGCACGTGTTGTCACAGCATGTTGTTGGGGGCAGTGAGGTCAACCCGTGTGACTCCACCAGGGGAGGACCCTGGAGGCTTGCGCCTGGTTTCCCCGGGACTTCATCCTGTGCGTCTTCCCTTTGCTGATTTTGCCCTGTGTCCTTCCACTGTGATGAATCATAGTTGTGAGTACAACTGTATGCTGGGTCCTGGCGACTCATCACACCCTGGGGGGGTCTTGGGGACTCCCAAGACGGAAGTATACTTTAATATTAACAGATGGCGTTGTCCTTTTCCTAGCGTGGAGATTGGTGAAAGCGTGAGAGGGGAAGATGTCTACATCATCCAGAGTGGCTGTGGCGAAATCAACGACAACCTGATGGAGCTCCTCATCATGATCAACGCCTGCAAGATCGCCTCCTCGTCCAGGGTGACCGCGGTGATCCCGTGTTTTCCATACGCCCGACAAGATAAAAAGGACAAGGTATGGGGGTTGTGTCCTCTTGGAGGAGCCTGCTCTGGGTCAACGTCTGTGTTTTATTCCTCACATGTTATCTCAGAATCTGCAAAATGTTTGCTTTCTGTTTTAATGGTCGAGTAAATATGCCTTCTCATCTTGGCTTTTTCAAAGGTTGCTCTTTGAACCAGCCCTCATGTTAACGTTTATAGATACAGAAACAGATAAAGCATATTTTTGCGGGTATTAAAATACCATTATAGACCTTGTGATGAAATTGTTGTGTATCTTCGGTAGTGGATAGAACGAAATAGACACACACGCCCAGTGAGTGCAGAAAACTGGGGCAATCGGAATCAGAATCAGATCAGTGGATTGTATCCATGTCGGTATCCTGGTTGGGATATTGTACGGTGAAGTTTAATTTTAAAACTATACCGTTGCCTCTTTTTAGCCTTTCAAGAAGAATGAAGTTAATGTTGTTTATTCTTTTAGCAACACTAGCACTATCGGAGGTCTGAGTTTCTAGAAGAAATTGAAGAGGATATGGTCTCTGCCTTCAAGGAAAATCAGAGAAGTCGGAGTTTGAGGGGAACGATAAAGGGGGTTGTGTGAGTTTCCCAGGGCTGCTGTAATGGAGTACTACAGACTGGGTGGCTCAGAACAACAGAAATGTATTCTCTCAGAGTTCTGGGGGCCAGACGTCAGAAAGCAGGCTGTCAGCAGGACTGGACTCCCTCTGAAGACTCTAGCGGGGAAGGCTTCTTTGCCCCTTCCGGTTTCTGGTGCCTCCTGGCATGCCTTGGCTTCTGGTGGCATCACTCCTATCTCTACCTGTGTCTTCACAGGGCCTTCTTCCCTGTGTCTCTGGTATCCTTTCCTCTTTTATAAAAGGACAGTCATTGGCTTTAGGGCCCATCCTAACCCAGAATGACCTCATCTTGACCTTTACCTTAGTTATATTTGCAAAGACCCTCTTTCCAAATGAGGTCCTATTCTAAGGTTCTGGGTGGATGAGTTTTTGGGGATCCCGTTCAGCCCCCTGCGGGGATCAACTCTTGAGCCGTTTTCTGCTCTGTATCTTAGGAAGAGATGTTCAGTCGGGTTCTGCGTGCATCCTTCCCAGTTTACAAGGCACACTGCTGTTCTGTGATGTGGTAACTCATTAGGAGACAGGTTTCCCCCAATACACCTCCGTTTACCTCCATAGTTCATTTTCTGAAACAGCGTAAATTTCCAAACAGCACACACAATCCCCTCATATATGAGAAAATTTCTTTATAAATTTGAATTCATATACCAAGGTTCCCCTAAATTTTAATGCCAAACTCTTCAGGTGTGGTTTCCAGACCTCTTGCTGAACACAGCTTAGTTAATGTTTCACTAAAAATTTGATCTCCAGAACTCCATTCCACACTGGAGATGTGATTTACCATATATGTTAGAAGGTGTCAGCAACCTTTTTCCATAAAGGCTGTATGGCCTCTGTGGTAATTACTGAGCTCTGGTTGTCCCTCAAAGACAGACAGACAATACATAAATGAATGGCAGTATGATAAAACTTATTTGTGGACACTGAAATGTGAATCTCATATCATTGTTGCCTGCCAGGAAATGCTCTTTTGATTTTTTTTCAACTAGTTAGTCACGTGAAAACCATTATTGGATCACAAGCAGTGCAGAAACAAGTGGCTGGTTGGACTTGACCCGCGGGCCACAGTTTGCTGAGCCCTGGAGTAGAGCATTGATTGGTCGATGTGTGTGTGTGGCTGTCACTTTGTGACTCAGCTTTAGCTTATGAGCCGCTGAAACCTCAGGTCACACGTGCTGCTGTGAAGCATTGGCCCTCTCACTTGTTATTTATGGAGCTTCTTTCATTCTAAACTTGATTTGAAAGTTTTATGTGCATTTTTAGGTGCTAAATTTCAGTTTATTCATTTTGTCCCATCGAAATGGTCTTTTGTCTTAGTTATCCCTCCTATCTGTGTGTTCCCATGGGATTGTTGAGCATCTTCATCTTTGTCCATGCCATAAAGGGCTAATATTCTGCCACTGTTTCTCTTCCGCTTGACAGGAGGTTTAGTAAATTCTATATTCTCTAATTCGGAATCAGGTTCTCCTTTGTTTCTAGTAGCTTTTGCATTTGGTGCTAAGATACTTGATACATTTTTATCTTCAGTAAATGATTTCTTTTATCATTACATGGCCCTTTCCCACCCTGTGGTGAGTTGTAATCCTAACTCCTTTGATACAAATATTGAGCCGCCTGCATTTTTTGCTTGCAAATATCTGATTTGCAGTTACTTCTGTAAGATTGTATTTTCAAACTTTGTTTCTTATGTTTATTCATAATGAAGTCTTTGTTGTAAAGAGAAACTAGCACTATCTGGGAAGGGCCGACTCCTGCCTTACAGGGGAGGGGCCGGCCGTCCTGGCCTCTGGCCTCTGGCCTCTGGCCTCTGCTTGCCAGCAGTGCCTCCTACTGCTGTGCTGACAAAAAGAGCCCTCAGAATTCTCACACTCGGATGGGTTTAACTGTCCTGTGGAACTGCATTGCCTTCCGACCAGCTCTTTATCCGTTTTCCTATTGTGGGGCATGTAGATGAGTTTTCCATTTGGGGCCATTTCAGGCATGTTTCTTTCCTTCCTTTTGCTCTTTCTTAATCACTTTGCTGTAAGTGTGTTTCTTAAAAACGACATGGGAGCTGCTTTTCGTTTTTAACCCAATCAGACAATTCCATGACTTTCCGAACTTAACTGCCGATGGAAGAGAGAAGACGCTCCCCATCAACGCCACAAGCAAGGATGTGATAACAATTGAGAAACGGCATGAATGGCGACCGAGGGAATCCTGAGTTCAGAAATTGTGAGGCTTGTTGTTAGAGAAACTGATAGAAAAGAAGGAATCAGAGAAGGCTATATTAGTTTCCTAGGGCTGCTGTAAGAAATGACTGTAAACTGAGTGACCTAAAACAACAGAAATGCCTTCTCTCACAGTTCTGGAGGCCACAAGGCACAAAGCCAGGTGCGGCAGAGCCACGCCCCTTCCCAAGGCTCTGGGGGAGGGTCCTTCCTGGTCTCTTCCAACTTCTGGTAGCTGCCGCATTCCTTGGCTTGAGGCTGGGTTACTCCAACCTCTGCTTCCACCTTCACGTGGCCTTCTCTTGTCTCTGTCAAACCTCCCTGTTTAAGAATACATGCGATAGCATCTAGGGCCCTCCAGGATAGTCTCCCGCTCTCACAATCCTTGATTTAATCACATCTGCCAAGACCCTTTTTCCAAATAAGGTGACTGTTACACAGGTTCCCGGGATTGGGACCTGGTGTCTTTGGGGCCACCATTCAGCCCACTCCACGGGACCTTGAAGGAAGTCACTGATGTGTTAATAAGTGGGTATTTTCAGGACAGTTCAAGCTGTGAGGCAGTCAGTTATCATCTAAGCCAGAATACCTGAGAGCTTGAAAGGGGACTCTGAATAATTATGCCCAGAAACAAGTGTCCATCCCAAATGTCCCGGGCTAGTGTGACACATGGCCACCCTTTGTGTAGGCCTGTAGCTTTGGGCCTGACCTCGGAGATGGCCAAGACGTGTAGATTATCCGGGCCCTCTCGTTTCTCACACGTCTCTGTAGTGAGTGTGACTTGTAAGGAGAGAGTTTCATTCTTTCACCAAACTGGTCGAAAGGGAAATTCTTAATTTTGTCTATCATTTGAGGTATGCCTTTGTATTTTTAAAATTGCTGCTAATAGTTTTTCTACCCATTTCTTTCCTTCGGGCAAATGGATTGGCTTTGTATCGGGGAAACTGTGTTGAAGTGAGGGTAATGAGGGGTTTGGTAAGCGCTTAAGAGAAATGGCCTGAGCCCATCAGCATCCTTCATTTACCAGGCAGGGTGAGCCATGAGGGGGCAGGGTGATGGGCAAAGATGCTTCCTTCCCCTTTTGCTTCCCTCAGGTAGGCTAAAGGCCACGTAGTGTTTGAATGGGATGAGAGGTCATAGCCACACTTGCTCTCTGGGCTCGGAAAGAAGATTCTCCTCCTTGGCCACAGGAGGAGCCCTGGGCACTCCCCTCCTCCCAACTTTCTCTTGTCCTTTTCCTTCCCATGGGACTGTATTGCCTGTGACATCTAAGACACAGTGAAATTCCATGTCATTGATCTACTTAGAGTTATCTGCAAAGAACCCCAGAAAAAGCTACAGCCTTTTAACTGTATTTAAAGCTTCTGTCATTATTTTTAATTTCACTGCTTTTTTTTTTTTTAAATTCTCCCCAAAGCCCCAGCATAGATGTATATCCTCGTTGTAAGTCCCTCTAGTTCTTGTATGTGGGATGCTGCCACCACATGGCTTGATGAGCAGTGTGTAGGTCCACATCCAGGATCTGAACTAATGAACCCCGGGCTGCCAAAGCAGACCACGTGAACTTGACCGCTACACCACCAGGCCAGCCTCTCACTGCTTCTTTTTGAGCAAGGCCTGTACATCTGTAAAATTTAATTTTTGGTTTTATTTGTATGTGCAGGAAACCAGAGGATAAGTTCTGATAGCGAAGGAATGGTTTCATAATTTAAGACACATTAGCACAGTATAAATACTAACATGGAAAAATGAGGATGATAGAGTATTCATTGTAAAAGGCGTGGTGCAGAGTGGTCTGAGCTCCGGGGTTACAACTGTCGAATCAAGTGGATTCAGGTTTGAATTTCAGTGCCATTATTTACGCAGTTTATCCTTTGTAAAAATAGCCTAAACTCTGCACGTTCTTTAGTTTCCTCATCTGTAAATTAAGGATAGTATTTGCTACCATTTATAAAGTGCTTAGCATAGAATACACAAGTGGGTAGACTTTCCAAAAAGAGCCAAGCATCAAATCTTTTAGGCTTTCTGGCCCACCGGGGTCCATCTTGCACTAGCTCAACTCCACCATTTTGGCATGAGAGCAGCCATATATAGCATGTAAATGAAGGCTGTGTTCTAATAAAAACTTATTTATGGACATTCAAATGTGAATTTCACATACTTTTCAAATGTCACAAAATATTGTTCTTTTGATTGTTTTCAACTACTTAAAAATGTAAAAACCATCTTAGCTCACAGGTTGTACGAAAACAGACCACAGGCTGGGTTTGGCCCATGGGCTGCAGTCTGCTGACACCTACTATAATGGACACACAGTGATTGCTGGTTTCCTTCCCTGGTGAAAACAGTATGACGTGGGCAAGGCTGGAAATAATTACTTTGGAGGGGATAGAGGACTTGTAGCTTTTTTCAAAATCGTTTTCAAAGTTATGTTCTCTTTTTAGTGATAAAATTGTTACTTTTTGTTTCTTAGCCAGAAAAATGGAGGACACTTGTCCTGACACAAATTTCTACAATCTTGTAAATGTTTAAAGCTTATCATATTTACGCTTTTAGCAGGGCGGCATCTGATGCATTGAATAAGATCTGGAATGATCGGAGAGTCTTTGTCATCATTGGAGTGGTGCACGAAATGTTGGACCTTTCTCCGTTTCTCATTCATGGAGTCAAATGTTTTATTTTGGGTTACCGTATCTTGACTCCACCTTCGTTGAAATGCCATACTAATTTTTCTCTTAATTGGCTGTAAAGTCAGTTAACTGGTAAATCCTTTTTCCTGAAAGATGGAATTGGGTATTGATCCACATCATGAAGCCGGCACAATAACCAAATTTGTAAACAAGAACTGAGAAAGGAAATCAGAAAATAAGAATTTAGAAGTTAGCCCTGTGGTTTGGATCTCAGAAGTAGGAAATGCTCGATGCTGCTGGGAGAGAAGAACGGAGGAATCTTTTTGCCGGTTATAAAATTATAGGAAGAGCCCCAAATTGATTAGTGTTGCGAGTCAGATTCTATTACAAAGAAGTCCCAGTGATCACTTTGTTCCCTTTAATTATCCTGGAACTATCGTAGACTAAATAATTCTCACAATCAGTGAGGCTAATGACTAAGCCTTGGAAACTGGTGTTATAGAGATTCTGTTATTAAATATGTATTGAACTGTCATATGCAGGGTACAGAGCTGTGTGCTGTAGCTGATGTGAAACTCTCCAAAGCTGATTTTTGCCCTTGAGGGACGCATAGTCTAGCTGTGCACTATGACATCCGTACATATAATATCTTCTAATGTCAGTCTTTCAGCAGGCACATAAGGTGGTCCCAAATGGTGGGGCCAAGCGCTTCGCCGATGCTGTGCCCCTTTAGAGGGGACAGATCGTTTCTCTCTGGAGTTCTTGGAGTGCCTTAAAGTTTGGAGATTTGAACCAGATCTCGAGGATCAAATGCATTGACTCAGCAGAGATGGGGGTGGAGTGGGGACAAGGCAGGTGTGTGGGTGTAGCTGGGGTAAGGCTTGAAGTGTTCTCCAGAGAAGGGAGAGCGGGCCTACAGACCCGAGGGAGGACCCGTGGAGCTGGGGCCTGGAGGAGGACCAGCTCTCGGTAGCTGGAGCCAGACTGGCCGGGGGGCTTTTTACCCCAAAGGCAACGTGGAACAGAACTGGGGAGTTAAAGGATGGATACATGAGTTAGAATATGTAGTTAGCTGAGAAGGTTGAAAATTTTTTTAAAAATTAGAAAAACATTTTCCCCTAATCTCACTTTCTAGAAACATCTACCATTAACATTTTGGTGTGTTTACTCTCATTCTTTGTGTGTTGAAAGAAATGTGTGTGTGTCTAAATATGTGCGTATGTATATTATTATAAAGTAATAGATTTCTTTTTTTAAAAAAGAATGGTGTATTAGAGAAAATACAAATAATCTGTTAATATTGTGATGTAATTCCTTCCTGTGTGTGTTTTTACATGAGTGTACTCTGTGTGTGTGTGTGTGTGTGTGTGTGTATTTAACAGGGATCGTTTATTACTATTTTTTTCCAAAGATTTTATTTTTTCCTTTTTCTCCCCAAAGCCCCCAGTACATAGTTGTATATTCTTCGTTGTGGGTCCTTCTAGTTGTGGCATGTGGGACGCTGCCTCAGCGTGGTTTGATGAGCAGTGCCATGTCTGCACCCAGGATTCGAACCAACGAAACACTGGGCTCGCTGCAGCCGAGCGCGCGAACTTAACCACTCGGCCACGGGGCCAGCCCCCATTTGTTACTATTTTGAATGAAATCTTCTTTTAAGCTTGTATTTTCTTTTTTGTGGCTGGTGTATGGGAATACTGTTGTTTACAGCACAGTGTTGAACTCTTTTCCTAGGTCTAGTCATATGTCTGTATAGTCCCTTGGATTGTTTTGATGTGGACAGTTATTGTCCATAATTTCTGATGTGGAAGCTAAGGCTGTGGAGAACTTAGGTAACTTTAAAGGGAATACAGTATCAGTGTCACGATGCCTCCTTCTCTAAATATTAAATCGTCCGTCACCTTAAGCTGTTCTTCCTTTGATCTGGTTTTTGTTTAATTTGTGACAGCATTAGCTTCCAGCCGCAGCATGTAAACTCTTCTTTAAGAGCTGGCCTTGGCCTTCAGGGCTCGCAGGACGTGGCCCCGCCTCCCCTTCCCGCATTCCCTTCCTCTCTCCCCTGGACCACTGCCTGTAGCCGTGCTGGACTTTATTCAGTCCCTGCAGGTAACCTGTCAGCCTCAGTGATGTCACACATGCCACTCTTTCTGGAACACTGGTCTCCCTGCTTCTGCCAGCCTTGCCTTGAAAGCAGTTTCCTCCGAGGGGCCTCTGACAGCCGGCCTCTTTGAACTTGATACCCGTCGTGCTGTCGTTTCTCTCAGGACCTCTTATTCTACACACTTGTCACGATTTGAATTACACCAATTGTGATGTTACATGTCTATGTGTTTAATTGTTTCCTGGTTTGATATTTATTCTCTATGCCCAGTGTCAAGTATTTGCCTCACAACAGTATATGTAAATAGTAAATATTTGGTGAATAAAATGGAATGAATATCTTTTGTTGTTATAACGTGTAATTTTCTTCATTGTTATGAATAATTAAACAAGTATTAACTAGTTTAATAATTTTAAATTATTGATGTTAATTTTATTAATGTGTAATAAATCATCTGTGGTTTATCTTTCTCCTGTAAGTCTTAGTGGGAGGCATCTAAATGTATGCGTCTCGTCCCTTCCCTTTTCCTGTTGTAAGACCCGTGTCTGTCTCTTTTAGAGTCGTGCTCCGATTTCTGCGAAGCTTGTGGCCAACATGCTGTCGGTGGCTGGGGCAGATCACATCATCACCATGGACCTGCATGCCTCTCAGATCCAGGTTCCGGCATTTTCTTTCTCGCCCTTCGTTGTGATCAGGGGCTTAATGCGAGTGGTTAAATCCTAAGTCTCTGTTAAGTTAAATAATTCTCTTAGGAGGTCATGGTACTCGTGTTTGAGTGTGCGAAGGCGACTCAGATTTCTGTCTTTGCTGAACTTGGCAATAGAATTTAATGTTGAGATCGCCTGTCTCCACCACCACCTTACTTCCGGTCAGTTTTGGAGGAGTGAGAATGGCTTCTTGGTGGTAAACCCTATAATTTCATCTCACCTTCTGGAAAATAATTAGAATGGCAGGGGTTGTAATGTATGTTTTTTAACCTCTTCATAAGCTAGTTCCTTCGTCTGTAAACCAGGCCAAGTTATACTGTCCTACTCTGTGCTATAGTGAAGGTGAGGTGTTTGGCTTATAAGAAGGTGCCTAAGAAACAACAGACTTCTTACCACTGCCCTGCAGAGCCATTCTCCTGTGCCTTAGAACATAGGGTCGTAAGACAGTAGAACGTGTCCCCAAAGATAACAGATTAGACTGAGCTGTGCTCCTGGAACGTATCTGGCTTTTGGTTTAATTCTGTTTAAATTCAGAAAACGGAGGCTGTTGAAGAGCTGACTTTTGAATAAAAAATTCAAATTTTACTTAATGAAAGAGAGTATCTTTTCAAAAACCCTGCAGTGTGACACTCACTTCTCCCCATAGGGATTCTTTGACATTCCCGTGGATAATTTGTACGCGGAGCCCGCAGTCCTGCAGTGGATCCGGGAGAACATCGCCCAGTGGAAGAACTGTATCATTGTTTCACCTGACGCAGGTGGAGCCAAAAGGTACTGCACAGGCCACGCGACGCCGATTTCTGCATTTGCCACTAGGTTTTTCGCCCTTCCTATGTACTAGATAAGGAAGCGTGTTTTAAATTGCTTAACACTTTATTTTGCAAATGACCAAGTACGTAGCCTACCAGCTTCACCTCCAGAGCAGAGAGCTGTCATCTTGTTAATATTTCATCATTTGTGAAAGAAAACACACACACACACACACACACATTTGTCTTCAGCAAAGAATGTGTTTTATTTGAGGTTTTTTTAAGTTATCTTTTTGTGATTATAAAAGTAATGAGCCTAATTGGAAAATTAGGCTTTTAATTAGCAACGCAGTTGACTAAGCTAGCCCTTCTTACTGTAAACACTTGGAAATAGTAGCCAAAATAGAACAGAATTTTTAAAAAGAAATCTGTGTCTGCAGAGCACCAAGAAAGAAAGGAAGCTTTCTAGGGCCAAGAAATAAAGAAGGGCTGAAAGGGGTGCTTGGGTGGCCTGGGGGCCAGGTGTCAGATCCAGGCAGGTGGGACTTGGGTGTTAACACCCACATAGGAGCCTCAAGAGAGAAGGGAGATGAAAGTTAGATCTCTCGCCTGCGGCCCGGAGGAAAGCTAGTCTTTGCCTGGGCATTTGAATGGAGGAGAAAATAGCCACCCATGAGAAATCAAACTGAAAGTCTGCGCCACAGGCAGATGTGCAGTGTGATATGCACTGCCCCCGTGGTGTAGGAATCCCTACACTAAGGAAATTCACATTGAAATTGGTCCCAGGGGGCTGACCCCGTGGTGTAGTGGTTAAATTCACATGCTCCGCTTCGGCGGCCCAGGGTTCGCCGGTTTGGATCCTGGGTGCAGATACACACTACTTATCAAGCCATGCTGAGGCGGTGTCCCACATATAAAATAGAGGATGATGGGCACGGGATGTTAGCTCAGGGCCAATCTTCCTCAGCAAGGAGAGGAGGATTGGTGGTGGATGTTAGCTCAAGGCTAATCTTCCTCAAGAAAAAAATTGGTCCCAGGCTGTAAAGCCACTGCAGAGGGAGAATTTCACTGGCCTGGCTGCTCAGTAAGCACTCCCCGCTGAAGACGACCTCGTGCCTGATGATCCAAGTTAGAGAACTGAGTGGGCCCAGCCCACCTGGAGCCAGCGCCTGTAGATAACAGGGCGGCGGGCAGCCAACACCATGGCGGGGTAGAAAATTGCTAGACTATAAAATGAGTAAGTTGACAGAGACTGACATGTCACTAGAAGCATCAGAGTGCAGGCCCACTGACTGGTGTAAGAAAATGGTGCTGAGCAGCCGATCTGGAGGGCTCTGCAGAGACTCAGGGCGTGGAGGAGCAGTCAGTCCAGGGAGCTCAGGGTCGGGGGTGCCGGTGGTAGAATGCTGAGGTGACGCAGAGTGCTACACTGTGGCCTGAGATGTGATGGCTGAAAGTGACCTGGGAGAACCGTGCAGCTGCTAGCTGGGAAGGGAAAAGGATGGAATGGAGTGGCAATGCTCAGCTAGGGGCCTCCATCAGGAAGGGAGAGATAAAGGAGACCTCTGTCCACCAGTCCAGTGAGAAAGCAAGGAAGGAAGCTGGTAAATGTGCGCTAGTAAGTGTGCGGTGAGAGTGAGCAGTGAGCAGCAGGCTTTGGAATAGCTTTAAAATGCAAGTGTCCATCCCTCATTTGCCTCCCTCATCTACCAGTGGCCCAGCTAAGACCTAGAATTGAGCTTAAAAGTTTGGGAGTAGCCCAGAAAACGAAGATCCTGATTCTTAGAAGAGCTCTGTCATGTGCTAAACTGCTGTTGCGACAGCTTTGGTTCCCAGCACGGAAGAGGAGGAAGAACGGGGGACAGCTGCAGATGGGCCTCTGACAGCAGCAGGTAGTGGCCGTTGATAGGAAGGAGACACGACGTATAAAAGACAGAAGCAGAAAGTTAACTTGCAAAGACCCCAGGCAGGCGGCCGACATGGTGGGGCACAGGGTGGGGAGCAGCCGTGTGTCCTAGCCCTCAGCCAGGCCTCCAGGGCGGAGCACACTCAGTGTGGTCTGCTTGAGAAGTCAGGGGAATGTGAGCAACATTTCGGAGTAATTTCTACTGGAAATGCTTGCAGTTTGCTTGGAAACTTAAGTCACACAGTGGAATCTGCATTCAAATGTGGCAAACCACTGGCCTGCTGGAAGGTTAGAGGTGAACAAGGGGGACGCGAGCGTCAGATGTAACTTGTTTTTAGTAACAGCTTTATTGAGATATAATTCACATATCTACAGTTCACTCATTCAAAGTGCCCAGGTCAGTGGTTTTTAGTATATTCACAGGTTTGTGCATCTATCACCACTGTCTAATTCCAGAACATTTCGTCAGTCCAGAAAGAAACCGCTACCCACTAGCAGGCACCCCCCGTTCCCTCTTCCTCCGGCCCCTGACCACCACTTAGCTACTTGCTGTCTATGGATTTGCCCCTCTGGGTGTTTTACATGTGGATGGATCATACGATATGTGGCTTTTGTGTCCGGCGTATTTCTTTTTTTAACCAGAAAAAATTACTTTGGTTAATAAGCCAAAAGAATAATAGATGCCACAAACTTATGTGGCCTTTTCTTTTCCTATGCCAACCCTATTTTTTATATATAGTCCAAAAATATACATGCACTTAGCAAACTTCAAACGGGAATGTCCCCATTTCACACAAATAAAAGGCTGTACACACTTCATCATTGTGTGTTTTAAAAACTTGCAGGGTCTTAGCAGTGATTGCACAGCTCTGCAGGAGGTCTGCTCTCTTCTTTCTTCCAGCTGGGTCACACTCCATTGTTTGCATGTCAGGATGCCTTTAAGGGGTCCCCGTCCATCCCTTGTAGGCACTGTTGTTTGCACTGTTGACACAGTCCTGCAGCACACACTGGCTTTCCCATTTTGTGTACCTGTGGAAGTAGGATTTGTTCTAGAACTGCAGTCACCGAGTCAAAGGGCACAGGCCATTTTGGTTTTGATGGACAATGCCAAAATTTGGTCTTTCACAGAAGAGGGACCAGTTGATATCCCCAAGTATGGATGCCAGTGAGTTTCCACACAGGCTCGCTCACACAGCGGATTACCAGGCTTTTCTCACTTCACAGATCAGATGAGTGATATACGCCATCTCTTCCTGTGGAGGCCGCTTGCTGTGGATAAGGTCAAGTGGCCCTTCTGTGTGTTTATTTTCTGTGAGGGTCTGTTGAGACCTCTTGCCTATTGTTCTATTGGCCCGAGGCCTTTTCCTCTGGATTGTTAGGAATGCTGCGCTGTGGGCAGGAGGTCACACCTCTGTTTCTTGTGTGTGTGTGTGTGTGTGTTGCAAATATTTCCCCAAGTTTTTCGTTTCTTCCCTTTTTGTATTTTTATTCTCTGCGGGACTTTTAAAACATACTTATGTAGTCATATTTATCTCTTTTTCACATTATGGCCTCTGGGTTTATGAAGGATTCACCCTTCTTGTAACATTTTTCTTCTCCTATGATTTCATATAGTTTAAGGATTGCCTTTTTTCATTTTAGTGTTCCAATTTTTCTTCCATCTGAAATTCATTTTAGAATAAAGAGTAAAATAAGAATCCAACTCTTTTTTTCCCTCCTAGCTATCTAGTTGTTCCAGGACTATTTTTTGAGCAATCCATCTTTTCCTATTGATTTGAAGCCCCAACTTTCATTGTATACCCCATCTACTTGCCAACCCCTGCTTTAAAAAAATGCACAATCAACTCACCAGAGTAAATGGCCGGGTTGAGATGCTGTTTTGTTCCGAGGCCCTTCAAAGCAGTCCCACTCCGCAATCCCCGCTCCCTCTGCCAGGAAAGTCAGGCTTTTTTGGGGTATACATTTCGGATTTTTTGCCACCTCCTTTCCTCTTTCCCAGAGTTTCTGCTACATGTCATTGTCATCCTCATATTCTACAGTAAGCTGTTTCCCAACTGACAGAACAGCCCAGCAAGTAACGCATGATATGTGCAGTTGACATTATCTGTGGTTTCTTTGCTTGATGCAACGAGTCATATTTCACCAAAGAAAACAGATACCTATCTGACAAATTGGAACTGCTCGCCTTAGAAAAAGCTTTGAGGCTTGACTCGTTCTGGGTAAAACTTAATATCACCACAAGAGGTCGCTCTTGGGTAGTCTGAAGCTTGATTGGGTTGACAGCAAAGGAAAAATAAACCTTAGAAGAAAATACACCTAGCACTGTTGAGATAATCAATATTAACATAAAACTAGTATGAGAAGTTGGTGAAACTAAATAATTCAGATTTAACTTTTATTGTTTTCCTTTTGGAAAGAAAGTAAATGTGTCTAAGAAATGGAAATCGCAGTATACATTATTTTTGTTCTAGCCTTTTCTACCTAAGATTTCTATGTGATACTTTGTCTCAACATCATTTGTTACGAATATATATTAAATCTCATGTATATACCTGGAAAATAAGAGTTGTAGCCTATTGAGGAATAGGAATGTTCTGGCAACCTAGGGGGCTTTTTGCATGGATATTTTCCTTTATTTCCTGCTTCTGACATGACCATTTGGTACCTGAAGTGGCTGGGGCTCCCCATTCATGTCCCATGCCTGGCTCCCCCAAAACCACATAGCTCAGCTTCTTGCCCTCACAGGCCTCCACCGCCTGCGCTGGGCTGTCTGTACCAGATCACCTGGCGGAAGCGTGAACACAGGTTATGCCTAAGTTTCAGAGGCAAGGAACTTCAGCCACAAATGGTGGTGTTTCCCAGCGTGGGGCTGCGGACTGGGTCCCTGCTGTGCTGAGATCTTCCTGGTCCTTACAAATAAACACAAAATTTAATGTGTATGCACATTGTATGCAAGCTATTCAAAGGATCTTTTCTTGGGAAAACCTGTCTGTGTTCTGAGAAACTGGCTTTCCTTAGTTGGAGTTTAAATGGCTTATCTTTTATGAAATTGGCCTATGGATAGTAGTGTAGGCTTTGAGGTGATGATGGGGCAAAATTTTTGTCAGCATTCAAATTAACTTTTTTTCTCAATTAAATCCTAGAGTTAGGAAACCAGTGGTAAATGGAGAGCTTTAGAAACAAAGGGTATTGACTAGAGCAACGTGGGTTGGGTTCCAGGCAGAAGGATGATTTTTCTAAGGATAGGAAGAACATGAGCCTCGTCATAGTAACGCTTCCTTTTGCTTCCAGGGACTTCGGAGATCAGAATTGACGTCTTACTGTCTTATGTAATCCAACAGTCTTTGTCTTTAACTGGGAAGTTTGACCCCTCTTCCGTTATGATTACTGACGTATTTGGATTCATGACCACCATCTTTTGTGCTTTAAAGCTGTTGTCCAGTGTAGTTTTTTCTTCTCTAAAAATTAGATATTGTTATTATTATTATTATACAATCAAGATAGTTTTAGATTTGTCCACATATTGACCAGTATTTTTGCTCCACATCCCCGCACTCCCCCACCAGTTAGATCTCAGTGTTTCTCTTATCATTTCCCTTTTGCTTCCATTGCCCTCTTTAGAATTTTCCCTAACTGATTGTATGTTGGAAGTGAATTCTCAGGTTGTATAATTTAGTGGAAAATATCTTTATTTTGCCCTTGTTCTTGAAAGATGGCTTTGCTGGATAGAGACTCCTAGGCTGACAGTTATTTCCTCTCGTCACGTGGAAGATACTGCTTCCCCAACTTCTGGTTCCGTGGTTGGCTTTGAGAGTTTGGCCATCGGTTTGATGGCTGCTCCTTTCTAGGTGACCTGTCTTCATCCTTTGCCTCTTTTAAGGTTTCCGCATCGTCTCTGGTTTTGTTACAGCTTGGGGATTCATTTGCTGGGCTCATTGGGTCAGAGGATTGGTGTCTTCCAATAGTCCTGGAAAATTCTCAGTCATTGTTCTTTGAATGTTGCCTCTTTCTTGTTCTTTTATCTCTTTCTAAACCTCCAGTTTTTCCTGTCACCTTCTCACTCTGTTCTTCCTGTCCCTTAGCTACTTTTTCATATTTTCTCTCTTTTGTCTCTTGGGCTGCTTTCTAGACAGTGTCTTCATCTCTGCTAATTTACTCATCCTCTCTTCAGGTGTATTTAAGCTCTTTACGTACCAAGTTTTTAATTTCAGATATAATATTTTTTCATTTCTGGAAATTGTCTTCTTTCTCAAGTCATGATTGCTCATTCTTTGTATAGTCCTTTCATCCTTATCCAAGCTTCTATTTTCTTTCTCTCAAACATAGAAAGCAATCATTTCTTGTTCTTTCTTGGCTAATTCCAGTGTCTGATGTTTTGCTGTTGTGACTGTCCCCAGTTGTTTCTGGTGGCCCTCACTGTGCGGGCCTTGCTTCCTTGGATGTTTTGTGACTCTCCTGTGAATCCTTCATCTTCCTTGGAATTTTATCATCATAATCCTTCAGAGAGGATTTGCACTTGTTGCCAAACCCCTGGGGTACTACCCCAAGGTGTCACTTAGGATTGAATTCTCCACTTGGGAGTTTTTGTCATACATGTCATAGGAGTTTGGACGAACAACCCTCAGGAGAGCTGACTTGTGGTTTGGAACTGTCTCTCGAGAGAGAGAACTCACCCCCTCCGCTTAGCGTGGAGTGTGAGACAGACAAGTGTCCTCGCTGTCCCCACCTGGGCAGCAGGTTTATTTTTCCCTCATTATTCTGAAGGGATAAACTTTGGCCGGTGTCCCCTTGGTACGCAGGGTCTCCTGTTAGACTCCAGCTCAGCTGAGCCCTAGGCACCCCCCTCCCCCCATGTCTCCGCCATCAAAACAGAAGCTCAGGATCATTCAGGGTTCCTCAGTGCCCTCAGGGCAGGAACTTAGCTGCGTGCTAGCTCTTTGGGATAACCTACCTTTATATTCTCTGCCTCTGAAGATTCCTGCTACCATTCCAGCTCAGTGATGCCCTTAGAAAGAGCCTTCCCTTTGTAATCTAGCCTCGTAGTTGTTTCCCTCGGGAAGGGTAACCAGGGGGCCTAGGCAGCCACACTCCCAAAATGCAACTCTAAAACGTCATCTGGGAATGGCAATATTTCTACATGGAATGCAGGCAGCCTTGCTTTAGGTCTCATTTTCACTTATGTCCCTTGCTTGAGGTACCGAATGTCCCTGCTAACTTCAATGTAGAAAAAACATTAACGTGTGAAAAAAGTGGTTGTATTCTTTGATCAGATTGAAGAGGGTAGTTGGAAGCTGGGAAAATACTGGTCAAATAAGTAACACACAGTTACCATATGACCTGGGAGCTCTAGCAATTCTGCCTGTGGCTGTATACCTAAAGGACTTGAAAGCAGGGCCTCAAACAGACACTTGTGTGCCAGTGTTCATAGCAGCACTAATCAAAATAGCCAAGAGGTGGAAATAACCCAAGTGTCCGTCAGTGGATGAATGGATAAACAAAATGTGCTATATCCTTAACTGTGGAATATTATTCATCCATAAAAAGGAATAGAATACTGATAGATGCTACAACATGGATGAACCATGTAAACATCATGCCAATTGAAAAATACCAGATACAAAAGGCCACATATTGTATGATTCCATTTATATGAAAAGTCCAGAATAGGTAAATCCATAGAGACAAAGTGAGTGGATTCATGGTTGCTGGGGCCTGGGGATTGGGGGAAATGGTGAGTGACTGTTTAATGGGTACAAGGCTTCCTTTTGGGGTGATGGAAATTAGAGGTGGTGCTTGCACAATGTGATGAATACTTAATACCACTGAATGGTACACTTACAGTGGTTAAAATGATATATGCTATTATATATCTATTTTATCACAATTGAAAAAAAAACAACTGGTCCTTGAACATTCTCAGAAACAGGCAGGGGTGACCGTGACCTGGGGTACTTAGTCCCTTCACGCTGCCCTCTTGGCCCAGAAAGTATGTTCCTCCTAGAGACTTGCCTGCTCTCTCCTTGACCAGAACTCCCATGGAGCCCCATTCCTGGTCGCCATCTAAGGATGGTGCAGTGAATGGGACCAGGACTAAAAGCGTATGGAGGGGGCCAGCTCCGTAGCCAAGTGGTTAAGTTCGTGCGCTCCGCTTTGGTGCACCAAGATTTTGCTGGTTCGGATCCTGGGCGTGGATATGGCACCGCTCATCAAGCCATGCTGAGGCGGCCTCCCCCATGCCACAACTAGAAGGACCACAACTGAAATATACAACTATGTACTGGGGGGCTTTGGGGAGAAGAAGGAGGGAAAAAAAAAGCGTATGGAGGTTGTACCTTGCACTGGGGTGTGAGTGTGTGTGTATCAGTTCCTCAATAAATATTTTTTTAGCTGAATTGCATAACAACTGACTGTTGTTTTAGAAACTGAAATAGGAAAATCTTGCTTCATGTCACATTATGTCCATGGTGTTATCTTGTGGTAAGTTTCATCATTTAAGTCCATTCTTCATGGGAAGAGTCCAAAATGCCCCCGACTTAGCGACAAGCCTGGCCTGCCATCTTCTCGTCCTGTTACCAGCTCAGCCCTTTCTGAGCACGTGCCACAGATGAGCAGAGGCCTGGAGTTGGGAACAGTCTCCTGAGGGCTCGAGTGCAGTAAAGTCCATTTTCATAAGCCCACAGATTACATAGATGCGTTAACCAGGACTTTTGTCCCCACTGGCGGCTCCACAGACTGAGCAAATGGCAGTTTCTAAATAACTTGCTTTAAGTTGCGTCCATGATTTTTAAAAAGTGCCCATAAACTCTAATGAATATCAGTTTCTTTTTTTTTTTAAAGATTGGCACCTGAGCTAACATCTGTTGCCAGTCGTTTTTTTTTGTTCTTCTCCCCAAAGCCCCCCAGTACATAGTTGTATATTCTAGTTGTGAGTGCCTCTGGTTGTGCTATGTGGGACACCACCTCAGCATGGCCTGATGAGTGGTGCCATGTCTGCACCTAGGATATGAACTGGCGAAATCCTGGGCCAACGAAGCGGAGTGCGCGAACTTAACTACTCAGCCATGGGGCCGGCCCCCTGAATATCAGTTTCTTATCCAGTTTTTTCATCCAGTGGTCAAGGTGCCCCGACATGCTTCACCAGCTGCCACGGGGCAAGGCTACATCACTGGCACATTTCTCCCCGTGGGTTGCTGAATGCATATCCCAGAGCAGGCCTGGCTTTACAAGTGAGACCTGATTCTCTCATTATCTTGAGTGTGGTTGGTTAGCACGTTCCTAAAATACAACTTGAAAGAACACGATTTTCTTGTATTGACCATATTCAACATGTCCGTTTGTGTCTTTGTTCAGGGTCACATCAATTGCGGACAGGTTGAATGTGGACTTTGCCTTGATTCACAAAGAGAGAAAGAAGGCGAATGAAGTGGACCGGATGGTTCTGGTGGGCGATGTGAAGGACCGTGTGGCTATCCTTGTGGACGACATGGCCGACACATGTGGCACGATCTGCCACGCTGCAGACAAGTATGAGGGATGGTTTGGGAAAGTGTTAGGACATCTGATTAAGAAAGGAAAAATGTCAGCTTTTAAAAACTGTGCCTGTTTTTCCTAATTATTACTGGTTGCTAGGCAGTGGCATCACACCAAAGGGAATTCTGAGCCCATTTGTTTTTTTGGTAGAAAAAAACCCCACAGGCCTTTATGGCCTGGTTTTCATTTTCAGGGTTGAGCTTTCAGTATGTTTTAAAAAGGGTCAGAGGGGCCAGCCTGGTGGTGTAGTGGTTAAATTCGCGTGCACCACTTCGGCGGCCCAGGATACACAGGTTCAGATCCCGGGTGCGGACCTAGCACCACTTGACAAGCCATGTGGTGGTGGCACCCACGTAAAATACAGGAAGATAGGCATAGATGTTAGCTCAGCAACAGTCTTCCTCAAGGAAAAAGAGGAAGATTGGCAACAGATGTCAGCTCAGGGCCAGTCTTCCTCACCAAGTAAAAGAGTCAGAGAATGTGCTTCCCCTAAAACCAAGCAGAAGGAAAGAGACAGTCTCACGGGCTCTTGCTTCCTTCTGTTTGACCTTCACTCCAGCCTTTGGCTTCTGGAGGATTTAGAGCTGGGCTGTCTAGAGTGGGAGCCACCACCCAGCCACACATGGCTGTGGAGCATTCCGAATGTGGTCAGTCTGACTTAAGATGCACTGAGAGCGTCGAGTACACACCAAGTTTCAAAGACAGTACGAAACGAAGACTATCTCATTAATGATACTTTATATTGATTATATGTCAAAATGATGCTATCTGGCTTTATTGTTTTAAACCAGCCGTTCTCACCCAAGGGCAATCTTGTTCCCTGGAGGACATTCGACTGTGTCCGGAGACGATTTGGGTTGTCACAACTGAGGGGAGGTGGGTGTTGTTAGTGGGTAGAGACCAAGGATGCTGCACAGCAAAGCATTATCCAGGCCCAGTGCCATGGTCGATAATCCCAGATTTAAGGGGTCACAAAGTGTTTTGCCAGCATGTACCTTATAAGATCCTGTTTGGGGCTAATAAATGTGAGTGAGATTGGTTTCATGTTTTCCTTTATGGAACACACTCTTTGCTTTTAAATTCACGCTAAGGGGAGAATGTTTCAAGAATATTTGTATGTACACTTAAGTTTTTTGTCTTCTATTTTACAGGCTACTGTCAGCTGGAGCCACCAAAGTTTATGCTATCCTTACCCATGGAATCTTCTCCGGGCCTGCTATTTCCAGAATAAATAATGCCGCCTTTGAGGCTGTTGTTGTCACCAACACGATTCCTCAGGAGGACAAGATGAGACACTGCTCCAAGATTCAGGTACTGTCTACGCTGCAGGCAGAACCAGGCAGCGAGGCCTCTGCCTCAGATCCTGGAAAATAGCATTGCGTCTTCTGCCTGTGACTGCTTGCTAAGCAGATGTTGGCAGAGGTTGCAGCTTCTTGTAACAGTGAGGGTGTGGTTCACGTCAGATCTCCGAGAAAGGCGGGGGCTGGCAGAGGTCAAAGTTAGACATAGTAAGTGAATGAAACCACAAGAGAAAAACAGTAAGAAACAGGCTGTGCTAAAGCTAAACAGAATTACCATGTGACCCAGCAAGTCCACTTGAGGTGTAGGCCAGAATTTGAAAACAGATGTTCAAACAAAAGCTTGTGCGCGAATGTTCATAGCAGCCATAGTCATTGTAGCGGAAAGGTAGAAACAACCCAGTGTCTCTGAGCAGATGAATGAAGAAGTAAAGCATGGTGTGTTCATAGGACAGAACAGTATCCGCCGTTCAAAGGAAGGAAAGTCTGACTCATGACAGCGTGGGTGAACCTTGAAAACTACACTAAAGGAAAGAAGACAGACGCGAAGGGACAAATACTGCCTGGTTCCTCTTATCTGAGGGACCTGGAGTAATCAAATTCATAGAGCCAGAAAGTAGACTAGCGGGGACCGGAGCTGGGGAGTTAGTGTTGAATGGGGACAGTTTCTGTTTGGTATGATTAAAAAGTTTTCAAAACAGATAGTAGTGATGGTTACACAACATTGGGAACGTAATTAATGCCACTGAATTGTATACCTAAAAATCGTTAAAATGGCAAATTTTATGTTACATATATTTTATCACAATTTAAAAATATGAGGGAGAAAAAAGCAGCAGGCTGTGTGGAGGATCTTCAGAGCTTTACTCCATCCTGCCCCTCCTGACTTGGGAGGCCACCAGAGCGTGGGGATAATTACTTTACACCAGCCTGCCTGAAATAAGTTGAAAGGGTTCGAATACCCGTTTTGCCTCTGTGTCACAGTGAACCTTGGCAAGTTACTTCATCGCTAGAAGCCTCCATTCCCGTCATTAGAATGTGAAGATGGGTCAAAGTGATCCACTTCACGGTTTCTAATCCATCAGAGAGCACCGCAGTTCATTTGGCAGAAGGAGATAACATTTGAACTTGGTCAAAATAGCTCTACCTTAGATTTTCGTGCATGATTAGCAGTAGTTGAGCCTCAGCCAATCCGGCCCACCATCTTTTTTTGTAAATAAAGTTTTATTGGAATACAGCCGTGCCCATTCATTCATGTATTGTCTATGGCTGTTCTCATGCTATGACTGAGTTGAGTCTGGCCTACAAAGCTGAAAATATTTACTATCGGGCCCTTTAAAGAAAAAGTAGTTTGCTGGCCCCTGAGTTAGATGATCACAGCTGTGCCCTTAAACGACCCAGTCACTGCATTTTCGGAAAAGCAAGAGAGAGGAAAACCTTCCATATGATGATTGAGTAAAATTAATTTTAAAGTAGCAAATGCCCCAAGGAAAGGATGTCTGTGGTTGACGGCAGCCCTGAAAAGCTTTTGAGTATCTGCACTGAAAATCTTGCTTCCAGGGTCCCATATGAGTTCATAATTTGAAGATAGACCCCAAACTGTCTGTCCTCGCCAAAGAAATGGGCGGGGAGGTTTCGATAGTAGCGCATCTCATGTGCTGGCAAAATCGTTTCTAGACTTTCTGGCCTTTATGTTTTCAATTAAACATGACTGAGATGTCCCACTTCCCTGTTTTTCTGTTGGCATTTAGGTGATTGACATTTCGATGATCTTGGCCGAGGCGATCCGAAGGACACACAATGGTGAATCTGTGTCTTACCTGTTCAGCCACGTCCCGCTGTAAATGCAGGCGTGAAGTGTGCATCAAGCCTGCGCTGGCTTCTGTTTCTCTGATTTGTTAGCTTTAGGGCTCAGCAATTGTAGGGTAATGCAAAAGCATCAGATCTTTGTATACTCCAAGATCTCTTGTTCCCCCTTCTAAAGCTCAAGACCATTTATTTCCAGTTTTGGGGGGAGAGAGGTGGTTATTTGATCTTTAAGTGAACTGTCTTAAATGAGAACTGTTTTTGTCATCTTGACTTGTTCTGATAGGTGACCTTTTTCTTTGTTTTGTCAGTACTTTGAGGCCACAACTTTCAAGTGTGTAATTCCATTGTGGAAGTTCGTATTTTATATTTTTCCAGTTGCCAAAAGTGACTTTAGATTAAAGCCTTCTGTGTAAATATATAATGATAATGCCTATGGACATTTGGGTAAAACCCTGTATAGAATTAGCCTTTCACTTCTGAGTGAACCTTAGAAAATTTATAATACCCCGAATTTTGAATATTTTTTTTTTCTAGTAACCAGGTTTCAAATAAACCGTTTTGATTATTGTGCTTAATTTGACCAAATTTTATGTAGCTTAAGATAGCCACTGACATTTATTTTTTGGTAAATATTAGACATCTCAGAGGCAATGTAGTTCAGTATTTTTTTCTTTTTGGGCCACTTCTGAAAAACATGTTACAACTCTCACTTACCTGAAATGTCATATCCTAAAATTCCAAAATTATGTTCAACAGATCTGATCTAGAAACTCACCGTCACATCCCTGTTCCCCTCTGCCCATCCAGGAGGCACAGTTCTTTGAGCCTCACGTCCTGCCATCCTGTTCTTTTACACCCTGTTTTTAGCTCTAGATTTTACTTGGCCTTTCTCCCGATAATTTCATGTTGTGGATTTCCACCAAAACAAAGACCCCCCCCCCCGCCCCACAAGTCCCCTCAAATTTACTGGTCTAGTTATTATTTTGCTTTTGACGCAATAAAAAGGTAAGTTTTTTTGAGTGCTGCCAAGTGCAAATTTAAACATTATTTCTGTAGTTTTGATTTCACGTTCTTTTGCCTTTTGTTATTAGAAGTAGTCAGTCTCCTGGGCAACTGATTATTTTAACTAAAGCTGTTACATGAAAATGGGGTAAGAAAGGCCCACGACAAAAGTCCAGATAAGCAAACGTCAGTTGCTCCATTGGGATAGTGCTCAAATGGTGGCCCAAGAGTGGTCGTGGAGGGTGATTGCTTTATCCCTAAGATGGCCTTGACGACATCCTCCTAAGTGAGGCAGAAGGCAAGGACTTGGTGAATTTTATTATATGCACTTTGGTGGGTAACCAACTGAATTCTTAGCCCCAGAAGAAGAGAATTTACCTACATAGACAAAGCCTAGGAATAATAAACAACCACCTCCCTTCTGCTAGATCTTAAAACTTGAAGAGAATGCAGTCTCTGATCTAAATTCTGCGGGTGGAAAAATCCAATCTATTTAATCCATTAACAAACTTGAACAGCAATCTTTAAAGTTTCAAACTTCATTACAGCAGAGGTTGAATCGAAGTTAGAAAGTATCATTTTAGCCATTGTAGAAACTAGCATTTTGTTGTACCTTAAAATGGTTTTTGAGAAAAAATGATACTGTAGCCTGGTAAAGTCAGCTATGCAGTACAGATTGACTATGTCTAGAGTTGACTTGATATATGTAAAGAACCTATTTAGATGCTATATAATTTTTAGTTTTGATAAATGAGTGATATCTATATTTCTTGGAATTTCTATGCATAGAGAAATGAAACTGTAGTTATGAACACGCATAGGTTGACCGCTTGGCATACAAGTGTAGACATGTTGATATGACTAAAACCATTTGATTTCAAGGTAGTCATTTCATTTGAGATTTAGAGTCTAAGATATAGAGGTAGTTTTAAAATAATGATCTTCAGATAAACATCTGTATTGTCCTTCTCTGAGTTAAGAACTGATTGTTTCTATCATTATTTAGCCCCACTTTTGTTTTTTAAAGTACTTCTAATACTTTTATCAACTGATTAGACTTAGCCGTACAAGTAGCAGTGTCGACCTTAACTCTTCGAAGGTTTCAGTTCAACAAAGATGATGAAGATGGGCTTGAACGCAGTTGAATCCTAGAACCTATGTATCCCTCCCTGCTTGTCTGGAAACAAATTTAAGTGAAACCACCAAATATATTGGTCTTGTCCAACTCTGCTGAATGAGGGTACTCGGTGTCTATCTAGCCAAAAGCGAGAGCCAGAGAAATATGAATATACCAAAGTTGCTCAGCCTCCAACTTAAATTATATTAACTAACTTATAGATATTCATATTATAACTTTCCTTTGTTAGACATGATGTCAGCTAGATTCAAGAATGTAACATTTGCAGTGCTTGTATTGGTTTAGAATATAGGATTTTAAGATCTTGGAACACTGTACTAAAACTATTTCAATAAAATCGTGCTACTTACTTCTTTCATAGTTTGTATCATCATTTGTGGAATAATATGCTTGGATGGAATGATGTATTTTGCTGGGGGACCTGAAAATATTTGCTACTTCACAATTACAGCCCAACATATGAAATTACAGAAAAGCCAGAAGTTAATTGAAGTCAGCTCTTCTCCATTTTGAAGGTGTTTCTATTTGAAGGACTGATTAGCAGTCTCCTTGCCCCAGAGTGTAAGAGCTGTGCCACATAAGCCATCTAAGTTGATGATTGTAGATGTTTTCTGTAAAACTGAAGATTGTCCCATGTGTTTACACGTCCAAGTAGTAATATTCTATGTCCCTAGATTGGAGCAGGCCCAACTAAAATGTCAGCCCCGCGCAAGTTGTTTATGTGCTTCTATTTCACAGGCACCGAGAAGAGTTTCCTGCTCCAATGAAACAACTCCCTATTCAGTGATGCTCTCCGTCGCTCTCGTGGGGACAAAGCAAATTTATAATTCTCCCAGTAAAGCTCAGCTTTGAAGTGGATAACGCAGGCAACGTTTTGTCTTAAAAATCCCTGTGAACTAAAACCAAGTCTGCTGGAGAAGATCACAGTTTAAGACAGAACACGATAGAACGTACTAGAAGGGAGGAAGAAAATGGAGAGTTGGGAACACCAAAAACATTTCACCGACTTTACAATTCCACCTCATAATGCTGTCACGCCTCTTTGGAAGTGTTCCATTTCATGTAGCAGGTCCTACCAAATCCACCAGCTGAGCTGTGGGGTGGACAGGCTACGTGTCAAGGGAAAGAAAGATCCACCAGGGTTCAGAGGCTTTTATCAGGCTGGGGAGATCAGAAAGGGCTTTGTGAAGCGGCTGCCGGTACAGATGATACTTTGTGGCAGAATTTTCCAGAACCGGCTGCTTCTATTCCAGCATGGAGTGAAGCAGGGCAGCATAGGGTGTTTGGTACGTAATAAGTTTGCACGAGGATATCCAATGAAGGTGGAAGTTAGGGGCTGAGACACACTATGTGTCCTTCATGTACATTGCATGGAGAGGTCAACAGTCCCTCCTTTTTGCTACAGATCTGTGCCCGATTGGTCTCCCTGGACCCCAGCAACACGTCCTCTGCTTTGCCCTGCCTTTGCTTTCAAAGACCACGTTCTGCTTTGGTGTGCTTCACTGTGGTCCCCGAAATCTGTTTTCTCTTCTGAAAGACCATCATGCTCAGGAACACAGACTGACCACTTTTACTAGAGTTAAAAAGCAACAAAACCTCTTTGGCCTAGTTGCTTAACCCCTCTGTGCCTCAGTTTCCTTATATGTGAAATGGGACAGTAGTACCTCCCTCAGGGGTATGATGAGGATTAAGTGAGGTGGTATCTGTAAAGTGCTTAGATTTGATTGTTTTGTACATTATCTTCAATTTTTAGAGCAGGCACCTTAAATCTTCCCTTTGAAAGAATCTAAGTAAGAATGAAGAAGCAAGATTTTCATGCATTTTTAGATGTTAAGCCATGTGCCTGTGAGCAAGTCACAAACATCCCGTCACCCAGGGGTACCTTGTCCTGGCATGTGATCATCTCTGTCAAGGGTAGCATTCAGTGGTAACAAATAGTTGCATGTTGGAAATACTCCCAGTGGGCCGTAGAAATGACAGGGAGGAATGAATGCCGTGCAGTAATAGAGATGGTGATCAACTGAGGCCATTTACAACAACCCGATTTGATTCACCATTCCAACATCAGTACCACCGAAAGTGGTGCCCAACGTAGTAAGAGCAGTTTTCACTGTTCTGGCAGCCGAGTCCGGTGGTCAAAAGAAAAACCAGCTGAACTCATTTTACACTTCGAAAGAGCAATAAAAAGAGAACGGGAAAGCAAAATGAAATGCAGTGGAAAGTGCCCTAAGTTGGGAGGGTGGCCATCTATAGTTTGGTTCCTGATATGCTACTAGCAAGCTGTGTGACCTGGGAAAATGTCTACACCACTCTGAGTCTGCATGTCACTGCCAAAATGAGAGGGTAGATGATTGCTGACATCCCAAGCAGTTTTAATTGGCTATGACATCTAGGTTTAGTTGGAATATTTCCACTAACTAAAGATGTTCCAATGAGGCCAAGATGATTACTTCCCCATCAGGTGAACAACTTGTTTTGGCTTGCAGGAGACTCAATTTTAGCACTGCAAGTCCTGCATCCCAGGAAACCCCTCAGTCCTGGGCCAAACGGGTTGCTTGATCACCCTAGTTCCCTCTCTCCTGAGGTGGATGGTTCTGGATCTCCAGTACTGCCTTGGCTAAGGAACCCCATGAGCATGGCGCTGATGTGCCAGATGCAACAAAAAGCAGGCTGTATGACAAGCCCAGCAATGTGCCAAGGGCCTGTGCCGTTATAGTTCTTTTTAAAGCTGTTGTCAATTAACTGTAGAAGCTGAAGAGCTATAGTCACACATAAAAGACGTAAAAGGGAGACACTTTTAGAAAATGCAGTCAAGACCTGGCTTGACGGCCAGTACTCTGGCCCAGCTGCCATTATTGCCATAAGTGGTCTCAGAGACCCCAGGGGACAGTCCCGGCAGAGGCAGAGTGCCCCGAACGTTCACTGATGGACATTGCCCTTCTCTGCATCGAGGGATTCTCACATCTGTGAGCTCCTGGCCGTCTGTGTCTGAGGATGTTTAATTCTCTCATTTTCCCTAGACAGGAAGTGTTAAATTTGGTATCTTCTTGCCTCGAAGCCAAGACTGACCATGAATCAGAAAAATTGTGAGGACTAAAACTGAATTTGTGTCACTCTTTGAAATCATCAGAGTGATTCTTTAGGGGCACATTTTGATGTATATTTGCTACAGAAGGAACTCAGGAAGTGCCACTGCCATGTTCTCAATCAAAGGAACTGAGGAAGGACCCTAATTTCTTGAAGGCTCAGAATGCCCCTATTTGGGACCAGGGCTATGGAGCAGTCTCCTAAGGTATTGAAAGAGGGACAGACTCTTCTCCGCAGCAGTGGTGCTGGTAGTAGTGTCCTCGTTGTGTCTTGTGTCCCCCCCCACACACACATTTGTGACAACCAAAAAATGTCTCCAGACATTGCCAGATATCCCCTGGGGGCAAAATTGTCCCTGACTGATAACCGCTGAATTATTTTATTTTTGGGGGGGAAATTTCTCTTTTTTATTAATATTATTTTATTGAGGTCATAATGGTTTATAACATTATGTAAATTTCAGGTGTACATTATTATATATCAGTTTCTGTATAGACTGCATCGTGCTCACCACCAATAGTTTAATTTTTATCTGTCACCATATATACTTGCCCCTTTAGTCCTTTTGCCACTGAATTATTTTAACCAGGACCACTTTCTTTAATCCTCTCTCCTGATATTCAGGTCAGAATTCCAGAGGAGATCCATCCTGACCCCTGGACCAATCTCAAGTAGAAAAGCATTTTAGTACAAAGTGGGTAAGACAATGGCAATCAGAAGTCACTTAAAAAATATAAACGCCAGCCTCCTGGTGCGACATGAAATTTATACCCAAATAATCGCATTATCCTTTTGCTGCTGGGCTACAAACACCCATCCCTACATCTGTCACGAAATGGGGTGAGATCTGAGTAAGTGACTAAGTTATTTGTTCCCTCAGTTTCCTCTAAGAACGGTTCCAGCCTTAGAATGGGTCATGAGGTGCATTTTTTTGTTTTGCTTTTAATCAAGAAGCTCATCAAAATAGAGCATGCTTCCAAGAGGTGACTGAATTTCAGTCTGACTTTGACAGTGACCTCCAGAGAGTGGAGTTTTTCATGCACCCTGCAGGTCGCGGATTTCCTGGTCCCTCAGTGGGTTTTCATCCTGCGGTGAGAGGTCAGAATGGAGACGAATCGTGATGCCAAAGGTAACTGAACTGTTACGTGCTAAAAGCTGTGTGACCTGGGAAAATGTCTACACCACTCTGAGTCTGCATGTCACGTGCCAGCGTCTTCCGTGATCAAATTTAGAGCCCATCACCTCTCCTGTCAAATGTCAAGGAGTTGATAAGAGTTTGGAGTGTGACAGAACATTCGAGACTGAATAATTCCCATCTCATTTTACAGATGAGGAAACTAAGGCTCCAAGAGGTGAAGTGACTGGCATAGGAAGGTCCCACTTTTTAGAAGAAACGCTGCGGTTAGTAAACGAGGCCTCTTGCTTCTTCACCCGGGGGATATTTGCTGTAACCTCCGCAACCTCTGATGATTCTAATCGCTAGCTCTCACTAGCTCTGGAAGGTGAAGTAGTTTATCGTGAAGCCTCAGGGCAGTGAGGCAAAGCACAAAATAGAACTTCCAGCAACCTGGAATGCTTGCTTCTGCAGATTTGGTTGTTCCATTTCCTTCTGCCGAAAAAGTCTTAATTGCACTCACTGCATTTGCCTAGTCCTTTATCAGAGAGCCATGCTAACGTGGGGAGATTCAAAATAACCAGACGGGTCGTGGACGCTGTAACGGATAATGGTCATTCTGTAAGACAGTGCTTCTCAAAGTGTGGTTCTGGACTGGTGGCATCTGTATTCAGCTGAAAAGTCATGCCTACTTTTGGGGACATCTGGAGAGAAATAGCAGCTTTCAATTTATCTGAAGATTCAAATGTATGTAGAGCAGAAGTTTCTGATCCTCGCGTTCACTTGCCCAACAAGTGTATGGCCAGGCACTTAGTTACTTGGGATAGTTGAGTTGTTTCTAATGCTCTGGTTTTATGCAAAGAAGAAGACAGTACTGGTTTTCTAGAAACACAAAGTATAAGGTAATGCTCCTGTATTATTCCATTGGTGAAAATAGTTATTACCAAAAAATATTGTTAAAATTAACAGTACTTAATCATTTTTAATAAGGGGTTCAACACACACTCCTTAATATCTAAGTAATTTCCAATGATTTTATTAATATGAGAATCTCCTTTTAAAAGTAGCATCTTGGGGCCTGCCTCGTGGAGTAGTGGTTATGTTTGGTGCACTCTGCTTCAATGGCCCGGGTTCACAGGTTTGGATCCTGGGCACGGTCCTACACCACTCGCCAGCCATGTTGTGACAGCAACCCACATATAAAGTGGATTGCTCAGATGTTAGCTCAGGGTTGATCCTCCTCAAGCAAAACAAGAGGAAGCCTGGCAACAGATGGTGGCTCAGGGCTAATCTTCCTCAGCAAAAAATAATAATTAAAAAAAAGATTCAGCACTCTCACCACTGCAGCCTGGGTTTCCTTCCTAGTCAGGGAACCACACCACCCTTCTCTCAGTTGTCATACTGTGGTGGCTGTGAGTTGCTGTGGTGCTGAAAGCTATTCCACCAATATTTCAAATACCAGCAGGGTCACCCATGGTGGACAAGTTTCAGCAGAGCTTCCAGATTAAGCCACCCACTTCCGAAAAAATTGGCCACAAGACCCCTGTGAATAGCAGTGGAGCACTGTCTGATAGGGCGCCAGAAGGGGAGAGGATGGCGCGAACTGACCGGGCAGGTTCCGCTCTGCTGTGCACGGGGGCGCTAGGAGTCGAAATCAACTCGAGGGCACTAATAACACCACCCACGTTATCAAGGGCAATCTCTTTTACTTAAAGTCAACTGATTGTAAAGGTTAATCCTATCTATAAAATAGCTTCGCAGCTACCTCGGGATTAGTGTTTGACCAAACAACTGAGCACTGTAGCCTAGCCAAGTTGACATAACATTAACCATCACAATAGCCTTTTTCTTTTTTAAGCAGTTTCCTTTGGCTGTCTTTCCAAAACATTCAACTCTGTTTCTTTTTATACTCATATTTAATTGAGCTACAATATTACAATTAAAAAACATGTAACTGGCATAAAAAAGTTTAGAAACAAATACAACTGAATCTGGGAAATCAACTCAACAGGTGGATGCAAAAACGACATAAACGTACTAGTAGCCTACCAATTTGAGATGTTAAATCGATCCTGGAGATCCAGCAACACGTTTTTTTTACAGAAGGCAAGGAGAGTGCAGGTTAACCAATCTGATTTTAAATAGAGGTGAGTCAAGAGACCTTCTGCTACGGCTGTTGGTCTCAAGCTCCTCTGTCAATTGGAATCAATTGGGCAGTGTTGAAAGCTCGCAGTACCCAAGCCTCACCCCAGAGTAGTTAAGTCAGTCAGAATCTTCGGGTGTCAGGCATCAGTAACTTTGTAATGATCCCTTTCCAATGTGCAGGCAAGACTGAGAACCTCTGGTTTAAGGTCATGGCCATGAAGCTCTCAAGGTCTGTTGCCTCCTCCCAACATGTAAGTGTATTAACTTTGGGACACGACATTTAGAAAGTGTAAAAAGCAGAGGAAAGTATAGGCAAGGGCAAAATGCCACCATTAATTCCACAAATCAGTACAAGTCAGCTCCTACATTTTGGAGAATTTAAAAAGGTTTTCTTCTTAGTTAGAATTCCTATAAGTGGAATTGCTCCGGCAAAGCATGGCCTGGTTTAAGTTCTGATGTATTTCAGTTGCTCACCAGAAAGGTCCTATCAGTTTGCATTCCCACCCAAAGTCCCTCAGTCCTGGCCGACACTGTGACTTGATCATCTTTTTCCTTTTTTCCAATCTGATAATTTAAAAATAGTGAGTTGTTTCATTTGCATTTCTGTAAGAATCTTATTGACTGTAAGTATTTTACTTTATAGGATCTATAAAGTAATACAGTAATAATAAATATGATATGGATATACTCAAACCTTGTTAATCTATCACCTATTACTACAATAGTGTCTTTACCTTTTTCTTCAGTTATAAAAGCCCTTTTGGGGCCGGCCCGGTGGCGCAGCAATTAAGTGCACACGTTCCACTTTGGCGGCCCTTGGTTCGCCAGTTCGGATCCCGGATGTGGACATGGCACCACTTGGCAAGCCATGCTGTGGTAGGTGTCCCACATATAAAGCAGAGGAAGATGGGCACGGATGTGCACTCAGGGCCAGTCTTCCTCAGCAAAAAAAGAGGAGGATTGGCAGCAGATGTTAGCTCAGGGCTAATCTTCCTCAAAAAAAAAGAAAGCCCTTTATTACTGATTATAAAACAATACATATATCAATTGAAGAAATTTTGGTAAATGGACAAGAAATGAAAAAAAATTGTTCGTAATTACTTGGCAATGACAATGGCTAAAAGTGTAGCATATAGCCAAACAAGGATTTGTTTTAAGATTTTTTTTTATTGAGGTCATATTGGTTTGTAACATTGTGAAATTTCAGGTGTACATTATTATTCATCAGTTTCTGTACAGATGGCATTGTGCTCACCACCAGTAGTCTAATTTTTATCTGTCACCGTATATATATGTCCCTTTACCCCTTTTGCCCATCCCACGACCCCCTTCCCCTCTGGTAACCACTAATCTGTTCTTTTTGTCCCTGTCTTTGTTTATCTTCCACATATGAATGAAATCATGCGGTGTTTGTCTTTCTCTGTCTGCCTTATTTTGCTTAACATAATACCCTCAAGGTCCATCCATGTTGTTGCAAATGGGACGATTTTGTCTTTTTTATGGCAGAGTCGTATTCCATTGTAAATGTATACCACATCTTCTTTATCCATTTGTCAGTTGATGGGCACTTGGGTTGCTTCCACATGTTGGCTATTGTGAATAATGCTGCAATGAACATAGGGTGCATAAGTCTCTTTGAATTGTTGATTTCAAGTTCTTTGGATAAATACCCAGTAGTGGGATAGCTGGATCATATGGTATTTCTATTTTTAATTTTTTGAGAAGTCTCCATACTGTTCTCCATAGTGGCTGTACCAGTTTGCATTCCCACCAGCAGTGTGTGAGGGTTCCCTTTTCTCCACATCTTGTGCAACATTCGTTATTGTTTGTCTTGATAATTATAGTCATTCCAAGGTGTAAGGTGATATCTCATTGTAGTTTTGATTTGCATTTCCCTAATAGTTAGTGACGTTGAACATCTTTTCATGTGCCTGTTGGCCATCTGTATATCTTTGGAAAAATGTCTGTTCATATCCTCTACTCATTTTTTGATTGGGTTTTTTGTTTTTTTGTTGTTGAGTTGTATGAGTTCTTTATATTTTTGGAGATTAACGCCTTGTTGGATATATGATTTGTAAATATTTTCTCCCAGTTGGTGGGTGGTCTTTTCATTTTGTTCCTGGTTTCCTTTGCCTTGCAGAACCTCTTTAGTCTGATGCAGTCCCATTTGTTTATTTTTTCTTTTGTTTCCCATGCTTGTAGACATGGTATTTGAAAAGATGCTGGTAAGACCACGTCAAAGGGTGTACTGCCTATATTTTCTTCTAGGAGTTTTATGGTTTCACATCTTACCTTCAAGTCTTTAATCCATTTTGAGTTAGTTTTTGTGTAGGGTGAAAGATAATGGTCTACTTTCATTCTTTTGCATCTGGCTGTCCAGTTTTCCCAGCACCATTTTATTGAAGAGACTTTCCTTTCTCCACTGTATGCTCTTGGCTCCTTTGTTGAAGATTAGCTGTCCATAGATGTGTAGTTTTATTCCTAAGCTTCAGTTCTGTTCCATTGATCTGTGTGTCTGTTTTTGTGCCAGTACCATGCTGTTTTGATCACTATGACTTTGTAGTACGTTTTGAAGTCAGGGATGGTGATGCTTCCAGCTTTGTTCTTTTTTTCTCAGAATTGCTTTAGCAATTCAGGGTCTTTTGTTGCCCCATATGAATTTTAGGATTCTTTGTTCTATTTCCATGAAGAATGTCATTGGGATTCTGATTGGGATTGCATTGAACCTGTAGATTGCTTCAGGTAGTATGGACATTTTAACTATATTTATTCTTCCAATCCATATGCATGGAATATCTTTCCATTTCTTTATGTCATCTTCGATTTCTTTCAATAATGTCTTATAGTTTTCAGTGTATAGGTCTTTCATCTCCTTGGTTAAATTTATTCCTAGATATTTTACTCTTTTTGTTGCGATTGTAAATGGGATTGTATTCTTGAGTTCTCTTTCTGTTAGTTTGTTATTAGGGTATAGAAATGTAGCTGATTTTTTAAGTTAATTTTGTACCCTGCAACTTTGCTGTAGTTGTTGATTATTTCTTATAGTTTTCTGATGAATTCTTTAGGGTTTTCTATATATAGAAATATGTCATCAGCAAATGGTGAGAGTTTCACTTCTTCCTTGCCAATTTGGATTCCTTTTATTTCTTTTTCTTGCCTAACTGCTCTGGCCAAACCTCCAGTACTATGTTGAATAAGAGTGGTGAGAGTAGGCACCCTTGTCTTGTTCCTGTTCTCAGAGGGATGGCTTTCAGTTTTTTCCCATTGAGTATGATTTTGGCTGTGGGTTTGTCATATGTGGCCTTTATTATATTGAGGTACTTTCCTTCTATCCCCATTTTATTTAGAGTTTTTATCATAAATGGATGTTGTATCCTGTCAAATGCTTTCTCTGCATCTGTTGAGATGATCATGTGATTTTATTCATTTTGTTAATGTGGTGTAGCACATCAATTGATTTGCAGGTATTGAACCATCCCTGCGTCCTTGGTATGAATCCCACTTGATCATGGTATATGATCCTTTTAATGTATTGCTGTATTCGGTTTGCCAATATTTTGTTGAGGATTTTCGCATCTATGTTCATCAGCAATATTGTCCTGTAATTTTCCTTCTTTGTGTTGTCCTTGTCTGGCTTTGAGATCAGGGTGATTTTGGCCTCATAGAATGAGTTAGGAAGTGTTCCATCTTCTTCAACTTTTTGGAATAGTTTGAAAAGGATAGATATTAAGTCTTCTGTGAATGTTTGGTAGAATTCTCCAGAGAAGCCATCTGATCCTGGACTTTTATTTTTTGAGAGGTTTTTGATTACTGTTTCAATCTCTTTACTTGTGATTGGTCTATTCAGATTCTCTATTTCTTCTTGATTCACCTTTGGGAGGTTGTATGAATCTAAGAATTTATTCATTTCTTCTAGGTTGTCAAATTTGTTGGCATATATTTTTTCATAGTATTTTGATAATCCTTTGTATTTTTGTGGTATTTGTTGTAATTTCTCCTCTTTCATTTCTAATTTTATTTATTTGAGCCTTCTCTTTTTTTCTTATGGAGTCTGGGTTTGTTGATTTTGTTTATCTTCTCAGTGAACCAGCTCTTAGTTTCACTGATCCCTTTCACTGTTTTTTTGGTTTCTATTTCATTTATTTATGCTCTAATTTTTACTATTTCCTCCTTCTGCTGACCTTAGGATTTGTTCTTCTTTTTCTAGTTCTGTTAGGTGTAGTTTAAGATTTCTTATTTGAGATTTTTCTTGTTTGTTGAGGTGGGCCTGTATTGCTATGACTTTCCCTCTTAGGGCCACTTTTGCTGCATCCCATAAGAGTTGGTATGATGTATTTACATTTTCATTTGTCTCCAGATATTTTTTTATTTCTCCTTTAATTTCTTCATTGATCCATTGGTTGTTCAGTAGCATGTTGTTTAGTCTCCACATATTTTTTTTTAAAGATTGGCACCTGAGCTAACATCTGTTGCCAGTCTTTTTTCTTTCTTTCTTCTTCTCCTCCCCAAAGTCCCCCAGTGCAAAGTTGTGTATACTAATTGCAGGTTCTTCTAGTTGTGCTATGTGGGATGCCACCTCAGCATGGCCTGATGAGCAGTGCTAGGTCCACGCCCAGGATCCAAACTGGCAAAACCCTGGGCCGCTGAAGTGGAATGTGCAAGCTTAACCACTTGGCCACAGGGCCAGCCCCCAACATATTTTTTACTTTACTAGTTTTTTTCTTGTAGTTGATTTCTAGTTTCCTAGCTTTATGGTCAGAAAAGATGCTTGATAGGATTTAAGTCTTCTTGAATTTATTGAGGCTTGCCTTGTTTCCCAACATATGGTCTATCTTTGACAATGTTTCATGTACACTTGAGAAGAATGTGTATTCTACTGTTTTTGGATGGAGTGTTCTATATATATCTATTAAGTCCATCTGGTTTAGTTTTTCATTTAATTCCACTGTTTCCTTGTTGACTTTCTGTCTGGATGATCTATCCATTGATGTAAGTGGGGTGTTGAGGTCCCCTACTATTATTGTGTTGCTGTTAATTTCTCCCTTTAGATCTTTTAATAGTTGCTTTTTGTACTTGGGTGTTCCTGTGTCAGGTGCATATATATATATTACTGTTATGTCCTTTTGGTGGAATGCCCCATTTATCATTATATACTGCCCCTCTTTGTCTCTCATTGCCTATTTTATCTTGAAGTCTACTTTGTCTGATATAAGTATGGCAACACCTGCTTTCTTTTGTTTGCCATTAGCTTGGGGTATTGTCTTCCATCCCTTCACTCTGAGTCTGTGTTTGTCTTTGGGGCTGAGATGTGTTTCCTGGAGGCAGCATATTGTTGGTCTTGTTTTTTAATCCATCCAGCCACTCTGTGTCTTTTGATTGGAGAATTCAATCAATTTACATTTAGAGTGATTATTGTTATATGAGGGCTTAATACTGCCATTTTATCTCTTGTTTTCCAGTTGTTCTGTATTTCCTTTGTTTCTTGTCCTGTATATTTCTGACAGCCATTTCAGTTTGGTGATTTTCTATGATGCTTTTCTCAGTTTTCTCTTCATCATTTGTGTCTCTGTTCTGATTTTTTGTTTAGTTGTTACCATGACGTTTGTATAAAAGATCTCATAGATGAAATAGTCCATTTTCTGATAGCTTCTTATCTCTTTAGCCGAAGCAGATTTCATCCGTTTATACTTCCCCATCTAAGTTGTTGTTACAACTTCCTCTGTTTTCTATTGTGAACTTGTGATTAAAATGAAGTGTTTATGGTTATTTTTTATGCTTTCCTTCCCTTTATCTTTAATATTATAATTAAGTGTTTGCTAACCTGTTCTGATAGAGAGCTGCAATTTTATGATTTTGTCTGCCTGTTTATCTCCTTTCTCAAGACTGTGTAAACCTTTTCCTTTTTGTTTCAGGTATGAGGGCCTCCTTGATCATTTCTTGTAGGAGATGTTTTATGGCGATGAACTCCCTCAGCTTTTGTTTATCTGGGAAAGTTTTTATTTCTCCATTGTATCTGAAGGATATTTTCACTTCAGAAGATAGAGTATTCTTGGCTGGAACTTTTTGTCTTTCAGTATTTCAAATGTATCATTCCACTCTCTCCTAGCCTGTAAGGTTTCTGCTGAGAAATCTGCTGAAAGCCTGAGAGAGGTTCCTTTGTAGGTTGTTTTCTTCTGTCTTGCTGCCCTTAATATTTTTTCTCTGTCATTGACTTTTGCCAGTTTTGCTAATATATGCCTTGGGGAAGGTCTTTTTGCATTGGTGTAATTAGGAGTTCTATTGGCTTCATTTACTTCTAATTCCAGTTCTTTCCCCAGGTTTGGGAAGTTCTCAGCTATTATTTCTTTGAACAAGCTCTCTGCTCCTTTCTCCCTCCCTTCTCCCTCTTGAATACCTATAATCCTTATGTTGCACTTCCTAATTGAGTCAGATATTTCTCAGGGAATTTCTTCATTTCTTTTGAGTCTTAGTTCTCTCTCCTCCTCCACCTGAAACATTTCTATATTTCTGCCCTCTAAATTACTAATTCTCTCCTCCATAATGTCAGCTCTGATTTTGTTGTTTGTTTTTTTGGCTGAGGAGGATTCACCCTGAGCTAACATCTGTTGCCAATCCTCCTCTATTTCGTATGTGAGCTGCCACCACAGCATGGCCACTGGCGAATGGTGTAGGGCTGCACCTGGGAACCAAACCCAGGCTGCCGAGGCAGAGCATGCTGAACTTAACCACTAGGCCACTGGGGCTGGCCCTTAGCTCTGGTTTTTATGGATTCTAGATTGTTTTTATCTCATTCATTGTGTTCTTCATCTCCAGCATTTCTGTTTGGATTCTTTTTGAGTTTCAATCTCTTTTGTGAAGAATTCTTTATACTCATTAATTTTATTCCTGAGTTCATTGAACTGTCTTTCTGAATTTTCTTGAAACTCGTTGAGTTTCTTTATGATAACTATTTTGAATTCTCTATCATTTAGATTGTAAATTTCTGTGACTTCAGGATTGGTTTCTTGAGGCTCATCATTTGCTTCCTGCTCTGGAGTGTTGATGTATTTCTTCACAGTGTTTGATGGAGTGGACCTTTGCCAGCACATAGTGGTAGTACCTGGTTGCAGATTCCACCTACCACCCCCAGGGGCAGGGGTAGGAGCTGTGTTTTCTGAACCCACTGCATCCACAGGAAGTTGTGCCTGTCCACTTAAAGTTGTGCTGATATGGCTGTCTGCATTTGCCCTCTGGCTGCTGCTGCTTCACACATGCAGATGCAGGTGCAGGTGCTCTGGCAGGGAGCCCCTGCCCTGGCTGACTGGCCGGGCTGGTGCACCAGGTGGGGCAGAGGGGCACTTTCTTTTTCTCACATGATTCCATGTGATCTCGCTCTGCAGTCACTGGCAGCCTTCCTGGGCTGCTTGGCTTGGTGGGGTGCCCATGTGGTGTCTGAGCCACCTCGGTGTGGGGCATTCCTGTGGGCTGGGAAGCAACTCCAAGAGTGAAAGCATTCCTGTGGAGGGCTGCCTGTTCCCCTGTCTCCTCTCAGAGTTGTGCAATGACCACTGTGTGAGGTCTCATGCCCTAGATTGCTTCCACAGGGGAGGGGGAGGATGTCCCCTTACCTCCTTCCACTGCTTCCTGGGGATCGAGCATCCCCACCTTCAGATGTATGGCTGCATCAATCTCTCAGATGTCCTATTGTGCTGTGTGGATGTCCTTTGTTGGTTAATGAATGTCCTTTTTGTTGTATCTTAGCAGGGAGAGACTAAGGGAACAGCTCACTCTACCACGATGCTGACATCCAATCTGTTTTAAGACATTTTTTTGCTGAGGAAGATATGCCGTGAGCTAACATCTGTGCCAGTCTTCCTCTATTTTTCAGTATGTGGGCCACCAACACAGCGTGACTGCTAACAGAGTGGTGTAGGTCCACACCCAGGAACCGAACCTGGGCTGCCAAAATGGAGCATGCTGAACTTAACCACTAGGCTACCGGGGCTGGCTCCAGACTTTTTGTTTGTACTTAGCATGTTATCTTTTTCCACGTCATTCAGTAATCTAATATGTGAATTAGATGCTGCATAGTCTTCTAAAGTAATATGTTTTATATCCAGTATCCTTCAAAGAATCTGAAACAACAGATCTTGGCTTAAATACGAATCCCTTTACCTTTATCTTGTATATATCACAAGTGGTATACTGTTAATTTGGTGGTTCCCAATGAACTATGGCTCCTAATATTCATACTCTTGTGGAGTGCCCTCCGTTATTGACTCTGGACTTGGCCAATAAATGGGACATTAGCAAGGATGATGCAAGCATGGACTTATTAGTGCTCTCACATTGGGCTTATTTCTAGTAAAATGCTCACTCTTAGAGTCTAACCACCATGAAAAGAAACCCAAGTAAGCTATGTGGAAAGGAAAAAAGCAAAAGGTCACAGCCTCCCAACCTTCCCCACTGGGGCACCAGACATGTGAAAAAAGCCATCTGATTGCAACCTCAGGGGAGACCCCAATTGAAACCGACAGAAGAACAGCCCAGCAGAGCCCCAGCCAACCCACAGAAAGATGAGCAAATAAAATGGTTGCTGTTTTAAGCCAACAAGTTGTGGAGTGGTTTATTACATAGCAATAGATAATTTAAACATGATTGTATCTAATATGAATAGTTGCATCAAATATGGAAAATAAATCTTAAGAATCACAAGCTCAAAAAAGACTTTTTGTTACTATCTAGTTAAATTACTGAGGTCCTGGCTGATTAGATGAGTTGCAGAAATAACATGAGTGGTGGAGTCAAAAAAACATGAATTGTAACTCAGTTTTGCATATTACTAGATATATAACTTCTTGGAATGTCAGCTTTCTTGTGGGCAAATGAGATTTTAATAATAGCTACCAAGGCCGGCCCAGTGGCACAGCAGTTAAGTTTGCATGTTCCACTTCTCAGCGGCCCGAGGTTCACTGGTTCAGATCCCAGGTGTGGACATGGCACTGCTTGGCATGCCATGCTGTGGCAGGCATCCCACATATAAAGTAGAGGAAGATGGGCATGGATGTTATCTCAGGGCCAGGCTTCCTCAGCAAAAAGAGGAGGATTGGCAGTAGTTAGCTCATGGCTAATCTTCCTCAAAAAAAAAAAATAATAATAATAGCTACTTCGCAGGAGTTTTATTCTAAGATTTGTGAGTGATGGTGCTTCTAACTCAATGGAATCAGAAAGAGGAAGAAGGAATGTGTGAGTGTGAGTTAACATTTTTATTAGAAAGCATGTCTCTGAATCCCAAGTGAGTGTTCTTTCCACTATACCTCACTACTAATGAATCCACTTATGGGTCTATGAAAACCAGATGGTAAGTTAGATATCTGCAATGTCTACCTGGCAAAACTCCTTCTGATTTTCCAAAGCAGCAGGCAGAACTGCATTTATTTACATCCATAAATAGCCTTTCTTCTTTTTAAACAATTCTTCTACTCCATTATTTGCATCAGTGACCTTTGTTTTCAAAGCATCTGACCTTTTGGACTCATCTGGTGAACTCTAATACTTCCACGGGACCAACCCTTACCACGAAAGGTTTTTATTATATGAATTTGCATATCCTGTCAAGAACATTTTCATTTCAAGGTAAAATGAAACTTACAGGACTAAGCAGAGAGGTGATTCACATCTCAATTTAAAGAGGGGATGAGAAACAAAAGACAAGGTTAATTATGACACTGGGGCTTTACAATGCTAAAAATATACTATTGGCAAGGGAACTACATAGGCTCTGTTCTATTTCCACGTTTCATTTACAAAGAGCAGGCTCATGGTATCTGAAAATTTCTAGTAAAGAATATTATTTGAAAAACATTTATGGTTGTATCTAACTGAAAGGGTTAAAACTTCAGACTTGGTATAAAAATACCATGATGCTTGTCATTAAAGTCCTCTCTCCTTTTTATCAAGCACATCCTGACTTGCAGCATCCAAGAGTGGTAGAAGCCAGCAGAAATTAGGGAAGGAGTGCAGTTAATATCTACCTCTCACGCACATGCTCATCCAAATCAAGCAATTTGCATGGAGAAAGTATAGCATTACGATGTTATGCTTCCCCATGCTGGGAACACAGCATTAGGTGGACTAGTTTAAGGGGTTTATTTAAGGGACTTACTTAGGTTCCCATCAGCTTTGGGAGAGTACATATGATGCTAAGTGTCTATTGAACTACTTTGATGTCTATGGTGGAGTCAAATGGCAGAGCTGGGACTCAAACCTGGGGCTTCTGTCCTCCGCTGTTTCCTTGTTCAACCACCACTCTGGATGCTGGCTCAAGTCTGGCCTTCCTTTTAATTTCAGAAACTTAATCTCAGGAGACCTTTAATGTTTACATCTCCAGATTAAAATATGACACTAAACTAGGGCTGCCAGATAAAATATAGAATACCCAATTAAATTTGAATTCCAGATAAACAACAAATAATTTTTTAGTATAAGCATATCTCAATTTGCTTTGGATATTTATAAATTTAGCAACCCTACACTAAACCTTAACTAGCTAACAAGGGCTGTTCAAATCCTCTTTATTTCCAGCTAAAAGGAAAAAAGAAACACAATGAGACTTAGAAAACTAAGTATGTGGCATCCCCACGAATGAGAGGCCTGTTCTCACAAGCTAAATAGAAGAACTCTATCCTCTTTATCCAATAATTTCTCTTGGGCTAACTAACCTGCAGGGGACTGGGTGGACAACGTGGCCATCTTCTACGTCATCTCTCAGACTCGGATAGTTCACTGGGGCCGCAACTATCTCTTCAGCGGAAGGTCTTTCATAGGTTCAAGCCTAGTCATCGCACTACTGCATGTTATAACAAAGATCTCAAACAACACAGATGCCCACCAATAGAGATGGCTAAGGAAATGGTGGAATATCCAGACAGTGGAATGCTTTCTAGCTGTGAGAAAAAAAGAATGAGGATGCTTCCTGTATGAAGGTGTAGAAGGAACTCCAAATGAAAAAGGCAAGTGAGGAACAAAGTGTATGCTAACAAAGTATACTTGTGGGTAAAAAAGGAGAGAGATAAGAGTATAAAGAAACTCTGGAAAGATAAATAAGGAAATAATAACAATGGTTTCTTGTGCGGATGGGGATGGGGGTGGAATCTGGTGGGTGGTGCATAAGGAGAGAGGATGTTTTTTTTTACTCTGGCTCCATCTGTGTATGCATGTATGTATCTGTGCAGAAAAGAGATGACATGGCAGGCTTGAGACTGCTATTATTAGAAAGGCCTGCTTCCAAGGCTGGCCTTCGGCGTCGGGAACTGGGATTTCTAGTGGGTTCCCACCATTCCCAGAAGTGGTAAGAGTGGCTCACTGTGCCTAAACTGTTTTTGTAAGCAGTATGATTTATGCTGAACACCTGCTTTCCTTCTGGCAGTCTGGAATTTTGGTACGTGCTGGGCAGAGGGTGCCTATGTGACCAGCCCCAAATAAAACCCCTGGGTGCTGAGTCTCTAATAAGCTTTCCTGGTAGACAACATTTTGCATGTGTTTTCTCAACTGGTTGCTGAGGGAGCTAAGTGCCTCCTGTGGGAGTCCACTGGGGGAGGATTCTGGAAGCTTGTGCCTGGTTTCCCGTGGTCGTAGCCCCGTGTATCTTTTGCCTTTGGTGATTTTGTCCTGTATCTTTTCATTGTAATGAATCAAAGCTGTGATATGCTGAGGCCTGTGAGTCACTAAACCTGGGGGTGCTCTTGGGGGCCCTTGACACAGTGTCTCTTTCTCTCTATATATACATATATATCATCATGCGCCACTTAACGATGGGGAGACGGTCTGAGAAATGTCTCATTAGGTGATTTTGTGGTTATGTGAACATCATACATGTACTTACACAAACCCAGGTGGTACAGCCTACTACACGCCTAGGCTGTATAGTACTAATCTTATGGGACCACCATTGTGTATGCAGTCATTGATCGGGACGTCGTTATGCAGAGCAATCATGTAGAGCAATCATGCAGAGCATGATTGTATGTTTAAAAGTTCTGTACCACATGAATATAAATTATCTATTAGAGTAAAAGAAAAATGAAAGTCCTTTACTTTATATTTGCCTAACTAAAAGTCTTATTCAGTCTGTCTCCCTTCCCTTCTTTTTCTATTTACTATACATAAGAGTTCTTACCGCCTATGTATTTTCTATTAAAATTAAAGAAAAAGTAAAAAGTGATTGCATTGCCTTAGATTTGCCTAACTAAAAGCCCCATTCAAAATGTTTTCAGAGAGACAAAGAGAAACAGAAAGAAGAAAAACGAAAGGAACAAAGAATACAACAAATTTCACTGCCTTGATCTCTAAGGAGACAGAAAATTCTTGTAACTTTTAAATGGCAGTTACCTTTTTGTGTGTTTTTTTGTTTTTAAACGTTTTTCAGCTTTTATACATTAATGTTTCAAAATCTTAGGGCTTTGTTCTAGAAGAATATGTCCCTCTTTGAACATATAAAACAGTCTAGCCATTTAGGAGAACGTTTTTGTCACAGAGTTTAAAGTCACTTTTGAGGGTAATGTCATACATTAAAAAAGTTTTATACAAAGAAAGATTGTAAAGAGATTACTGAGACATAACCAAATTTACTGTGTGAATACTGAATGGCTCCTGAATCCAAACAAAAAAGCTATAAAGGATGGTTTGGGGACAAATTGGGGAAATTTGAATATAAAATTGATATAAGATGATATTATGGGATTATTGTTAATTCTATGTTTGATTTTAGGAGATATAGGCTTAAGTGTTTGGGGTCATGTTGTCTGCAACTTTCAAATGATTAGGAAAAAAATATATATCTATATCCACATACAAAGAGGTGAAACCAATATGGCTCACTATTAACAACTGTCGCACTTAGGTGGCGGGTCTAACAGGTTGCATTGTACAATTCTTTCAACTTTTCTATATATCTGAAATTTTTCAAAATAAAAATGTTGGATATTAACCCCTTTATCTGATATATGGTTTGCAAATATCTTCTCCTAATTGTTAGGTTGTCTTTTCGTTTTGTTGATGGTTTCCTTTGCTGTGGAGAAGCTTTTTAGTTTGATGTAGTCCCATTTGTTCATTTTTTCTTTTGTTTCCCTTGCCCGGTCAGACACGGGACTTGAAAATTTGCTGCTAAGACCGATGTCAAAGAGCGTTCTGCCTGTTTTCTTCTAGAAGTTTCATGGTTTCGGGTCTTACATTCACGTCTTTAATCCATTTTGAGTTGATTTTTGTGAATGGTGTAAGGGAATGGTCTACTTTCATTCTTTTGCATGTGGCTGTCCAGTTTTTCCCAACACCATTTATTGAAGAGACTCTCCTTTCTCCATCATATGCTCTTGGCTCCCTTGTTGAATATTAGCTGTCCATAAATGTGTGGGTTTATTTCTTGGCTCTCAATTCTGTTCCATTGATCTGTGTGTCTCTTTTTGTGCCAGTACCATGCTGTTTTGGTTACTATGGCTTTGTAGTATATTTTGAAATCAGGGAGTGTGATACCTCCAGCTTTGTTCTTTTTTCTCAGGAATCCTTTGGCTATTCGGGGTCTTTTGTTGTTCCACATAAATTTTAGGATTCTTTGTTCTATTTCTGTGAAAAATGTTGTTGGAGCTTTGATAGGGATTGTGTTGAATCTATAGATTGCTTTAGGAAGTGTGGACATTTTAACGATGTTTATTCTTCCAATCTAAGAGCACGGAATATCTTTCCATTTCTTTGTGTCTTCTTCGATTTCTTCCAACAATGTTTTCTAGTTTTCAGTGTGCAGATCTTTCACCTCTTTGGTTAAGTTTATTCCTAGGCATTTTATTCTTTTTGTTACAATTGTAAATGGGATTGTATTCTTAATTTCTCTTTCTGCTACTTCATTGTTAGTGTATAGAAACACAACCGATTTTTGTATGTTGATTTTGTATCCTGTGACTTGCCTGTATTCATTTATTGTTTCTAAAAGTTTTTTAGTGGATTCTTTAGGGTTTTCTATATATAGAATCATGTCATCTGCAAAGAGTGACAGTTTCACTTCTTCTTTTCCAATATGGATCCCTTTTATTTCTTTTTCTTGCCTGATTGCTCTGGCTAGGACTTCCAATACTATGGTAAATAAGAGCGGTGATAGTGGGCATCCTTGTCTGGTTCCTCTTCTTAGAGGGATAGCTTTCAGTTTTTCTCTGTTGAGAATGATGTTTGCTGTGGGTTTGTCATATATGGCCTTTATTATTACATCTCAACAACCCAATTAAAAAATGGGCAAAAGATATGAACAGAGATTTCTCCAAAGAAGATATATGGATGGCCAACAGGCATATGAAAAGATGCTCAACATCATTAGCTATCAGGGAAATGCAAATCAAAACTACAATGAGGTATCACCTCACTCCATTCAGAATGGCTATAATTAACAAGACAGGAAACAGAAAATGTTGGAGAGGATGTGGAGAGAAGGGAACCCTTGTACACTGCTGATGGGAGCCACTATGGAAAGCAGTATGGACTATACTTGGAAAATTAAGAATAGATCTACCATATGATCCAGCTATCCCACTGCTGGGTATTTATCCAAAGAACTTGAAAACGCAAAGGCATAAAGATACTTGCACCCCTATGTTCATTGCAGCATTATACCCAATAGCCAAGACTTGGAAGCAACCTAGGTGCCCATCAAGGGATGAATGGATAAAGAAGATGTGGTATTTATACGCAATGGAATACTACTCAGCCATAAGAAATGATGAAATCCGGCCATTTGTGGAAACATGGATGGTCCTTGAGGGTATTATGCTGAGTGAAATTAGTCAGAGGGACAAAGTCAAATACCATATGATCTCACTCATAAGTAGAAGATAAAAACGATGACAAACAAACACATAGCAATGGAGATTGGATTGGTGGTTACCATAGTGGAAAGGGTGGGGGAGAGGGCAAAAGGGGTTATTAGGCTCACATGTGAGGGGATGCACTATAATCAGTTTTTGGGTGGTGAACATGATGTAATCTACACAGAATTTGAAATATATTACAATGTACATCTGAAAGTTATATAATGTTATAATCCAATGTTACTGCAATTAAATGAATAAATAAATAAAATAAAAAAGATTAAAATGTTGGGAAGAAAAGATAAAACAAACAGGCTGTTAATATAATTGAAGTTAAAGTAGAATGATATAATATCAGTGATCAGAAAATCAGTAACCACTCTGCTATTGAATTCAGCACATGGATTGAAGAAGGACTTAGTATCTTTTGCATAGGAAAACACAGGCTGTATTTATGCTCGACTGCTGGGTAAGTTGCACTTGACTAAATTCCTGGTTAATTCAAATAGCTTGTGGAACTAATCAGGTGACTGGTCACTTCAATTGATTAATCTGTTTAACGATCTTCCTCTCAAAATTGATTTAATTGAATTATTCTTATTTTCATGATCACTTTCATCATCATAAAGAACAATTTCTTAAGTATCTACTATGGACAAGCTGTTGGGGACAATGCATTCTTAACTCAAGGGGTCTGTAATATCATTGGGGAGCTAGGAGATATGAATCAACGATAAATAACAACACAAGAAAGCATAATCAATAAGTTAGATGCATAGTATCATAATCTCTCAGGATCCTACCATATAAAACGTGGATGTGTCTTTAGTGACCATACAGCCTCATCTTTCACTTTACAGATGAGTAAGCAGATTTATTTTTATGCAGTCAAATTTTTTAATGCTTTCTTTCAGACTCCAGGGTTGTTGCTGTTGGTTTTTTGTTTATTGTTGTCATCATACTTAGAACAACTTTCCCACTTCAAGATTATAAAAATATTTATCTATGGTTTCTTCTAGTACTTTTAATGTTCAATGTCTTACATTTAAATTTTTGAACCATCTGAAATTAATTTTGATATAAGAAATGAGGTAACATTTTACCTTTGCATCATTTTCTCTTCATTCACTCTTTGCATCCTCAAGGGTCCTGGCAGGAAACAGGTAGCAAATTCAAAGTAAGGAATTGATGAATGTAGCAAAGTGACTATTAATGACAATTTGGACAGGATTTACAGAAATCAGAAAGGATGGTGCGGCACTTCCAGGGGAGGTCTAAAATGTCAAGGAGGAGGAACAATTACTGGAATTCAGGAAGAATGGCCATGAGGAGAGCATCACCTGACAAGAGCTTCATTAGAGGGGTGCAAGCTCTTAGTATTAACTAGTACAATTGACTTCTAATCACAGCCAACCCACAGCCTTGCAAAGGGAGGGAGCCAGGGGGATAAATACCCTGACCTCTCTCTCCATTGGCCAAGCCCAACAAGAAGCCTGCCAGCTGTTGATGAAATTAATACAGCTCAGCCTCCTAGACACAGAGCTGGGGGAAAAGTGTGGATGGTTGGTCTGGAGGGGCAAAGAGAAAGCCTGCAGCCTGCTAGGTAAAGCATTGTAGTCCTGCCCTCCTACCACCTCCTTCATTCCTAGTGTTTCCTGTCAACTTTCTTCCCAAGCATTTCATATTTTTGTTACTATTTTGAATGGGATCTCTCCTTCCATTGCCAGTCTGGATCAGTTATTGTTTATATGTGAGGAAGCTGTTGATTTTAATCTGTTTGCACAGCAGAGTGGTTTGATAAGAAGGCATTTGATTTTTACTGCCTCTGTGAATATCACGTACATGGTATGTGACCTGGGGAAAGTCCAATATCTTTTCTGCATTAATTCCATGATTTGTTTAAAAAAAAGGATAATAAGATATTTACCTCATTTTTTTTAGCATTTAATGAGATAATACCTATAAAGCAGTTAAAACAGTAGCTGGCTCATAACAAACCCTCAGGAAAGATCACCTATCATTATTGTACCTAATAGTTTTTCAGCTGATCTGGGGCACCATTGATTTGTCAATCCACTATATTAACCTTGATCATTATCAGCTGATTTCCCCATGCCAAACCTGGCGTTTTGCAAATTCTCTCCAGGTCAACTAGGTGGACGAAAGGACTTTAAACATGAAATACTGATATTTTGACTCTACCTACAAAAGACCCCAATAACCAGTTAAGATGGGAACAGTTCTCTTGGGGACCCCACTTTGAGGTGACGCTAGTCTGCAAAAGCAGCTGACGTTTTTTAACCGAGCAAGTGAACCAACTGGAAGCTTTGCCACTGCTTAAAAACCAGAGTCCCTTTCAGCTGGGCCTAAGACAGAAGAGGGGAAATTTAGACATGTCTCTAAGATGTCTGTAGAACAGTGGTTCTCAACCTGGGGCACTTTTGCCCCCAGGGAGCATGTTGCAATGTCTGGAGACATCTGTGATTGTCATAATTGGACATAATTGGAAGGGATAGTACTACTAGCATCTAGTGGGTAGAGGCCAGGGATGCTGCTCAACATCTTACAATGCAACAAAGAATTATCTCAGCAAAAATATCAGTGGTGCTGAGATTGAGAAACTCGCCTAAAAAAGAGGAAGACCCATCTCCAAGGTTGTTTGCATTTAGACAACACATTGCCCCAATTATGGTGGTAAAAATAAGAGGAACCTGGTGCTTCTGCAAACCTCATGTCTGAGGTGGCCTAAATAGTCATGCTCCTCCCCCTACCCACCAATCTTGTCTTTGCACTTGTGAACTCCAGGACTGGCAGCCTGGAGGTTCTGTGACTCCGTGCTTCCTGCAGCCCATATCTTTATCTCAGCAGACTCCAGACATAGAATCGCTCCATGCAACCAAGAAAGGTATTTTACACCTTGGGACAAATTTGGATAATTTAAGTAACTAGATGTATGAGCTGTTCTTAGGGAGCAGGGAGGGGAGGAGAGAGAACTGAAATCCTATGCATAAAAATCTTAGAATCTAAAGAAGAATTTTGGTAGTCTAAAATGTCAGTTCTTCGAAGAAAAAGTCAGACTTTTAATAATATTAGAAATGGTTTTCTAGAGTATGTCTCTAGCCTGTATAACTTTGAGGAAGTAAATACTATTAATAGGTGTTTTCAACAGCACATGTTCGAGCAATGTTCTCAGCCAGTTTTGAAGCTGAAGTTTGATGTTTTCTCTTTATCTTAGTTGATGCTATTGGGCCCATCTCAGGCTGATCTTGACGCCTCTCATGCTCTGTTCTCTTCAACTAGACCTCTATATTTCATTTTGGAAGAAGAATAAAAATGGTAAGAACAGCTAAAAGATCCCTAAAAAGTATTATCTGTAATCTTTGTGGGAAGAACCAAAACCAGCTGGCAAGAGAGATGTTTAAGAATCTGTACTTTGGTTATTTGCTGGGGAAAACTTCTTTGTGATATTTCATAATCAAGATTAATCACGGTATTTTGTAATTTCAGATTAATTAGCACTTTCTCTGTCCAGCTTCCTATAAGAGTTAATGTGTGCTGTAGTGAGGAGGAACAGAGATTGAATTGGGAAAATAGCTTCTATGGGTCTAACTTTTTCATCCTACATTTTTGGCTTTAAAGCCATACAAATCACTGAAGTTACTTTGTGCTTTTTCCAGCATATGGTGTCCTCTGAACGAGTATGTATATGGGGAACACATAGTTGTAGGACTGCAGGGAACCTGGGCTCGCATGCTGTCAAAGAAAACCAGAGCTGGACAGTGGTTAAAGCTATAAAAGCAGATTTTGTTCAGGAACTATTGCAATAGGGGAAAAGAGACCTCGGTGTAGCACTCGGTTCAGTTCCAAATACAGCAGGGACAAGTGGGGATTCATAGCCAAGGAGCAGAGTGGGGTCACTGGATGGAAAATTACTAAGAGGAAACATCAGGGCTGTGGGGGGGGATTCTAGATAAACCGACTTGACAGGATTCTTGCTACAAACAGGCCAGGGAGATCAGATATCACCTGGGCGAGGCGGGGGAGGATTTGATCAGATAGCAAGGGCAAGGGATTCCTGCTAAAACTGGGCAGATGAACACAGAAGCCCAAAGATCAAGGCCTAGTGGCTTAGAGGAGCCTGACTAAAGTTTAGTCAAGGAGAGAGTCTTTGTCAGTGCTGGCTCGCTTAGTCACTAGCTGGGGGACCTTGGGACCATCACCCAAGCTCTCTTAAATTCAATTTCTCTAACTAGAAAATGAGCATTATAATACCTCTCCGGTTGCCTTGCAGGGCCCTCGTGAGGCTCAACTAACAGAATACATGTTCAAGTCCTTTGCAAATGGTGTAATTAGGTGTGCCAAAAATTAATCAGAAAAAGACACCCGTAGCCTTTTTCTGAAGTATTTTGTCACCCAAATTAGACATGATGGAGCTCATTCACCAGGAACCCACTCTGCCTTCTAGACCTGAATGCGGGTGCCAGGGCTCATTTTGTGTCTAAGGTCTAATGAAGAGTTAACCATGGGGTACTCTCTTACAAAGGAAACAACTGCTTATAGTTTCATTTCCTAGAAACTCAGAGGTCTATTTTTATGCAAACCAGTGCCCACATCTGTCTTTGCCCCTGAGGATGGCATGATAGGATTGATACAAATAAAGAAAGCTCGCATTTACTGACCACTTACTCTAAGTCAAGCATCATGCTAAGGACTTAATGTCTAGGGATTCTGTTTCTGCCTGAAAGCAGCCCTGTGAGGCACAGAGGAGGGAGCTGGGGCTTCGAGAGATTAAGGAGCTTGAGTAGTCTTGGCTAGGCCGTCTGACTCCAGAAGCTGTGCTGAAGATCCTCTGCTCTACAGAGACCAAGCCCAGCACACACCGTTCCCCAGGAGACTCAGCAAATGCGGGCTTTGATTATGATATCTTACTACTTAAGAAAAGAAGGAGAAATTGATATATCTTCTATAAGAGGAGACCTGAAAACAATTTTCAGAAGAAATACAAAAGGCGAAAAAGCACCAGGAATTTATTCACCCTTATTAATAGTTACATGTCAGATCCTTTGTTATGGAAACTCCACTTCCAGAAACTCTTCTTTAAGAAATGATTAAGGATGTGGCAAACTAGTTTCAAAGATGGTCTATGCAGCATGGCAAAGAGAATATCTCATGTGCACTGCTGGGGGAGGGTTAATCAACTGTGGAACACCCATTAAACAGAAGAGTATGTCACCATCAAATCATGGTTTCTAAAAGAATACTGAATGACATAAGAAAATACTCATGATGTGATGGTAAGTTAGAACAGCAAGCTAGAAATTGTAAGTATTGTGTATTCCTGATGTTCTTAATGCACATGCTAGATGCTTACTAAATGTTGGTTAATCTATGATAATGGTTTACATGAGTAAACGCATTACCTATTTTTCTTAATAGTTCCACAAAAGAGCCCCATATTCTAACCATTTTAGAGCTGAGAAATCAGAGGCTCATGAGGTTAAGTGATTCACCAAGAATTTACGATCGAATCTTCCCGCTGACAAAGCCCCAGCTAGTACTACAAGGCTCCTCGCTGCGCGAAACCGATGCAGGGAAGCTCAGATTAGTGTTAGAAGGAAACGTGTCCAAATGTAACAGTAGTTTAAATTACTTATAATTTAAAAAATAAAAACATTATTCTGCTCTTAACTATAACAAATTTCTTCACGGCTAAAGAGAGGGATAATACGAATCCACTTATTGAATTAATCGCATCTGATTCTTTAAAAATTTGGAAGATCATGCTGTAGTTAAAAATGATCATTACACATTGACCAACCAGTGTCTTTGGACGCCAAGAATCTCTGCTGTCTCAGAAGCGCACCAACGTATAAGGCTGGGGTGGCAAATTATGGCTGTGAGCCAAATCCAGCGTGCCACCTGGTCGTGTATGGCCCACAAGCTAAGAATGTTTTTTGTCTTTAGATTATTGAAAAAGTCAAAGGAAGAATGCTCTTTCTTGACACATAAAAGTTATATTAAAATCAAATTTTAGTGTCCACGAGTAGTTTTATTGCTTGTGTTTTTGTTTACGCATTGTCTATAACTGCCTTTGTGCTACAGAGGCAAACTACTCAAAGGGTTGAGTAGTTGTGACAGATTGGCCTCCAAAATTTAAAATATTTACAGGAAAAGTGTGCCGATCGTGATTTATGGAAAATGAGGATAGGCTGTAAGGTCAAATAAGATTTAATAGCTATGGTCCTTGGTGCCTGTTGTGATGCATAGTAGCTGTTGAGTTCCTAATTTATATAAGACTACTTTATATCATCTTATTCATTTATTTTGAAAACTGAGTCTGTTGGGCTAAGATGGTAGAAAGTAAATGATAAAGTCTCTCTCTCTTTTCTTAAAGTAAGTAAGTTATGTCTGTGTACTTAAATTTTTTTCTGTTATATAATGAGACTTTGACATTGGTGGTAATTACATTTTGCAGAGATTAGCCTATAATTAGAAATATTTCAAAATTTGCAAAAAGGGGATGTTTGGTTGTAAATCTATTAGAGAAATTCCCAGTGGAGGCTCAGCCTATAAAACAAACAGCACTTAAGTAACTTCCCTTATTATTCACAATGCTTGGTTAGCCCTGAGAGTGATGAACACAATACGTATCTCGTCATTAAACATTCAGTGCCATATCACCTTGGCAAAAGATTAGTGAATTCAAATTCAAGGTTTTCCTATAATTGCTCCCCCACTCCTTGCCTCTTCTCTGTTCCCTTCTCATTGTTCTCTAGCCAGCCAGCACCTCTGGTTCAACCCAGCCCATTTGCAGCCTCCCACAGCTTGACTCAACAACTCCCTCCACCAGAAATGCATAGTCCAACACTTCCCTTTCGACTTAGGCAACTTGGCTTTTTTCTGCTTTGTGATCTTGAAAATAAATCAGAGGAGCAGCTGAGTGCACGGAGAAGTTGTCCTCGAAGCCTGGCACGTGGTAGCCCACAGGGAGTGCCCAGTATGTTTGCCTTCTGACTGGTTGGTTGGGTAAACGAGTGGAGGAAGGAGAGGAGCAAGTTCTCTCTTAACTGAGGATAACAAGAAGTGTTCCCAGGCCTCAAATGTTCTCATCTCAACATGAATTTCCTTTTGTGAAGAATTTTGCTGAAAGTAGTTTAATCTAACCAGGTAATAGCTATTCAAAGAATATATGATAAACACAGGAAGGGGAATGCAAATTAAACACAGAAAGGTGAGGGGGTTTTTTTTGGGGGGGGGGGTCCTTCTTGCCATCAGGTGATCACACTCGACTTCCTCATCCAGGTGCTCTCTGACCGTCCTAGAGGACTCTCTCCCCCTTCTTCTCTCTGAATCCCCAGCATCTCCTGCTGTCTCCTCACTCTTAGCTGATAGCCTTGCTTCCTACTTCACTGGGAACATTACAGCAATTGGAAGAGAGCTTCCACATGCTCCCCTCTCCTTATGTACATACCTAGAGCTTCTACACCCATATGTCCTGGCTGACCTCCTATCCAGTTACCTATCGCTGTGTAACAGATCACCTCAGAATGCATTGGCTTGAAACAACAATCATATACTGTTATGTGTTGTGGGTCCGGGGGTTGACTGGGCTTAGTTAGGTGGCTCTGGAGCTGGGTCTCTTAGTTGCCTGGGGATGGACTCACTTGAAGACTTACTCTCGCAGGTCTGCTGCCTGGGCTGGGAGACTCGAGAGCTGCAGGCTGTCAGGTGTCTCCGTCTCCATGTGGTCTCTCCAATATGGCGGCTGTGGTGTAGCCAGACTTCTTACAAGGTTGGGGGCTCAGGAATCCGAAACAAATAGAGAGAGAGACAGAGAGAGATTGAGAGAGAAGGAGTGCTAGGTGAGGTGGAAACTCTATCACCTTTTCTATCCTACCCTTGGAAGTCCTGCAGCATCGCTTCTGCTGCTGCTCTCCATCAAAATACTTGCAGAAGCCTGCCTGGGTTCAAAGGAGGATGGGTGATGGGTCAACAAATTTGTGGACTCATAGTAAGGATGAAATGTTTCTACTCGTAGCTAGCGCCAATTTCTCCACTAGTGTACGGGGTCTTCTTCCTGATCACGTACTCAGGGTCAATGCTCTAGCATCTCCCCTTTCTCTCCTACGTTATCATCATCATCATTATTAATGTTTTTGGGGGAGGTTTTTGCTCTCATGACCTGAAGTGTGTCATTCTCACCAGCATTATAACATGCTGCTGTTTTTCTCATCCTAAAATAAATTCCCTTGACCCTCCTGGCCCTGTGAACTGCTGCCAGTGTCTTTGTTCCCCTTTGCAGGAAACTTCCCAGAAATGTTTGCCGTCTCCAATCCCTTTCTTTACATTCTTGCAAGAACTTTGAAGTCATATTTTATTTGGCTTCACCTTCAAAATATATCCAGTATCTGGCAAGTTCTCACTCCCTCCAGCCCTGCCAGCGGGCTCTTTGCCTGACTTACTGTAAAAGTGTCTTGACTGGTCTCTGTGCTTCCTCTTGCCTCTTGTTGTCTCTTCTCAACACAGCAACCAGCATGATCTCCTAAAATTTAAGTCAGAGCATGTCACTCTTCAGCTCAAAGACTTGCAGTGGATCCATATGCCACTCAGAGTAAAAACCACCCTTCTTGGAATGGCCAACAAGGCCCTACATGCTGGTGGGGGACTGGGGGTGTCCCTCTTTGACTTCATCTCTGATTATTCTTCTCTTCCCCCTGCTCCAGGCATACCAGCCTTGTTGCCATTTTTGTGAATATTCCAGCATGTTTTCACCTTGGGACCTTTGCATTAGGCTCTTCCTTCTTCCTGACCAACTCCCTCCTTTCCTTGAGATCTTTGCTCAGATGTCAACTTCTCAATGGTGCCCACCCAAACCACCCTATTTGTAGTCATAACCCCATCTCCCATTCCTAGTTCCCTTCACCCTGCCCTACGTTTTCATTTTCTATAACATTTTATCACCTAACATCAGACATAATTATTACAGTTATATATTTTTGATTTTATGACTTAGAGAACGTGAGCTCCAGAAGAGCAGGAATCTTTTCTGTTCAGTCCACTGATGTGACCCAACTTCTAGAAGCAGGTACCTGGCACATAGAAGGTATCAATAAATACTTGGTGAATTGCTTATTTTTCACAGTTTCCTTCCACATGGTTATGATGAAGTTTTATTACTTCCTCTGTAATTTTTTAATGTTTTAATAAAAGCAATACATATTCTTCGTAAAACACTTAGAGCAGAGGAGGATCTAACATGGAATTAGAAGTCCTTCTTTCCTACCCAGCAAAGGCCTCCTTCTTACCACTGCCCAGAAGAAATCACTGTTAGGAGTTTCTAATGTGTTCTTCCCTACTTTTCTCTGCAAATACACATCAGATATATGTGTATATATTCATCATAAAGGGATCATATGCTATGATATTTTGATGCTACTCTAAAGATTCATTTTATTTTTTATAACTTAACAGGATGTCTTGCACAGTTTTTCCTGTCAATACCCATTGCTCTACCACATTCTTTTTAAAGGGACAATTGGTATTCCGCTATTGAGGGTTTTCGGTTTTTAACCATTCCCCCAAATTGATGGGTTGTCATCCAGTTCTTCCTATTCTTACTATTTCAGAGAGCTGAAAAAAACTAATGAAATGGTTTCATCTGAGGACATATAAAGTTTCTTATAAAAAGATGTACTAGTTGGTTTTTGTTTCCCCTCTCTGCAGAATCCTTAGAAGGTTCCTGGTGGTTGGAAGCTTTGCTTAGACCATTTTGAAACAATAGCAGCTGCAGGTTCTCGGGGACGAGGAAGACTCCTAGCTGAGGTCAGGCCCTGGTGGATAAGTTTCAGAGGGCTCCGGGCCAAGCCTCAGAATCATAGAATAACCACAATAGAAAAGGAGCATTGAGGTTAGTTAGCTCGACTCCCACAGTTTGTAGACGAGAAAGTCAAGGTTTAGGGAATTCAGTCAGCAGCCCTGCATCAGACAGAGTGGCTGGCTCCTGATCTGACTTTCAGTTCACAGGATGCTATCCCCTGAACGAATAAGCATGAGAAGTCAGACTAATCCTGGTCTTCCTCTAACTTGTTGCAAGACGCAAACCACTTAACCTCCCTTCCTCACTCTTGCCATCTGTCCTGCCAACTCCTCAGATTGCATCCGTATGTCTATCATAAGCTTGCAAAGTCTTGAAGGTAAAAACACTGTCTGCAAAGCACAAAGTTTGAAACATCTCGGTAAATGTGTTTTCCTATTAATCATAGCTCTACAACCATAGAACCATTCTGGTGGGAATCTGAAATGGATGTAAAATCAGGAGAATTCAGCTAAATATGGGCTTAAGTCCTGCCACAAAAATGATGCATCCAGGGATACGATTTGCCACTTCAAAGGGTTGTGTATTCAAGTTTTTGTTAGAAGGGTGGACAGGCAGCATTACCTTTAGGCCTGACTAGCTCTTGTCTCACAACCTCTTTTTTCTTCCCGCCATGGATTTCCCCGACAGCAAAAAGTTCTGTGCTCAGGAGATATGCACAGCTTCTGAGAGATAGCAGTAGAGGAATTTGGTTCCTAATTGGATAAGAATGGTGTCTGACATGGTGCCTTACATAGAGTCGAGTCCCAATAATGTTTGTTTAATGACTGCATAAGCATATAATTCTTTATTATGAAGGTAAAGCTCCGCATGCCTTTAAATTGATAAATTCATAAACTACCCTAATATAGCATTGCTGGACGTCAGGTGCAATTCATAAGAAATGTACTATCTGAAAAGTCTCTTTCTTTTTTTTCCCTCAAGCTGGTCCCACTAAAAAGGTAAATATCTTTTTTAGTGTTTGGAAATTTTTCTTGTGAAAATTCTAAATAGCACAATATTGAAACAATACAATGCCAAAAAGGCTTTAAGTGAAAAGGAAATTAAACAAGATGCAGACACACTTTACACCAAGTGCATTTGCTGTGACTGTATGAGAGAACTCGAAGATGATTGGTCAAAGTGAAGTTTGAATCTTGGTTTGCAATTGCCTCTCTGATCTCTGCTTTTTCCTTATGAAATGGGAATATTTATATGTCCTTTCAGCTTCGTTGTCAGGGCGCGGTGATGTAATGTGAACAGTGTGTCCACCTCAGCATCTGGCACATCAGTACGTGATAAAAGGCAGCTCATATAAAAAACAAACCCACAAATGGTTGTCTGATGACTGTTCAACACGAGTTCTACAGTTTTCATTTTAACAAAAAGAGGTGATTTACTGACAGAATAGAATACCTGTGCATACAAAATCAAACGTTCTCATTTTTTACCATAATTAACTCGCTAATTGAACATCCAAATTTACCCAGTGTATTTGTGTGTGTAATTAGCTATGATTCATTACCAAAGCTGGGCCTATTTCATGGTATATTATGCTATTTTACAAATCGAATTAGTGAAAGACACATCTTTAGGCAATCATTGCCAAAAAAGTAAGCGAAACAAAATAACACAGATTCTTTGTGTCAAATGGAGAAAGAGACCGGGCTCAACGTTGAATGAACTTACATTTAAAAATAATACTAGTTGAAGCTAAGACCTCAGGTTTAGTCTGAAGCAGGTAGTTGCCAATGGTTTGAAAGGGGAAATTTCCACACTTAAGGAAATTTCCATTGGAATAAAGGAATATTTCACATTTTTAAATCATCTTCTCAAGAATATCTTCTAAGTTTGGAAGCCTCAAAGGTATTATTTCTCTTTAAATAACAAACTTAGAAAGGCTTGGTTCACTGAGTCATCTTGTTTCCGCACCTGCTTGATCAGAGCCCAGTTTCTCAGTACAGTTCATCTTCCCTCTGGCATGGATCTTGGAACACAAACTTGCTGGTATCTCTGAGTTCCAGGCTTCTGCCGCAGCTGGCATGGAGAGCCAAGAGAAGTCTTGTGTGGCACATAGCATTCCAAGAGCCAGTTGGGCTGGAGCTCAATCCTTGAGCATAGGACAGGGACAGTCTCATCCTGGCTGTGCCTCTTCCCAGGAGAGACAAATGAGCTTTGTGTTCTCACTGGGGTTTCAGATTCAAGGGGGCAGAACTTCTGAGAAAACAGATTGTGTAGGAGTCTTTCTGCAGCTCCACTCCCATGGCCTTTCTCTGACACCATTCCCTTCCTTCTGGTACACTTTTCCCACTTCAACCCTTTATTTTAGAGGCCCCAAGTCCTCCTGGTCTCCCCTCGTCCCCTTGTCAAAAATCTGATCTTTGGAAAAACTACTATTTATAATCTTTTATTATTTTCTTATTATTTTTCTTGGTGAGGAAGATTGGCTCTGAGCTAACATCTGTTGCCAGTCTTCCTCTTTTTGCTTGAGGAAGAGTTTCCCTGAGCTAACATCTGTATCCATCTTCCTCTATTTTGTACGTGGGACGCCATCACAGCATGGCTTGATGAGCGGTGTGTAGGTTCATGCCTGGGATCCAAACCCACAAACCCCAGGCTGCTGAAGCGGAGTGCACAAACTTAACCACTACTCCCCCGGGCTGGCCTCAATTTATAATTTTTTTTTGAGGAAGATTAGCCCTGAGCTAACTACTGCCAGTCCTCCTCTTTTTGCTGAGGAAGCCTGGCCCTGAGCTAACATCGTGCCCATCCTCCTCTACTTTATATGTGGGACGCCTACCACAGCATGGTAGGCTACCATCCGCACCCGGGATCCGAACTGGCAAACCCTGGGTCGCTGAGAATGGAACATGCGCACTTAACTGCTGTGCCACCGGGCTGGCCCCAATTTATAATCTTTTAATGTGAGTCTTCAATGGGATTTTAAGAAAGTTCAGAGCCTTGATTTATTCAGCAAATATTTATCTCACACTCACTATGTGGCAGGCATCATAACGATGTAGTAAATGTAAAGATGAACAAGGCTCTGGATGTGTTCACCACCTAGAGGGAGAGATGGGTGAGTTGACGTGGAGACTTCTGGAAAGGCAGTATAGCAGTCCAGCTAAGAGAGCAAGCTCTGTACTTAGAATTGGGATGAGGATGAAGTGAGTTGCTAAATGTCATTGGTTGAAATTAGCAGCATGTGTATGGACTTACAGGCTTTGCTTACAGGTAATATATCACTTACAGGTAATATAATTTCTTCTAATATTTGGTAGTCTTGGGACTGAATTTGCTTAGAGTTCATTTCATGCATGAATTTAACATAGCCTAAGATTTTGCCTAGACCAGAGGTTTGCAAACTACAGCCCATGGGCCAAATCTGTCTGGCCACCTGTTTTTGTAAGGCTTGTGAGCTAAGAATGGGTCTTATAACTTTAATTCGTTACATTCTGAATGGTTATTTAAGTACTCACATAATATCCTCAATTTTGCCTAAAATATTTACTATCTGGCCCTTTACAGAAAAAGTTTGCCAACCCCTGGTTCTAGCCCAATACTGTCTAATAGAACTTTCTACAATGATGAAAAATGTTCCATATCTTCCTGCTCAAAAACAGTAGCCATGAGTCTGATGCAACTTTCGAACACTTGAAATATGGTTAGTGTGACTGAGAAACTGAATTTTAAATTGCATTTAGTTTTAATTAATTTAAATTGAAATATCCATATGTGACCGGTGGCCATCATATCAGACAGAGCAGCTCTAGACAATTTTAAGTCTAAAGATCCTGTATTCTGTCAGTGTTGCTCTCTCTCAATTTAATCAACTCCCCAGAGGCTGTCTGAGTCATGGGGAAGCGGCACTCCTAATCAGATTCTTTGCCCTGGACTAGCTTTCATTGTCTGCTAGAATATGCTTAATGGAAAGTGCTTGAAAAATACATGTGAGCATACGCTTCTGTCCTCTTAAGGCTGCTACTTTGACTCTATCTATTGTATCTGCTTTAATTTGGGGTAAAGCAGTTGACTTTTTCAACTCTGCAAGGCCCCAAATTAAGGAAGTCTTAATCACATTCAGGCTGCAGGCGGAGAAAACCTCACTTAGTGACAGTATATTTCCTCCCATCCCTGCTTGCAGACTGGCTAACTTAAGCTCTCATTCATTTCTCTCATAAGACTGCTAAAAACAGTGAGAAGCCATCAACAAACATCATCATTCTGATATTGCCAAACCATTTCCCCTAAGAGTCAAGTCACAGTTGGCATTCTGGGGTTCTAACGCACAGTGTGGTGACTGTAATTAACAATACTGTATTGTATATTTGAAAATTGCTAAGAGAGTAAATCTTAAAAGTTCTCATCACAACAAAAACAATTGTAGCTATGTGAGGTGATGGATATTAACTAGACTTATTGTAATCATTTCACAATATATACATATATCAAATCATTATGTTGTACACCTTAAATTAATACAATGTTACATGTCAGTTATATCTCATTAAAACTAGAAAAACAAAAGTCACAGCTGGCAGGTGTTCTGCCTTTCAGGATGGCACAGGTGATAGTTGTATCAAGTGTTTTGTGATGGCATTACATGTCACCAGCTTTCCAGCCTCCAGTATCTGAGTCTTTCTTGCCCATAGCCTGATGACATCAACGTCACATATTTTAGGTTCTCTCATGGGCAGCAATTTATTTCCAAGTTCTAAGTTCTACACTGGCTAAAATTAGGTTTGCATTTGTGCAGTAGAAAATCGAATTAACACTGACTTAGCATAACAATTTTATAATTTCTCATAAATTCCTGGAAGTCAGCAGTCCACAGCCATTATTTATGCTCTGTTCTATGAGGTCATGCAAGGATCTGGATAGCCTGCATCATCTACCTTGTTGCTCCACCATCCCTAGCATGTTTTCCTCATTTGCATCATCCAAGATGGCTTGCTACAATATTCATATTAAAATAAGCCAGATGGAAGTAGACAGGAGGAAGAGGAACAGCACCACCATTCAAGGACATGTCCCAGAAATTACACATCTCATTTCCTCTTACATCACATTGGTTTTAACTTGGTCACATGGCCATGCTTAGCTGCAAGGGAGTCTGGGAAATAGAATCTGTTTTTAGACTGGCATATGCCCACCTATAAATGGAGATTCTATCACTATGAGAGGAGAGAAAGGGGAAAAAGATATTGGGAAATATGTAACAATCTCTGGACTCTGTGAGGAATTAGTTGGGAGTATCAGAAAATACCCTATGGAATAAGAACAACATATAGTTAAGCTACACATATACAAGTGTCAGCATCTTGTCTGGAAAGAACGAATGGTCTTTCCACATTGTGTCTTAAATCTGTTTATATTTTTTCTCCTCCACTATGTTTTGAGCTCTTTAAGGGCAGAGACTGTGTGTCTGCTGCCCCTAGTAGATATTCAATAAATATTTGTCATGTGAAAGAATGGAATTCTGATATTTTTTCTAAATTCTTCCTCACCAGATACTTGGTACAAATCCTAGCTAAGGAATCATTGGGGAATTTTCTGGTCCAGTCCGATTGTCTTGGTTCAGAAGGGTTGTCTGTGTCCTTGGTGATTGTTGTTTCCGTGTCTGTCATCCTCTTGTAGAGGGGTCTTTTCCTAAGCACAGCACCTGCCTCAGAAGAGTACACAGCTAGTGAACTACTATGCCAGGACTAGGACCCAATTCTTCCAACCCTCAATCTAGAATTCTTTCCACAACCTCATGTGTAACCAGTGCTATAGGAGATGAGAGGAGGGAGTGATACTTCTATCTGGATTGATCCCAGAAGCTTCTTGAAGAGGATGAATTTGAACTGGGCACTATAAAAGCAGAGCTTCTTAAACTCTCCCCACCCCCAAGGAATCCTCGGGCAAATAGAAGAGACGGAATGTGACCCCTGGGGAGTCTAGGGGTATAGCCTGAAGGAACCTACTCTAAGAAGAAATTTTTTAAGTATTTTGCTTTATCTCATTCATTCCATTCTTTCATTGAAGTATTTAGCAAACATAATGAAACACTAATTAATTGCCAGGCATTGTTTTACATGAGGACACACAAAGCCCTGCTATCTTGAAGCTTACATTCTCATGCAGAATAGATAGTAAACAAATAAACACATAAATCATAAGCACATAAATTATCAGCAAAATAATTTCTGCTTGTGCTAAGGACTATGAAAGAAATAAAGCAGGTAGTCTAATACAGAGTACATATACCTTTCTGTGCCTCAGTTGACTCATCTGTAAAATGGAGATAATAGTAGAGGTCTGCAATTCCAAAATCCCCAAACTGAAAGCTATGTTCTAACTCAGTTGATGGCAAGCATGACACGATCTTGTTTGTTAAGGTGGGCCTGTATTGTTATGACTTTCCCTCTTAGGACTGCTTTTGCCACCTCCCATATGAGTTGGTATGGTGGATTTTCACTTTCATTTGTCTCCAGACACTTTTTGATTTCTCCTTTAATTTATTCAATGATCCATTGATTGTTCAGTAGCATGTTGTTTAGTCTCCACATATTTGTCACTTTCCCAGCTTTTTTCTTGTAGTTGATTTCTAGTTTCATCCCATTATGGTCGGAAAAGATGCTTGTTATGATTTCAATCTTCTTGAATTTATTGAGGCTTGCCTTGTTTCCCAATATATGGTCTATCTTTGAGAATGTTCCACATACACTTGAGAAGAATGTGTATTCTGCTGCTTTTGGATGGAGTGTTCTTTATAAATGTATTAAGTCCGTCTGGTCTAGTTTTTCATTTAATTCCACTATTTCCTTGTTGACTTTCTGTCTGGATGATCTATCCATTGATGTAAGTGGGGTGTTGAGGTCCCCTACTATTATTATGTTGCTGTTAATATCTCCTTTTAAGTCAAATAATAGTTGCTTTATGTACTTTGGTGTTCCTATGTCAGGTGCATATATATTTATAAGTGTTATGTCCTCTTGGTGGAATGTCCTATTTATCATTATATACTGCCCCTCTTGTCTCTCATTGCCTGTTTTATCTTGAAGTCTACGTTGTCTGATATAAGTATGGCAACACCTGCTTTCTTTTGTTTGCCAGTAGCTTGGAGTATCATCTTCCATCCCTTCACTCTGAGTCTATGTTTGTCTTTACTGCTGAGATATGTTTCCTAGAGGCAGTATATTGTTGGGTCTTGTTTTTCAGCCCACCCTGCCACTCTGTGTCTTTTTAATGGAGAATTCAATCCATTTACATTTAGAGTGATTATTGATATATGAGGACTCAATGCTGCCGTTTTATCACTCTTTTTCTGGTTGTTCTGTATTTCCCTTGTTTCTTGTCCTATGTATTTCAGACTACCAATTCAGTTTGGTACTTCTCTATGATGGTTTTCTCATTATTGTCATGTGTGTCTCTGTTCTGATTATTTGTTTAGTGGTTACTGTGAGATTTGTATTAAAAATCTCATTGATGAGATAGTCCATTTTCTGATAGCCTCTTATTTCCTTAGCCTAAGCCAATTCCATCCCTTTTTTCTTCCCCTTCTAAGTTATTGTTGTCACAACTTATTCCATCTTGTGTTGTGAATTTGTGGTTAAAATGATGAGATTATATTTATTTTTGATGTTTTCCTTCCCTTGATCTTTAATATTATAATTGTTTGCTAACCTGTTCTGATAGAGAGCTGCAATTTTCCGATTTTGTCTGCCTATTTATCTCCTTGCTCAAGTCTTTGTAAATGCTTTCTTTTTTTCAGGTATGAGGGCCTTCTTGATCATTTCCTGTGGGAGAGGTCTTGTGGTGATCAACTCCCTCAGCTTTTGTTTATCTGGGAAAGTTTTTATTTCTCCATCATTATCTCCATCATTATCTGAAGGATATTATCTGGATAGATATTCTTGGCTGAAAGTTTTTGTCTTTCAGAATTTTGAAGCTACCATTATTCCCCTCTCCTAGCCTGTAAGGTTTCTGTTGAGAAATCTGCTGAAAGACTGGGAGGAGTTCCTTTGTAAGTTATTTTCTTCTGCCTTGCTGCCCTTAGTATGTTTTCTTTGTCATTGACTTACACCAGTTTTACTACTATATGCCTTGGAGAAGGTCTTTTTACTTTGATATAATTAGGAATCCTATTAGCTTCTTTTACTTGTATTTCCAGCTTCTTCCCCAGGTTTGGAAAGTTCTCAGCTATTATTTCTTTGAACAAGCTTTCTGCTCCATTCTCCCTATCTTCTCCCTCTGTATTATCTATAATCCTTATGTTGCATTTCCTAATTGAGTCAGTATTTCTCAGGGAATTTCTGCATTTCTTTTTAGTCTTAGTTCTCTCTCCTCTTCCATCTGAAGCATTTCTATATTTCTGTCCTCCAGACTGCTAATTCTGTCCTCCGTAATATCAGCTCTGTTATTCAGGGAGTCCAGATTTTTCTTTATCTTACCCATTGTGTTTTCCTTTCCAGCATTTCTGATTGGTTTTTCTTTATAGTTTCAATATCTTTTGTGAAGAATTCCTTCTGTTCATTAATTTTGTTCCTGATTGCATTAAGCTGCCTATTTGTATTTTCTTGTAAGTCATTGAGGTTTTGTATGATGGCTATTTTGAATTCTCTGTCATTTAGATTGTAAATTTCTGTGCCTTCAGGATTGACTTCTGAGTGCTTGTCATTTTCCTTCTGGTCTGGAGTATTAGTATATTTCTTCATCCCATTTGATGGCATGGATTTGTGCCTTCACATGGTGATAGTATCTGTTTGAAGATTCCACCTGCCAGCACTAGGGGGGAGGGGTTCAAGAGCTGTGTATTCTGAGCCCACCACGATCCCTGGTGTCTTTGCCTGTCCTTAGAATCTATGCTGACAGGACCTGTCTGTGATTTCTGGCTTGCTGACTCACAGCTGCTGCTTTTCTTATGTATGCAGGGGTGCTCTGGCCAACAAGCAGAGCTGGAGCACTGGGTGGGGGGAGGGGCGCTTTCTTCCATGCATGATCCCAGGGGCATTCTTGCACTGCCCTCACTATCTGCTCTCCTGGGGTGCTGGCTTGATGAAGACACCCCTGCAGTAGCTTAGCCACCTCTGTGTGGGGCTTTCCCATCGGCTCTGAGGGAACTTGGAAAGTAAAGGTGTTCCCATGGAGAGCCACCCCGTCCCCCTCTTTTTTCAGAGCCACTCATGGTCTCGTGCCCTGGGTTGCTGCTGGGGAGGGAGAGGAGCTCCCCTTACCTTCTTCCACTTCCTCCCAGGGGGTTCAGCACCTCTGCCTTCAGACATATGACTCAGAGGTCTTTTGTGTTGTGTGACTGTCCTCTGTCAGTTTATGAGTGTCCTTTTCACTGTATCTTAGGGGGGAGAGTCTAAGGAAAGAGTTCATTCTGCCATTACGCTGACATGACCTTCAAGCATGACATGATCTGAACTCATTTGGAGGCAAATCTTGACCTGAACTGAGTAAGCCAGTTCCTCCTTTATTTTTTTAATCCCACTTAGAGTGGACAACCCTGTGCTTCACTGCACAAATATTTGTAAGGTTGATTATGGGATGCTTCCCCAGGCCCCAGTAGGAGTATTACATAATATGGGTACATGCATCATATTACCTTCTGAAATTTGAAAAATTCTGAATTACAAAACACATCTAGCCCCAAAGATTTTGGACAAGGGATTGAGGATCTGTAGTACCCTGCTCATGTGGTCGTTTTGAGGATTAAATGAGTCAATATGCGTGAAAAGCAAAAGCACTGAAAATGATCCCTCGCATATGATAAGTGCTACCTAAGTTAACTACTGTGACTGTCATTATCACTATGGTTACATGGGAAGGTATTTAGATAAGTTGGTCAGAGAAGGCCTTTTGGAGGATGTGTCACTTAAGCAGACAGCTAAAGAATGGGAATGACCTGGCTGTGGGAAGAAGAAGAAAAATAACTTCAGGGAGAGGGAACAGCAAGTGCCAAGACTGGCTCAAATGGAGAACAGAAAACAGACTAGATGTTTGGTGTGTGGTCAAAGAAGGGGAAAGATGGTTCAAGGTCAGAGAGGTAGGCTGGAGTCAAAACATGCATGATACAGCAATGGTAAAGACTTGATTTCATTCAAAATGTAATAGGAAGTCCTTGTAATTGATCTGATTCGTATTTATAAAGAATGCTCTGATGCTGTTTGATGAATGAATTGTAGAGGGGAAGGGCATCAGGGAGACCAGTTTGGAGTCTATTGCAGTCTTCCAAATGAGACCTAATAGCTATTGGAGAAGGGAGGTGGTAGTAGACAAAAGAAAATTGGACAGGTGCAAGAAAAAGTTTAGAAATAAGGGAGAAGGAAGGCTTTCTGATTAACTTTTAATTCTAATTTATAATATGTCCATGTGCAGAGGCTGAAAATTTTGCAGTCATTGTCTCAGGTGTGTTAAGGTCTGTGGTTTTCTGGACCCAGCCATGCAGGCTTGCTAGAGCAATTCTGCACATCTCTCCCCAACTCTGCATTCAGTGACATCACACTGGCAGCTCAAAATCGGCCATGGCAAACCAATTTACACCATGGGAATTGGCAAATCAAGATTTAAATCAGAGATTTGTGGGGGCAGGAGAGAGTCAATTGTTAAACATTTACCAGCACGTCACTGTTATTTTTTGTCTATAACTAAACTTCCTTCATCTTAGAGCCTCCGTTTCCTCTGATCACAAAAATACTTAAACCAGGCATATCCTGGAAAACTCAGTGTGATGATTGCTGTCTCAACCACTTCATGTTTTTAACTCAGTTAATTTAGGAATCCTACCACCTCTTCCCAGGTCTCATCTAGGTTCATGGGGATGGGCTCGGAAGAGGGCCCTTGGTTAATGATTTGTCCTTTATCCATTTTGGCCCCCTCTGGAATGTAACTCACCTCTCTGATCCACTAAAAATATCACTCTTGGCAGCCCTACTTATTGCCTTTTGATAGTGGCATTCATGAACGCTTTATGTCTTCTGGTAGCAGCATAGCTGGGAACGGGGTCCAGGATCTAGGATCCTATTATCAGGGACCATACAAAGAGCTCACTCTACTTCTCTCCTTTCCCTCTTCTAAAGCCCTTCCCCCCATCTTGACTTAACCTCTCCTCCCTAAGTGGTGAACATTTTTCCTAAATCTTTGAGTAAGACTGATGCTCAAGGAAGATATACCATATTTATCTAAGGGCTTCCCATACTCCTTGGCCTATTGCCATATCTTCCCAGGGATCTGAGTGCTCCAGACTGAGAAGTGTAGCCTCAGAGGGCAATTCGAATTCTGGTGGGTGGAAATTGTAGGGAAGAGTACTCCAGTGGGGGGACTTGCAGGTCAGGAAACTGCATGCTGGGCTTGGGTTTAGTGATTAGAGACGCCAGTAGGGGGTTTGTATGGGTAAGCCTAGACAAGTAGATGGGGGACCAATTATGGAAGACTTTGGATGCCATGATAGAAAGTTAGGGCTCCTTCCAGAAAAAAGAGAAAGAAAACCATGTTAAAGATTTAAGAGCAATATAATCTGATTAATGTTTTGGGAAGCTTGATGGATAGGGTGGATTGGAAAAGCGAAAGCCTGGGACAAGTATGAAGCCTTGGAGCGGACCAAGTGTGGAATAATCTTGACTGAGACTGTGTCAGCTAAAACAGTAAAGCAAGGAGGATATCATGAGGGACAATGAGGGAGGTCAGCTGGGCTCAGTGAATGGTTTTAATGATGGGGAAGAGGAGACAGGGTGGTGAAGAGAAAAAAAAAGACAGTCTTATACCTCTAACTCTAACAAATTTAGGTAAAGATGTGTGACAAAGCTCTCTGAGATCCTTCTGAATCATCTTGCATCAGAGAAAAAGAAAGCTGATGGAAAACTTGCTTATTTACCTCCTATTGAAGGAATTAAGAGAAATAGGTATTTGGTTTATTACATTATCAGTGTTATTGGTTTTTTCAGTCAATTGGGAGGACAAAAGCATTAGTTGAGCTAGAAGCCTGTTGTCGAGACACAGGCTGGATCATTCCATGGATAAGCACCAGTGAAACTAAAACCAGTGTTCTGGAGTAAAATATTAATAGAAATCCTGAAACTTGAGTGCAAGTCCATGGTTAAACTACCCTCTAAGGCAGGGCAAGTTCAAGTTAATATGGCGATTAATAAAGCTCTTCAGTAGTTCCCATATTCCCTTTTAAGGTCTTCCTCCCCAAGGTCCAGGTGTCTCTCATGCTAAACCTGGATGCTCAAGAATCAGCATTCAAGGGGAGGTTCCCATATGTCCCACGTTGCTTTAGAGAGTCTTGGGTTATGCCTATAGTCTAGGCATAATTATTCTAAATTATATTATAAATTATAAATATATCCCCTCTTCTTTCACTCCCATAAGTATCCTGTTTGATCGGTGCGAGATCACCTTGGCAGTGCCCTGACTCTCTACTCTCTCCTTTCCACATTTATGTAATGTAAGCACAATATGTAGGGAAAATGTTTACCCCCAAATCATCCTGGAGATGATTTTCAAAACCAATCCAAGAGGAAAGCCAGCTTATAGAATGGCAGTGCCAAAATGGCAGGAGTTGGGTGACCTCGGGCAAATCAGCTAATATTGCTGAGCTATGTCTTAATCTGTAAAATGGGGATAATGGATCTCCTTTGTTTCTCTACATAGAATATTAAGAGGTTCAAATGTTGTGAAAGACTTTTGTAATGTGTGCCAGAGCAGACTTAGCAGGCAAACATTAATTGCACTAAAGTCTTAACGTGTTTTCTTCCCAGATGTATTTGCATACACATTCATCCCCCAAAATTTCAGGCCTTGGCAACTAATTGATGGCTCTTCCGTTGTGGCATTCTAAATAATGGTGAATAAGACAATGCTGCTCCTACAACCTTAAAGCCAAGTGCCTGAAAAGCTAAGATGCTAAAAGCTAAATATGTAACTAAATAATTATGAACCTTGGTAACTAACAGATACAGTCATGGGGTGGGGGTTGCTGTTTAGACAGTTGAGAATAAGACTTGAATTGTTTATTTTAAAATGTAGCAAAACAGAGGCAGTAAATGGAATTTTCAATTCTGATTCTTGGGTATATTTTAGATTGATGATTTGTTCTTATATTTATTTTTAGATGTTTCCTATGTGGACATTGAAGAGAGAATTTCTTATCCTTTTTAACATGATCCTAATTTCCAAACTCCTTGGAGCTAGATGGTTTCCTAAAACTCTGCCCTGTGATGTCTTTTTGGATGCCCCAAAGGCCCAGGTGATTGTGGACTGCACAGACAAGCATTTGACGGACATTCCTGGAGGTATTCCCACCAACGCTACCAACCTCACCCTCACCATTAACCACATACCAGGCATCTCTCCAGCCTCCTTCCACCAGCTAGAAAATCTGGTAGAGATTGATTTCAGATGCAACTGTGTACCTGTTCGGCTGGGGCCAAAGGACAATGTATGTAAGAATAGGCTGCAGATTAAACCCAGAAGCTTTAGTAGACTCACTAATTTAAAATCCCTTTACCTGGATGGAAACCAGCTTCTAGAAATACCTCAGGATCTTCCTCCCAGCTTACAGCTGCTGAGCCTTGAGGCCAACAATATCTTTTTGATCATGAAAAAGAATCTAACAGAATTGGCCAACATAGAAATGCTCTACTTGGGCCAAAACTGTTATTATCGCAATCCTTGTAATGTTTCATTTTTCATTGAAAAAGATGCTTTCCTAAATCTGAAAAATTTAAAATTGCTCTCCCTAAAAGATAACAATATCACAGCTGTCCCCACTATTTTGCCATCTTCTTTAACAGAACTCTATCTTTACAACAACATCATTGCAAAAATCCAAGAAGATGATTTTAAGATGCTCAATCAGCTGCAAATTCTTGACCTAAGTGGAAATTGTCCTCGTTGTTATAATGTGCCATATCCTTGTACACCCTGTGAAAATAATTCTCCCCTACAGATCCATGCAAATGCTTTTGATGCCTTGACGGAGTTACAAGTTTTACGTCTGCATAGTAACTCTCTTCAGTATGTGCCCCAAAGATGGTTTAAAAACATTAACAAACTTAAAGAACTAGATCTCTCCCAAAACTTCTTGGCCAAAGAAATTGGGGATGCCAAATTTTTGCATCTTCTTCACAACCTTGTCCAATTGGATCTGTCTTTCAATTACGAACTTCAGGTCTATCATGCGTCTATGAATCTGTCAGAGGCATTTTCTTCATTGAAAAACCTCAGAGTTTTGCGGATCAAAGGATACGTCTTTAAGGAGCTGAAAGACCTTAATCTCTCCCCATTACGTAATCTTTCCAATCTTGAAGTCCTTGATCTTGGCACTAACTTTATAAAAATTGCTGACCTCAGCATATTCAAACAATTTAAAACATTGAAAGTCATAGACCTTTCAATGAATAAAATATCACCTTCAGGAGAGTCAAGTGAAGTTGGCTTCTGCTCTAACACCAGAACTTCTGTAGCAGGTCACGGGCCCCAGGTCCTTGAAACATTACATTATTTCAGGTATGATGAGTATGCAAGGAGTTGCAGGTTCAAAAACAGAGAGACTTCTTCTTTCTTGCCTTTTAATGAAGGTTGTTACATGTATGGGCAGACCTTGGACCTAAGTAAGAATAATATATTTTTTATCAAATCCTCTGATTTTCGGCATCTTTCTTTCCTGAAATGCCTAAATTTGTCAGGAAATAGCATTAGCCAAACTCTTAATGGCAGTGAATTTCAGCCTTTAGTGGAGTTGAAATACTTGGATTTCTCTAACAACCGGCTTGATTTACTCTACTCGACGGCTTTTGAGGAGCTACGCAACCTAGAAGTTCTAGATATAAGTAGTAACAGCCATTATTTTCAATCAGAGGGAATTACTCACATGCTAAACTTTACCAAGAACCTGAAGGTTCTGAGGAAATTGATGATGAACAACAATGACATCTCTACCTCCACCAGCAGGACAATGGAGAGCGAATCTCTTACAATTCTAGAATTCAGAGGAAATCATTTGGATGTTTTATGGAAAGATGGTGATAACAGATACTTAAAATTCTTCAAGAATCTGCTAAACCTAAAGGAATTAGACATCTCTGAAAATTCCCTGAGTTTCTTGCCTCCTGGAGTTTTTGAAAGTATGCCTCCAAATCTAAAGACTCTCTACTTGGTCAACAATAAGTTTAAGTCTTTCAATTGGGGAAAACTCCAGCTTCTGAAGAATCTAGAAACTTTGGACCTCAGCTACAACCAGCTGAGGACTGTCCCTGAAAGATTATCCAACTGTTCCAGGAGCCTCAAGAAACTAATCCTTAAGAATAATCAAATCAGGCGTCTGACAAAGTATTTTCTACAAGATGCTTTCCAGTTACGATATCTGGACCTCAGCTCAAATAAAATCCAGATTATCCAAAAGTCTAGCTTTCCAGAAAATGTCCTCAACAATCTGGACATGTTGCTTTTGCATCGTAATAGGTTTCTGTGCACCTGTGATGCTGTGTGGTTTGTCTGGTGGGTTAACCATACAGAGGTGACTATTCCTTACTTGGCCACAGATGTGACTTGTACGGGGCCAGGAGCACACAAGGGCCAGAGTGTGGTCTCTCTGGATCTGTATACCTGTGAGTTAGATCTGACTAACTTGATTCTGTTCTCACTTTCCATGTCGATGGCTCTCTTTCTGATGGTGGTTACCACAGCGAATCACCTCTATTTCTGGGATGTGTGGTATAGTTACCATTTCTGCAAGGCCAAAATAAAGGGCTATCAACGTCTGACACTAACAGATTCTTGCTATGATGCTTTTATTGTGTATGATACTAAAGACCCAGCGGTTACAGAGTGGGTTTTGGATGAGCTGGTGGCCAAATTGGAAGATCCAAGAGAGAAACATTTTAATTTATGCCTTGAGGAAAGGGACTGGTTACCAGGGCAGCCGGTTCTGGAAAACCTTTCCCAGAGCATACAGCTTAGCAAAAAGACGGTGTTTGTGATGACAGACAAGTATGCAAAGACTGAGAATTTTAAGATAGCATTTTACTTGTCCCATCAGAGGCTCATAGATGAAAAAGTGGACGTAATTATCTTGATATTCCTTGAGAAACCACTTCAGAAGTCCAAATTCCTCCAGCTCCGGAAGAGGCTCTGTGGGAGTTCTGTCCTTGAGTGGCCAAGAAACCCACAGGCTCACCCATACTTCTGGCAGTGTCTGAAAAATGCCCTGGCCACAGACAATCACGTGACCTATAGTCAGGTGTTCAAAGAGACGGTCTAGCCCTTCTTTGCAAAACGTGACTGCCTTACTTAGCAAGGAGAAGCTTGGCTGCCTAGATTTTCTCATAAATGTCTCATCAAAAGAGTGTTTTTAAATTCTCCAAGAGAGGAATTTCCCATATCAGAAAGGAGTCACCGTTGTATGACAAAGGAATTGGAAAAATGGGATTTATATAATGCATTGAGTTGTCTTTCTTATCTCTCTGTCTCCAGTTGCACTTCCGTCTCTCCCTTCTGCTCCTTATAAAATGCTATTGGGAGAAGGGTAGCAAGTAGAGGACACAGGGCTCTCATACTCCTGTAATTGTGATTATTAAATATATACACAATTACAAAATTGAGAGGAACTGCATTTCTACCCAGGTGCTGGTATGTATAGAAATAGGGGAAAAAATGCTCAAGGTCTGTCAATATGACATCAAAATGACCAGAGTTAATTAGTGAAATAAAAACGCAGTTAATTCCTCAACTAATTGCTTCTGTGTCATCTCGCACCCACTTCTGTGCAGACCGAGTGTTAGCACCCAACAGGTGCTTGCTGTTTAGGTGCTGCTTACTCTTTTCCCTTGGGTCTGTTGCTGGGTTCCATGCAGAAGCAGTGAGAAACATCTTTACCATCGATGGACATAGTCTACTTACAAATGGGAAAAAATTAAAGTGATCTGCCTTTATATAAAATGATGTTCTTTACTTTTGATGATAATTTACCTGCTTAAATATTGTTATGGATTAAGTGTTTCTTTCCCCAAAGTTCATATGTTGAAATTCTAACCCCCAATGTAATGGTATTCGGAGGTGGGGCCTTTGGGAGGTGATCAGGTCATGAAGGTGGAGCTTTCACGAATGTGATTAGTGCCCTTGTAAGAAGAGGCCAGAGAGCTAGCTCGCTCTCTTCCCACCATGTGAGGATGCAAAGAGAAGTCAACAATCTGCAACCCAGAAGAGGGTTCTCACCAGAACCCGACCGTACCAGCTCTCTGATCTCGGACTTCCAGCCCCCAGAACTGTGAGAAATAAATGTTTGTTGTTTAAGCCACCCAGTTTATGGTTTTTTATTATAGCAGCCTGAGCTGACTAAGACAAATATTTTTATCTGCATTGCAAAATACTGTATCCCAAGTAAAATTGCCTCATCCAATGATCTTTCAGACTGCTTTGTTAATTTATACTGTATATTTGTAATTATCTGCAGCCTTGATCCACCAATATTAGATAGTTTTGGTAGTAAATGCTAAAGGAGGACCCCAAGAGCATGTATTTATTTATGGTTATGAGGCAGGGATGACAATTATATGGATTCCTTTAAATTTTGAGGGGCTGAGGGAGAAACATATTTATAGACCTTAACACTGAGAAAGGTTCAGTCTTGAACTTCTGCTTTACTACTCAAAAAAAGCAACAAAGGGGCTGGCCCCGTGGCCAAGCAGTTAAGTTCTCACGCTCCACTGCAGGTGGCCAGGTGTTTCGTTGGTTCAAATCCTGGGTGTGGACATGGCACTGCTCATCGGGCCATGCTGAGGCAGTGTCCCACATGCCACAACTAGAAGGACCCACAGCGAAGAATATACAACTATGTACCCGGGGGCTTTGGGGAGAAAAAGGAAAAGAATAAAATCTTTAAAAAAAAAAAAAAGTAACAGAAAGGACCAAGACATTCTGAAAACACACATACGGGGGCTGGCCGGGTGGCGTAGTGGTTAAGTTCACATGTTCCACTTCTTGGCGGCCGGGGGGTTCACTGGTTCAGATCCCGGGTGTGGACATGGCACCGCTTGGCAAAAGCCATGCTGTGGTAGGCGTCCCATGTATAAAGTAGAGGAAGATGGGCACGGATGTTAGCTCAGGGCCAGGCTTCCTCAGCAAAAAGAGGAGGATTGGCAGTAGATGTGAGCTCAGGGCTAATCTTTCTCAAAAATAACCCCAAAAAACAAAACAAAAAAACACACATACGTTCAACTGAGTATAAATTCACATGAGTTGAAAGTTTGAAACCTGACCAATTTACTTTATTTCGTGAAAGAAATTATCTACAGAGATATCTGTGCCTCTGGAAAATAGTGTGCACGGGTTCAAATCACAGAGCATTAGCTGTGAGATACTGTATTTTTCTCATATGGAAATGCCAAAGGTTTTACTTTAAATATAGTTTTTGTATTTAAATATATGTATTTAAATTTAAATATAAATACATAGTATATGCATTATTTCCAAAGGAGCCTGTAATCAATGACTAAAGGTCACAAATTCCTAAATTAACCTCTGGAATGAACAGAGAGATAACTAAGTTGTTATAGCCAATAATAGATCCTTTTCTTCTTCAGTGAAAACAAAAATAATGTCATAGAAAATCGGCTTTCGGCCATCATAAATTTTATATTAAACACATAAATACATAAAACTTAAGTTATTTTGGTGATTTGTAAACCATAAAGCTCTTGAAGACCACTTAAACATCTTATGAAATGGATCAAGAGGAAGGGAAACTGAAAATAACACAGCTCAGAAACACAGTGTATCTCAACATGAGGTTACATGTGGTGGTTTGTCGTAGGAAACAACCAGAAAGCACACCAACAGATGGTTTTAGTTTTAATTCCTTTGTAATCTTGACAAGTCACTCTTTCAGCCTTCTGCAGGCCCTCTGTAGAGTTCTGTACGACTGAAGCCATTCACAGATGGGTCAGATCAGAAGCCACCAACTCAGGCTACCAGGCGAGCATGACCACCAGGTCCCCTGCGAAGCTCTGAATGCCCTGCTTCTCTGCTGACTCCCTTCTGGTTGGTTCTGCTCTGAAAGAAACTCCCAATTCTCCATAAATCCCACTCCACCATCAAGGGTTGGCCCCCAGCCCCTTTCAACCCTGAACCTGGTGAGGGTGTGTCCTTCCTCCTCAGATAGATACTGTACCTCAGCAAGACTTGGTTGGGCATTTGTAGGATCCAAACCAAGGGAGGCATTCAGTGGGGCAAATGTTAAGGCTGAGAAGAAGGCAAAGCAAGTGTCTGCTGTCTGTAGAGGGGAGAGAGGATGAGACTGATCATAGCCCCGTTCCTGAATCAGGTTTTCTCGGCTCCATCTGTCTGAACACTCTAAAGTCCAGATGGTCTCTTAAATGTAGTCAGGGAATATAGAGTACTTGAGGGAGGGTAGTGACTTGACAACCTGGGCATCTTGTTCCCCAATCTCTGAGGAAACTGTAATGGGGATAGCAAGGAACGCTCTCTTGTTTTTTAGAAGGCTGTCCCCCCACCGCATAAAATATGCTTTTTATTTACTTCTTCCTTCTCATCCTAACCGCGGAGAGCCAGGTTGCATATCCTGCGAGGTATTTATAGTGCAATTTTAAAACAGGGGTGGGGAGAAGTTTTGATATTTGCTCCTCCTCTTCCACACATATTAAAGTGAGCAGAGAACACTGGTTATGGGACAGATTTACTAGACAGGTGGTGGGAGTGCATCTCTCCTTGGAGCTTTAGGGTGCCAGGCCCCAGGCGCAGTTAGTAATGGGACATGCTGCCAGTCGTATCTGCTGAAAGATTGAGCCCTTGACCCTAAGGAACACTGGGGGCTGTTTGTGTCTTCTAAAGCACAAATAGCAATGTAGGAGGGAAACAACCAGAGAACATGATAAAGAGGGACTCAAAAGATGTGCTTTGGAGAACACCAGGACAGAAGATAATCCATTTCACTGAGTTACCCTAATGAAGGAGAGCATGAGACCAGCCAACCAACCGTAGTGAAGGGGAAAGATTGAAAAGAGAGAGAAGTCTCAAACTCATGATGAAACTGTGTGGGAAAGGGCCTGGTGACACAGGGGCCATCCATGCTGGTGACAATGAAATTACAATAGGACAGTTTCACACTGTTTTACGTTTTATATCTTTCCCATCTTTCTTCTTTTGCCTCCTCTCTCTCTGTTTCCTTTTTGTCTTTACACACCCATGGCGAGCCTCATGTGATGCAGAGAATGAGGAGAAAGCAGCCACAGTTGCAGGTGGATTCTTCTGTTTGGAAGGGGTGGTTTTGTGTGTACTTTTGATTTAAAACTGATCTCTTTCCCTCACACAGATAGTAAATCCCCGCCTGCCTCAGTGAGCATGACCTTCTATAATCGGCTCGGTGAAACCCTCCCTGGGTGACACTGGCTGGACTCTCTGCCACATTCAAATTCATATTCTTTCTACTTCCCTCAACTTTTAAGCATGTGAGTTAGGAAACTGGATAAGACCTGGTGTTCTGCCTTTAAGATTACCCTAATCTCCGTTGTAATTAATTTCTAGTGTATTTGTCATGACATTTCAGTGGTTGTGTTTCTTTATGTGTACATATACATATCTCCCGTCTCCCTCTTGGTGATTTATACTAATTAAATGTTTTGCAAGAGCCCAGATTTAAACTGACTGGGAAGGTTTGAGTCCCAGTGTCTTACAAGGTCACCCTCCAGATTCTAGTGGATTCTAGTGCAATCTGGAGGGAGAGAGGAAATCCTGGTTGCTTCATGGCAGTTTTCAGACATCCCTAGAGCCCACTAGGGTGCAGGGTGAGGAGGTGAGTCGCTTCCACAAGCAGGAAATGGCTCTCAGTGTTCTTCTGGCCAGTGGCAACTCCTGAGGCTAAGGCCAGACAGACACAGCCAACTAGGACACCACGTTTGTCTTGCGTGATACCCATGACCGCTTCACTTCCCACTGGCCGAGGCGATGCAGTGGGTCATAGATTCCAGGGGCTTTCGTAAGAGGGAATGGCATGAGTTGACATCTTGAGCAAGATCGTGGTAACATCTCTGTGAACCCATATCTGAGCCCCACTGTCCAGGGCGACCACACTTCTAAGAAGAGTACCTGGGCTGTTTTGAGAGTAAGAACTAGTCTGCTGTCCTGCAGTCCCCCCCGGAACTGTAGGGAACACTCCCAGGCAGGTCCACATGGAGGCCCAGCAAGCAGGACTTGGTTATCAGATGATGTGCATTAAATAAAATGGTTTATAGCACCCATCTCGTCTCCTAGGTCTGCATTTCCCACCGTTCAGTTGCCTTTCCACTGAAGCATCGTAACTAAATACCCAGCTAATTTAGACCCTGCCAGGGATTATTTTAACACATTACTCTTGTCCATTAACACATCATGATGGATTAATTTGTGAGATGATCAACTCTCCAGAAAAGCCCACCTAACTAAACAGAGCGCAGAAGCATGTTCTAAACGGGGAGGATGAATTTGAAAATAATCACAAGTTTGGCTCCTATTCATGAGGGCAAGCCCACAAAGGGAATGACAGGGCAAGGAGAGAGTGAGGAGGATCTTAGGAAGAAGGATGTAAGGTGAAGTCACTGGTACCCGGACAATGTTATCGAGTGGGGTGTGGAGGATGAGGAGGAGGGAAGGAAGTTACATTCGTTAATCAGCAAATGCAGATCAAATGCTTCATTTATTCCATTAAATCCTCACATCCCATCTATGAGGCTGGTATTAGGAGCTCCATCTTAAAGATGATGGGTTAAGTCCACTGCCCAAGGTCACAGACGAAGTGGCCCTGCTCAAAACTGACCCAGCTCTGTCCAACCAGTCCAATTGGTTCTCCAGCTTTACTGGGGACTGGAATCAACTAAGGATCCTGGAAACCGTGTGATTCCCTTCCCCCACCCCAGAGATCCTGATCTCTGCATTTCTGAAACTAGCCGAGGTGCCCCTGAAGCAGCTGGTCTTCAGAGCCCAGTTTGGGGAGCGCCATGTCTTCCTTTGGGATATTGAGGACTGTTGATACAGGGGTTACTGCACCAAGGAAAGCCTGAGCCCCCCAGGTATGCTCGATTTCTCTTTCTCTTTCTGTATATAACCCTCGGTGCTCTTCACCCACTGCTGTGGAGTGGAGCTGCGCTTAAACTCAAATTGCTTCCCGCTAAGCACTTGTTTTGCAGGGCTGTAATTTAATCATATAGGATTGGCAGCTCTGTTCAGAGCTAAAATGTGAAGATGATTTGGACAAGTGCAGTGGATGGATTTAGGTACAGACAGGGGCAGGTGGCTAACTTATTCGCAGTCCCGTAAATCCTGACAAATAGAGCTGCTGCAGATATTCACAATCGAAAGGGCGTCTTTACTGTACTTTTCCCAGTATCTGACCGAATTTGCCGCAGTGGGTCTACGTATATGGTGCAGAGTGCCACCTAGTGGAACCTCGTGGGTATTGATGTTCAGCTACAGACACCCTTGGCTTGGTTTCCAACGTGAGGTGTGGGAAGAAAATATATGAGTAGATATAATCGTCTTTTTAAAAGTGTGTTTGTCAAAACACTGAGGAACAGAGTTGTTAAATTATTTGCCAAGTACTGTTCTTAGTGTTTTATTTAATGTGGAACAAACAGTGTTATGTGTCAACTAAACCATTTTTCTCTTCCCGGGCCCTCTGGACTACTCATTTCCCAGCATCCTTTGAAGTCACTTTGCGTGCCATTCACTGAACAATCTCCATGGGACAGTGATGCCCATAGGAAATAAACATTTGCTTTCTTAAAAAAAAAGTGTGTTTGTGGCTATGTTATCCTATACCCAGTGTATTAATACAGAAATATGCAGGGCTGGATGCTAAATGTTGTTTATTGATGCAAGGGCAATACAAAGAAATGGTGAAGACCACAGACTATCAAATGTTTGTTTCAACCACTTATTGCCATTGCTTTTGCTTCATGTCCCAAGATGGGGCTGGCCATGGATTTCCCTTTGCACCTGCAGCTGTAGACGACAACCCCGAGTTCACTGGGTGGGCAGCCATCTTTTCCCTTTGACGCATTTGCTCTTTTCATAGAACATGGCCCCCAATACGTAGCAATGGAATCCCTTAGTATCTCTCTCATGCTCTCTCTGTCGCTCTCTCACTCAGCTCTCTCTCATATTTCGGAATAATCTAACCACTAACCATTCTCTCCCGCTGCCAACTCCCCAACCTGTAAATGGCATCTTTTTTTTTTTTTTTTGGTGAGGAAGATTGGCAACAGATGTTAGCTAAGATTGTCCCTGAGCTAATGTCTATGCCAATCTTCCTCTTTTGTATGTGGGACGCCACCACAGTGTGGCTTAAAGAGTGGTGTGTAGGTCTGTTTTCAGCATCTGAACCTGTGAACCCTGGGCCACAGAAGTGGAGCGCACGAACTTAACCACTATGCCACTGGGCCAGCCCCTTAAACGTCATCTTTGAAGCCTTCTGTAACTTGATAGTTAGAGGGTTAGCCGTCTTTTTCATCCTACTTAACTGTGAGTTCATGAAAACTGTTGCTGGGTGGATATGATGCGTGAGTGTTTTATACCTGCTTCCTACAGACAAAGTTAACCAAGTCAAAGATGATGGAATGCTCACTTGCTTATGTGTGTGTGTGTGTGTGCATGCATATGTATATGTGTATATGTATGCATACGTATATATGCATGAGTGTATGTATTTGTGTTTATGTGTATGTCTGTGCGTGTACTAGAATTGCTGATGCCTACGTAGATTAGTTGTAAAACTAAGTGATATAATCTACGGAAAGTACTCTGCATGAGGTCTGACATCTACCAAGTGCTCCATAAATATTAGCTTATATTATTTTATTTTATCACTTTAGATATAGAATCAATTTTATCACCTCAAGAGACTAATTCTATATTCCTCATACAGTGAATATTTTTAATCCTTTTAGCACACAGTATCTGGGAATTTTCTTCTACTAACCATTTCTGCTGTGTATAAAATTTATACTCAACATTTCATGTACTATATTCATATAGTATTTTAAAGATTTTTTTATGTAAAGAGTGACACAATTTCTTAGCTCTTCCATTTGTAACACATTCTCAATCACTGCTTGGTCTACTCTTGTTTTCTTTGGATTTAAGTCCATCAAACTTTCCAGAAATGTCTCAGATACCCAGAGCTTGTTTCTGGAGTCTTTTTTTAAAATATAATTTTTCATTTTCCATACTCTTCTTTCTAACCATGAGAACGCTGACCACTTCCTGCTTAAAACTTATCAGAGGAAAGTCCCTTTTTGTTCATCCAAGTTCCTATATTTCCTCTGTTCTGCTTTTTCCCATGATCCCACGAGAAGAAGAAGAAAATCCAAAAGTATGAAGTCGTGCCAATGTTGATTTGCATAAGACCCTGTGATGGTTCTTTACCCCTAAGAATCAGAAGTGCATTCTTCCTGTTCTTGCCCCTCCCTCTTCTCCTGATATGTCCCCTCACTCCAGGTATAATTGGTCTTCTCTGTTGTCACATGTGAGTTTAAATTTTTCCTGATATAGCCTGTTTTCATAAAACTTCATTTAAAAAGTCTTGCTGGGAGAGTACACCAAGATTTATACACAAAAGTATAGAGTGCTTTCATGTGCGGCTGGGATGGGCAGGGTGCATCGCTCCCTAAGAGGCACTGGACGCTAAAGTTGTTGCGCCAAACCCAGCCTTGGTGAGGCTCACTTGGGAATTTAGAATTCCACTTAGAAAATCTGAAGCTTTCAGATTTGTTGGGGTCTGAGGGAGCCGGTTACTTACTTCTCTCTCCAGCTGAGCAACACACCATGGCGTCACGTGGGGTTAACATCTAGCATTTGCCAAATTTGATGCCCATAGCTTGGACTTGTCATCTTGCAACTCTCCAATTCCCCTACTCAGTTGAGTTGACCCGCCCAGTCACAGGTGGAAAAGAAGAAGAAATGCAAGCCTGCAATGCTGAGCGAGGGCTCCCTGTCACACAGGGCTTACCGTAGGGCAGCAGAAGCAAAGAGAGGATGCACTATGCTTATGGGCAGGCTGTCCCAAGAGAACAAGAGCCAGGAGATTGGAGCAAACGGGAGCAGTGACCTTTCCTCCACTGCCGCCGATCTGCCAAGTCACCCTGTCTCCTGTGAGAAGCATAGGAAGGGGTTAAGGGAAAAAAGGACAAGTCCTCAACCTTCCCCATTTCAGGTGTTGATGTCAAAATGTAAGGAGAAGAGAAAATTCCCTCCATAGTACCATTCTGATTCAACAATAAATGAATAAAATCTCAATTAAATGATCTATACTAATATATTAGCATGTAAAACATCATGCCACCCTTGGATTCAAGAAATGAGGAAGGCTCTTTGATTTAGAGCCGAAGACCAAAACCTATAGGTTTGTATTTATATGTATCTATTTTACAGAAGATAGAGTCCTTACCTTCAGGGGCGCTAAAGATATCATTTCTAAGACTCACTATGATTGATTGGGTTCCATAACTTCCTTCAAGCATTTATGAGATAGTGTAGAATGTAGTTATGAAATTTGTATTCTGCATTATGTAGATGTATTTAATGGTTGTCAATTGTATTCATTCATTCATTCACTCACTCGTTTTATTCAGTCGGTCGATAAATATTTATTGTGTGCCCACCATGGTCCAGGCATGGTGCTAGAGGCTGGAAAGATACTGATGAACAAAAATAGAAATATACCCTGTCTCCTAGAGCTTATTCAGAAACCCATTAGTCAGATAATCACAATGAGGGAGATTGAAGTGCTTTGAAGGAAAGGAAGAGTGTTCATTAAGATTATATGATTCTCATGTTGCGATTCAGAGAACTGAGTCACATTGGGGAGCGGAGGGGCAGGTCTCCTAAGGAAGGCCACCCAAGCCGAGATGTGAAAAATGAGTGAAGTAAGCAAGACAACAGTGAAAGAGGACCATATTTGGGGGTGAGAGATCATGAGTGTGGCTTAGTCATGTTGAATTTGGGAGGCTTCCAATACCCAAATTGGAGACGCTGAGTCAGTAGTTGGCCACAGTCTTTGGAGCTCAAGGAAGAGAGCTAAACTAGAGATATGTAGTTGAACTGTCCTGTGGCAATGGCAGTAATGGACACCTTGGGCAGGGATGTGGTAGTCTAGGGCCTTGCTACTCAAACTGTGATCCCTGGACCAACAACATCGGCATCTCCTGGGTGTTCATTAGAAACGCGGAATCTCCAGCCCCACTTCATACCTGCTAAATTAGAATCTGAATTTTAACAAGAGACCTAGGTTGTTCCTAGGCATGTTACAGTTTGAGAAGCACTGCCCTAGGGTACAATTTCTCAACCTCAGCACTATTGCTTGTTGGGAGCAGAAAATTCTTTGTTGGGACGGGGGAGTGGGATTTTGGGGGAGAGTTATCCTGTGCATTGCAGGATGTTTAGTAGCATCCCTAGCCTCTACCCACTAGGTGCCATGAGTACCCTCTCTCCAAGGTGTGACAACCAAAATACATTGCAAATGTCCCTTGGGAGACATTTGATATTTAACATTCCCAGTTGCAAACCATTGACCTAGGGGCAGTGTATGGAGAAAAAGGAAAGAGGAGGGGAATTGATCTTTAAATGATTCTAATCTTTCGCAGCTGGTAGGAGAAGAACCTGAAAAGGAAAATGAAAAGGGGAAGATAGAAGAAAAATAAGCAGACTAGTGTCTAAGAAATCAAGGAAGAAAGGATGATGAGGGCAGTGTCACATGCCACTGAGATGAAGATGAAGATGAGGATTGCAAAGCGCTCATTTAGTTTAGAGAAGTGGAAGTGACTGGTGACCTGAGAATGAGCTCTGTCGGCAGAGGGGAAAGGCCACATTCAGAATGGAGAAGGTTGGGAGGTGTGGAAACCAAGACAGCGTGTAGAGTTCTTGTTACTCAATGTGGCCCCCAGACCGGCAAAATCAACCCCCTCTGGGAGCTTGTCAAAAATGCAGAATCTCAGGTCCCACCTCAGGCCCCGTGAATCAGAAGCTATATTTGAATAAGAGCCCCAGGTTCCCAGGTGATTCCTACACACATTAACGTTTGAGAAATGCTGCTAATAGGCAATTCTTTAAACGAGTTTGGTAGTGAAGGCCAGGAAGGAAACAGACATTGTGTTACTGTATATACAACTGTAGCTACGTGTGAGTGCCTTCAGCAGACTTGCCTTCTATAAATAGATTTAAAAGAACCACATAAAGGTGAACACTGTAGATATTTAAAAAGGAAAATGTGTAGTTTACAAACTCATAAATCAGAACTCTGGTTGCTCTCCTATTTTGAAGATACTGGCTGGATTGAAAATTTCATGGTTGTATTAAAGACTCAAGTATACTTGTTTCTTTATACTTTTATCCAGGCCGTTAGTGCCCATGAACAAGTGACGATGTGTTTGCAACTAATTGGATTTCATGAAAGAAGAATATCTAGTACAGTTTAAACAATCTTAATTAGTGTTTTTATTAATTGCAGTGGACATGTATTACTCTAGACTAGTAGTTTTCATTTTTTCTTTTTTCCCGAGCTTTATTGAGATACAATTGATAAATAAAAATTATATATATTTAAGGTGTACAACATAATAGTTTTATACACATAGACATTGTGAAATTACCACAATTAATCAATGTACTAATTAATACATCCATCACCTGACATAGTTACCATCGTGTGTGTATGTGTGTGTGTGTGTGTGTGAGTGTGGTGAGAACACTTAAGAAACACTGAGATCTACTCTCAACAAATTTCAAGTATACAGTACTGTATTATTAACTATATCACCAAGTGGTACATCAGATCCTCTGAACTTATTCATCTTATAACTTTCAGTTTGTACCTTTTTTATTTTTTTGAGGAAGATTAGCCCTGAGCTAACATCCACTGCCAAGCCTCCTCTTTTTGCTGAGGAAGACCGGCCCTGAGCTAACATCTGTGCCCATCTTCCTCTACTTTATATGTGGGACGCCTGCCACAGCATGGCTTGACAAGCAGTGCGTAGGTCTGCACCTGGGATCCGAACCGGCGAACCCTGGGCCACCAAAGCGGAAGGTGCAAACTTAACCAGTGCACCACCGGGCCAGCCCCCAGTTTGTGCCTTTTGACCCACATCTCCCCATTTTCCTCAGTGCCTCCCCACCCCAACACGCAGGCCCTAGTAACCAGTGTTCTAGTCTCTGGTTCTATGAGTTTAACTTTTTTAGATTCCACGTGTAAAGTGAGCTCATGCAGTATTTGTCTTTCTCTGTCTGCCTCATTTCACTTAGCATAATGTCCTCCAGGTCCATCCATGTTGTCACTAATGTCAGGATTCCTTCTTTTTTATGGCTGAATAATATTCTATTATATATATCTTCCATTTTCTTTATGCATTCATCCGTCAATGGACACTTACGTTGTTTCCATATCTTGGCTATTGTGAATAATGTTTCAATGAACCTGGAAGTGTATATATCACTACAAGATCCTGATTTCATTTCCTTCAGGTATATACCCAGAAGCACGAGTGCTGGATCACATGGTAGCTCTATTTTTTATTTTTTGAGGAACCTCCAAACAGTTTTTCATAGCAGCTGCACCAATTTACATTCCCACCAACAGTGCACAAGGATTCCGTTTTCTCCACAACACTTATTTCTTATCTTTTTGATAATAGCCATTCTAACAGGTGTGGGGGGACAGCTCATTTTGGTTTTGATTTGCATTTCTCTGATCACCAGTGATGTTGAGCACCTTTTCTTATATTTGTTGGCTGTCTGCATGTCTTCTTTGGAAAAATGTCTGTACAGTTCCTCTGCCTCTTTTTTAATTGGTTTTTTGTTGTTGTTTTGGGTTTTTTTTTTCTTTTTGCTATTGAGCTGTACGAGTTCTTTATATATTTTGGATATCAACCCCTAATCAGATATATGGTTTGCAAATGTTTTCTCAGTAGGTTGCCTTTTCGTTTTGTTGATGGCTTCCTTTGTTGTGCAGAAGCTTTTTAGTTTGGCGTAGTCCCACTGGTTGATTCTTGCTTTTGTTGCCTGTGCTTTTGGTATCTTATCCAAAAAAGTCATTCCCAAGACCAATGTCAAGGAGCTTTTTCCCTATGTTTTCTTCAAGGAGTTTTATAGTTTCAGGTCCTACAATTAAGTTTTTAATCCTTGCAAACACAAAGGTGGAAGATGACCCTGCCCATCAATGACAAGGGTTGCAACCACAGAGATGCTCAGGCTGTGGGTAACACCAGGACATCCCAGCAGGGGCTATGTAGTTATGTGAGACAGTCCCACGGATTCAGATATCAACTCCCCCACCTGTTACAGTGGTTCTTAACCTTGGTTGCACCTTCAAATTACCTGGGGAGCTTTACAAATCCCCATGCCTGGGTCTCACCCATGCAGATTCTGATTTAACTGGTCTGGGGTATAGCCTGGGCTTTAGGAGTTTAAAGCTCACAGGTGATTCCAACATGCAGGCAAAGTTGAGAACCACTGCTTTGCAATAATTGCCCTGTTGCAACTGCTTCTCAGACTTGAGTATGTATTCCCCTTGTTAAAGCTCAGATTGCTGGATCCCACATCAGTTTTGACGCAGTAGGTCTGGAGTTGGAGCCGGAGAATTTGCATCCCTAACCAGCTGGGCCCAGGGGATGCTGAAGCTGCTGGCCCAGGAAGCACACTTTGAGAACCTGTGCTCTACTGAGCGGTTCTCAAACTTCGTTGGTTTCATTGGCCCAGCCCTGGAGCTCCTGGGTCAATATGTTTGAGTCCTGACATCTGCATTTTAAATAAGAGCCAGATGATCCCCAAGCAAGTGATCTAAATACAAACCTTTGCAAACCCTGCCCTAGACACGATTTATATTTATAATGTTAGGTGCTGAGCTAACACTGGGAGGCGGAGTCATCTTTGAGAATGTCATCTCTTCTCTTTCCCTTTTCCCTTCCTTCATTGCTGACCTTAAGCTCCATGCACATTGCCTCGAGGGACATGTGTGGGGTAAGTCATTTGGATTTTGTCTTCTAAAGGCTTAACGGTCTTTGGGGATCATAAGGGGGTTTGTGGAGGCAAAGCTGCTCAAGGACATCTGGGTCTCCAGGAAGGGCAAAGAGAAAAGCGAAGAGGGAAGAGAGGGAGGGTAATAGGAGGGTTGGGGAGGTCTGTTGGCTCTGAAAACAGAGGTAGCCTGCCAACTTTATGTGGAAAATGCTTAAGAAATGGATTGTGCGTGCACGTGCACACACGCACACTACCCTCGTGTGTCACTACATCAGACCCAGAAACTGCACACAACCCCTGGGAGGCAAGGAACCCCCAGTCCCCTGAAGGTCTGAGAAGCTTCCCGAGAGTCAGATAGGATGAAAGCTCAGAGACGGAAACTGAGTCATAGAAAACAAAGCCGACTTTCTGCACATTGCAGTCGGTAGACTGAGAGTCACACCGGATACAAGTTGGACTATTTGAACATTTTTCCACCCGGATAGATTTCTCATATAACCTGGTTTGGTTTTGTTTTCTCAAAACTTTACTCAGTAAATAGATTTAGAATATGCATTGGGAAGTCTAAGCTTTATTTCATGTCATTCATAACTTATGAAGTCAACCCTTCTCTAGCTCATGACTCAGCCAAAACTCTCTATTCCCAAATAGGGGAGCAAAAGCTTATTGTTTCACGGTGTTTGCTTTTCTTAAATCTGAAACACCTTGAGACCCACAGGGCAAATTATGAATAAAAATTGTTTTTATTTGGCAACCTGGGTTGCCTTAAGTGAAGCTGCCCCCAAACCAGGAATAAAGCTTTTATACACGTGTAGATCTTATTAAATTCTACAGCAATTTAAAATTTTATACTCATTTTATCCTATACCTGATCACACAATGGCCCTTCTGCTGTTTCAGGAAGTCCGAAATATTGGGCGGGGAGTGCCACCTGGTGGTAGGATGGTTATTAACTCCTTGCCCATTGGCTGGCTCTCCCAGAAGTAATTTCTGACTCTGAAGGTGTTTCTGAAGTCCCTTGGGGTGCAGATGCAGAAAGAAAGAAACAAAAATGGTTTGTTCCGACCCTAAAAGCACCCCTCTGAGAGAGGCGGAGGTTGGAAAAAGAGAATTAGAAGGGAAGAGGACAGAAACATGTTGGAGGGGGAGGGGCTGTGAGGTCCTCGTGCTTTCAGAGTGCCCTCGTGTATTTGAATTGAGTGGCTCTCCCCCAAGTCTTCCCACACGGTTTCGGCCTCTAGTATTGACCCCCGACCAAACACTCTCCCCGAGCACACAACCTCACCTCCTACATCGCAAATTAATCGGAGGCTCGCCAACGCGCCCTTCCTCCAATCCCCTCCCTCGACGTCAAACTATGTTTTATGTCAATCTCCTCTACACCATCTCACGAAAACAAGATTCTTCCCCCAAAGAGCCTGTCCACGAAAGAGCCTCTCCTATTCTACAGGGAGAGGTGGCCCTCCCTTAGCTGTCCCTTCCGCCCCCGCCCCCGCCCCTGGTTCACTGCCCTTTGCCTACTTGGGAAACTTCCCTCATCGGATATACTCCACCTGTTGCATAATCACTCGCTTCCATTCTGCTGGCTTTTCTCCACATCTGAACGTGGTTCTTTTAAAATTATTTTCCCTCCAAAGATGCTTGTGGCAGCATTGTTTGTAATTTACAAAAATTAGGACAAACCCAAATGTCAATCAATAGGAGATTCATTAAACGAAGTGTTACATCCATACCATGTGTACAGCACAGCCATTGACAACAACAAAAAAGAGAATAAGACAGATCTACATACCCAAAATAGAGCGCTAGGTGGAAAAAAACGGTGCAGAGCAGTACATATCGTATGATCCCATTTTTGTAAAAGAATTCTGTTTGTAACGATAAGTCAGAATATACATAGGAAAAATCTTGAAGAACATACACCAAACTGTTAATAATGGTTATCTCCGAGGAGTGAAATTTGGAGAGCTTTCATCTTATGTGTTATACATTCTTGAATTTGAATGTTTAGAACTATGTAATAATATTATAATCAGAAAAGATTTATATAAAAAACTTCCCTTAATTCTACCACTATAGTCCTCTGAGTCTCCCTTTCCGTTTTCACCAACATTTATCAACTGATAAGTGTACAGAGCTGAGCTGGATGAATAAAACTTGGACTCAAAAGGTTTACAGTCTGGTAGAGAATGTAAGATGAACCCGCCAAAATATAACCCAGGGCAGAATGTGACAAGGGCAGCAGAGTTTTTGGTTCATTTGGGCAAATTACTGAACCTTTGCAAGCCTGCTTCCTCCTCTAAAAATAAAGATTATAATAACCAAGGCTCCATGTGAAATGTAACTGGGTAGAACCTTAGATGGGGGCCTGGCCAAGAGGAGATGGAAAGCCACGAGAGGCATGCTGGGGCCTGAGGGCTGAGAACATGGCGAGCACATGTCTGCTGGGTGGCTGGGCAAAGTGGGTGCCTGTTGAGATGGGCAGGACGCCAGACACTGCCAGCTGTGTCCCCAAGACTCATGGCCGAAAGGCACCCACAAGGGCACAGAATGCAAGCTCCCGTGATTGCCAAAGGTGGGGTGAAGTGGGGGCCAGCAGAGACCTCTCAGGAAGCATGAAGCAGGCCGCAGCATCTGGAAAGGCTTAGGGCATTCTCAAGGAGCAAGGGCAACCACGTCAACTGAAGAGCAGGACTGAGATCCGAGAACGTGGAGAGGAAACGTTGGGAAAAGATTGGATTCCGCTTGCAGAGAAACTTGCACGCCGGCTCCCGGGGCCGTGCTTATGGCGGCGATTTGAGCCCAGAGAACGGTCACTGGCGCCCTCCTTCAGGAGAGTTAATCCAGGGGACTGGCGTGTGTGCTGAGCGGGAGCGATGGTGTCTGGTCTCATCCCTCCCCACCCAACTGTTTAACCCCTTAGAACCTGACTTTTGATTCTACCACACTCAAAACTACTTTCTTGAATGGCACCAGTGATCTTCTTTTTGCCAAATTTGGTGAGTTTTTATAGATCCCTGTGATCCTTTCCATTGTTGGAATATTGGATAGTGGTCAAGAGCACAGCTCTGGGGCCAGGGTAACCTGACTTTTTTAACCTCTTTGTGCTTCAGTTTTCTCCTATGAAAAATGAGACTAACCATGGTCCCTCCATCATAGGGTTCCTGGGAGAGGAAATAAGTTAATAAAGGAACATGCTGGGCACATAGTAAGCTCTACTTAAGGGTCAACTACAACTATGAAACACTGCTTTTCTTCTCCTCCCACTCTCCTCCCTTCTCTCCCCATCCCTCCCTCCCTTTATTCCAAAAGCAATTACTGAGCTTCTGCTATGCCCCAGTCACTGGGCTGTGTGCGCGGGGATAAAATGATAAAAAGTGCCTGCCCTCAGGGAGCCCTCAGTCCAGAATGGGGCACACACTAGTCAAATAATAAATGATAAGAGTTTTGAAAGAGGGAAGGAGAAGATGGCTTAACCCTTTGAGAGTGTAGAGCAGGAGGCCCAACCCATTCCTTGTTGAATGAAGGTGATGGAAGTAAGCGTGGCTGGTTCAGACATGTCATCTCAGAGTTGAAGTCCAAACTGAGTCCCACAGAAATCACGGAAGGTAGCCAAATTTTGGTGGAGGGGTCAGATGGGGACAATGTGAGCATGTGTCCAGAGGTGTGCATGAGTGGGACTTGGAAGGGGAAATGCAAGCGACTCTTAAAGACTGGAGAGCTGGGTCAGAAGGGGAGCTTGGCTCTTGAAGAGCTGGGAAGGCAGACAGAGCTCATCAGAAAGGGTCTTGCTTGTGATCCTAACAAAGTTAGACTTTATCCAGAAGGCAATGTGAAATTCTCTGAAGAACTTTTGTAAACAGATGTGTGGGGGGGCGGCATGGAGGGGGGCGTTGAGAGCTGCATTCTAGAAAAACCAGCCTCTTTCCCCTTATCTTCGCTGTACTGCTCAGTCCTGGCTTGCCCCTTCCTTAGGTTACTCTTCGTCTGGCTCCTTTGACAGCTCTACTTCCATCACCTTCATTCAACAAGGAATTTTGGGGGAGTCCTTCCTGTAGGCCATGTCCTGTCCACCACACTAGGACTGTGATGATGACCAAGATGGCCCTCCCGATTGTGTTCACTGCTCTCGGAACGCATCGTGAGTGTCACACTGCATTTGCTCCTCTTGGGACAAAGCTTTGTTTGTTCCCCTCTATTTTGGTTTTAAGCAAGAACACTCATATTTTATTTTACATATATTTGCATATATATACATATATAAAGAATCTTGACCTTCCTAAGTTTACAGTCATTTATTTTAATATTTAAATAAACTTTTTATTTTAGAATAGTCTTAGATTTACAGAAAAGTTGCAAAGATAGTACAGAATTCCTGTATACCCCACACCCAGTTTCCCCTATTGTTAGCATCTTATGTTACTATGGGACGTTTGTCACAATTAATGAACCAACATTGATACATTATTATGAATTAAATCCCATACTTTATTCTGTTTTCATTAGTTTCCCCTAATGTTCAGAATATCACATTACATTTAGTCATCCTGTCTCCTTAGGCCCCTATGAGCTGTGACAGTTTTGATGACGTTGACAATTCTGAAGAGTACTGGTCAGGTATTTTGTAGAGCGCCCCTCAATTTGGGTTTTTCTGATGTTTTCTCATGATTAGACTGGGGTTATGGGTTTTGAGGAGGAAGACCACAGATGTGAAGTACCACTCTTGACACATCATATCAGGGGGACCTGTTATCAACAAAATTATTTTCCTATTTATCCATCAGTTTCTATATTAAGCTAAATATGGATGCATGTGGTTCATTCTAGCATTCCCTTTCGTATAAGCTCTATTTTTGACCAAGCCTTGTTGTATCTTAACTTTACAAAGACTTTCTCTTCCACCCTGGTCTTTACCTACATAAGGATGGCTAATGTTTAAAGCTTTACAAGCCATGAAAACATTTCCATCTGACCGCAGGCCCAATGGAACATTCACACAGGATGGTCTGTCTTCATCAAGCAACTCACTCAGCTGTGGCCCATTAGCCCACACTGCCATCCACTGGTCCCCTCAGCCTGACCTTGAAACCCTCCCCGTCTCTCAGCCAGCTTTCGCCCTCTTCTCGGCAGCATTTCTGTCCACGGGACTCTGGGGGTTTGAGAAAACTGGGGCATTGTCTCAGGCGCTCTTTGCCTCAATGTTCCACACTGCTTGTGTGCGTATGGTAGTGAGGAAAATTCCAGATACTGCCTCTTTCTCTGATTCCAGATGGGGTCTGAGGGAGGTTCTCTCTACTCCTGATTCTCGAAACTTCTCTGGGGCTTCTAAGCGTCCTGTGCCCCTGAGTTGACCACAGTCCAACCACTGAGACCCAACTAGCATCTTTCTCTGTCACTCTCCTCTCTGCCCGTCTCATCCTGTCCAGGCTGGACACATTTCATCTTATCCAGGGAAAGGAGATGCTGTTTTCTGCGTTGCTTCGTATCTTTCATACATTTAGGATGGGGCCACAGCTTTTGAACCTGCTCCCTTTTCTCCAGGGCTGCGGAGCCAACCCTTCTCTGAAGCGGTGACCGTGTCAGAGCCTGCATGCCAGGGGGCAGGGAGCAGCACGCGTGCATCTCGAGTCGGGGGGCGCCCGTTGGTAAAGGCCTTACGATACTTTTCTGCTTCACTGATCCCTTTGGGTCTGGGAACACCTGTCACCTAAATTTGCTTTGGTGACCTGGAGCGGCAGGAATTAACGTCAGCATATACGCAGTCCATCACGGAAGAGAGAAACTGGATGGTTACGATGGGATTTTAACAAAACAGGTGGGGAGTAAGCACGAAGTGTTGACGGGAGCCAGAAAACCCAGGTTCTGCCCAAACCGTGGCTTGAGGGCTCTGTCCTGTTTGGCTCTTCTCAGAGGGTGCTCGAGAAGGGAGAAGTTGAAGACACCAGAGCAGAAGTGCAGCGGTGAGAGTTCCAGACTCCTCTCCACCACTGCCGCACTCTTGACCTTTGCCTTCACTTTCCTCCTCCCTCAAATAAGGGGGCCCTTCTAGCTCTAAAGCGGTAGTTTTCTTGCAGTGTCTTGGCCCATTATTTGGGAGACATTGACTTCAAGAAACACAGGAATGGGTTGCAACTGATGGAAAGACCCAGGTTTTCAGATAACTGCTCTGCAGACTGGGACCGACTCAAGAAGGGAATTTGCAGAGGACAGTGGGGACCTTGCCTTGTCCCTGTACCTGTGCAGTCAGACACGTCATTGGAAAGAGACAGTCATCATGAAGAAGGGAGCTTCAGTTTGGTTTAGCTGGATCACCAGGTACAGTTGTACAGGTTGTCTGCTGCTCAAGGGTAGTTGGCCATATGGCCAAGTGAGGCTGAAATCCAGCCCTCCCTCCTCTTACCTAGCTCTGTGCCCTGATTTGGGGCTACATCAGCCCATGGGTAGAGGGCCTTTAGCTCACTTTTTCATCCAGAGGGTTGCCATTTTCTAATGGGCACCGTGGCAGCGTATAGACTGGCACTTTAAGCTTTTGTTTGAAAGGAGAAATAATAGTACGAATGGAGAAGAGCTGCTGTGGTTGGGAATGAGCACAATGGGGTAGGTGCAAGTCAGGGCAGGGGGAGGCTAAGAGTGGGAGGGCTCTGAAAGAGTGGGTTAGGGCACCCAGGAGTTAGGGGGAAGGGGAAGGAGGGAGGGGCAGTGGAACTGTGGGACCCGGTGCAGGAGGACCATGAGCTCAACAATACCTGCTACCTGTGGCTGAGTCCTGTGGCCCATCTCACCTTGTCTGCGCTGTCCCTCAGGAGCCCTGCACCTCAATTTCAGCCCAGGATGGGCTCTCCTCAGATGTGGCCTTGTATAGAGGAATCCTCTTGTGCATTTCTTTTTCCAAATTCTTTGCTTAGAAAGTGTTTCTTTTACATGACTCCTTCCACTTTAGTCTTTTCCATATTTTGTATTGATTTTTTTTTTTTTTTGGTGAGGAAGACTGGCCCTGAGCTAACATCTGTGCCAATCTTCCTCTATTTTGTATGTGGGACACCACCACAGCATGCCTTGATGAGCAGTGTGTAGGTCCATGCCCAGGATCTGAACCCATGAACCCCAGACTGCCAAAGCAGAGCATGTGAACTTAACCACTATGCCACTGGGCTGGCCCCACATGTCGTTTTTTTTTTTTTTTGGACAAACAACTGATTCCAGGCACCTGGCGTTGTGCTAGGTGGTGCCTTCTCCAGGGCTCCGCAGTATTTCCACATGTGGCACATCGCCACAGCCTTGATGCAGAGAAGACACCTGATGCCCTATGAGCGCTCTGGGGCTCATCAACTCCAGAGGACACGGGTGTGGCCAGTGCCCTGAGAGTGGTCCTCCTGGCCTACAGTGGGCACAGCTCAGAGATGAGCGAAGTCCACGACAGCAAGAGGAGTGATAATAAGACTAGCTCTGCTCGATGAGTGCTTAATCCGTGCCGGGTACTGTGCTAAGGGTTCCACAAGCATGATTTAATCCTCGAAGCTGCCATATGAGGAAGATACTGTTCCTCTTATCCTTGTTTGAGAGATGAGAACACTGAGGCTCAGAGGGGCTTGTTGGGGACGTGCATGTTGCCTGGTGGGCTCGCCTGACCAGAGTGCTGGTCTCCACTTCAAAATAAAGATCTGTGTCAGCACAGATGGCAAGGGAGAGAACGAGGAAGGAGATGCCCAGGAGCTTTGTGCTCTCCCAGGGCGGGGCAGGGGGAGCAGACATGGCCACTGAGGGCCAGCTTCTGGGCTCAGGCAGAGGGCCAGATCCTCTGGCCACCTTCCACGTGGGACTAAATTCTGGTTGCCAGTGAGTGTCCTGCCCTGGTGTCAATTCCATTTTCATTTTCATCTTTTATGGTTACTGGTTGTGTGGAAAATCCTGTGAAGGCTCATGTGATTTGAACGAGTAGCTCATTTTTGTGAGTTTGCCCAGCATGAGCCCTAGACTGTATGCAAGTATAAGCCAGTGTGCTCCAGGCTTTATAAGACCTCAATCGACTGGTCTCTAATCGGCCAACACTTTGTCACCTGGAAGCCAGGGCATGTGCGTCTGGCTTTTCTAGAAAGGCTGACCAACTCTCCAGCCCAAAGGAGCCTTTCTCAGTCCACTACTGGCAGTCCTTCTTACTTACTTTTTTAAACTCTATTTCTGAGCAAATGTTTTCAAAGGAAACCAAGAGCCTGTGTGGCAAAAGATGAGGTCCTTGAGCTTCCGGTCATGAAGGGTTTTGGTGAGACCATGAAGCCATGGGCTGTGTTCTCTGATGTCACAGGAACCCCTTCTCAAACTGTGCACCAGGCCTTGAATCGCCTGAGGGAACCAGCCATTAGGTCACTTTAGGAATGGCCACCCAAGCCTCTGTGTGTGTGTGTGAAAATGTCACCCCCTCCCCACCCAGTCCCCAATGTAGTTTCCTCCAATTCAAGGGGTGGAAGGCAAGATGAAGCACGTCATATCTCATTCTAAACTATTCCTTTGGCCAGGGGTCAGCAGATGTTCCCTACAAAGTAAATATTTTAGGCTTTGCGAGCCAAGAGGTAAATTGAGGACATAATGTAGATACTTACACAATAAGAGAAAAACAAAGTACACAATTATTTAATTGACAAAATTGTAAATATAATAATGAGTGCAGTTTTTTGTAATATTGTTCTAATAATGGGAAGAATGGAATTCTTTGGGGGATGATAACATTTTGCCTAACTGGAGTTTAAAGTTGGTCTTCTTTATCATCAGATCGATTGTAAACGTTCATCTGGGAAAGTTATTCTTCAGCCCCCAGGCCGGGCTGGGCCCACACGCTGTGGTTTGCCAAGCCCTGCTCTTGATTACCCCCTTCTGGGGCCCTTTATCCAAGAGTTTAAAATCTGATTCACTTATCAGACCAGACAGTAAATTAAATTTTCCTGCCTCATGAATGCTCATCCATTCACTCACTCATTCATTCAACAAACATTTATTGAGCTTATTCTATGCACCAGCTGCTCGCTGAGGCAGGACACCCAAGAGCAAGAGGCCCTCTCTGCAGCCACAGCCTGGTGGGGGCCCACACCCACCTTGCTACGTGCTATCTTGGATATGTGTGGAACCAAGATGGAGCGATGCGAATGTTATTTAACCCCGTCTGTGAATTACATATCAAAAGATGGGTTTGGGCAGTCTTAAATTGGGTACAAATTTGTGGTCAAATTTAAAAAACAAACACTAAAGTTTTCTAAGGAAAAGGAAAAATCTCCCCATTTCTCTCTCATTTTCCCCAATCCTGCTCTTCAGAACTAACTGCTGTTGACATTTCCATGAGGATCCCTATAGTCACCCCCCCAACCCACCCACGCATACACGCAAATACACAGAAAATCACAAAAATACGCCATATATGTCTGGCTTGGGTTATATTTAAATCATTCCATAAATGACTTTCCTCTGTCCAATTTCAGTTTTGAAATTTTAAAGCACAGTCAATAAATGATTTGGCAATGGTTAAGAAATCACAAGTTCCCGTCTTCCCACATAAACTTCTGCAAACAGTACGCTAGGTTCTGCTGATGATAAAGCAACCCATTTCAGGAAGTTAGTCAGTTTCTTTTTCCGTGTGCACCTGCTGCACAGGGTACCACGGCACAGCGCTGCAGGTCATGGCATGAGAAATAAGCAGAGGCGACAACAGAAAAGCGGTAAGCTGCTTCTATCCTTTTAACAAAGCTTTCCCACCAAGTCGGTGATTTCTGACTCCAGAATACAGTTTGGAGGCAAATGGTGTGAACAAAGAAAGTGACAAACGGCCAAGTAAGTATGGAAGGTTAAGTATTGAGACAGCTTTAACGGTAGGCAGAGTGGTCTGGTAGGCAGTAAATTTTGAAAATCAAAGACAGTGGTCGTATTAATTTGAACAGGAAAACAAGAAAATTCCAAGTTAAGACTTGAACTGGAATATTACTTTCTGGTCCTGCCAGAAGCAGTATTCTCTTCTCGAACCAAAGGGTGGGAGGTGAAGCGGATGGGGAAGTGTTTTTACTTTGCTCTTTCTAAAGAAAAGGACAAACTCTGCCCTCACGTCCATAGGTCACTCACTAGCGGGTAGGCAAAGCCTGCTACTTTTCTTGTTCAGAGTTTTTAAGAAAACATGTTACTATTTCTGTGATGATATTCTACAGCGTTTAGACATAGAAGATGGTCAGTCTTTCCAAGAACTGTCAGATTGAAAAACAAACTTTATAACTTTTTTAAATGATATATTTTCTAGAAAATTCAATGAGCTCTAAGAACAACTGAAAAGCCTGATTTCACGAGAATCTCATCCAAAATTTACCTTATGTTTTTTCCACACTCATTTAGTGCTTATTAAAGTTCTTGTAATCATTTTTTTGCAACCATTTAATGTATATTTAAGTTTTTAAGTTAATTTTTACATCAATTTAATGCCTGTTATACATCTTGAAAGTAAAGTAATTCTGCACTGAAACTATGATGCTTTATAAAACGGCTACGATGACTCATAAGGAATTGACTCAACAGGGCCAATGACGTATATGGAATTGCAATTGAAGTTATCCAACTTCTACTTGATGTTTGTTAACTGCTGTGATAGCCAATATAATTATATTGCAAGAAGGTAAAAAGTGGAATAATAATAAAATCAAACCAAACTGGGAAAAATGCCCCCCCCCCCATTGGTGGTGGGTGGAGGTCAAGGACCTAGCTGACTCGTGGCCTCAGAGCGGAGGTTCCTAGCCTTGACTACGTATTAGAATCTCAGGGGAGCTTTAAAAAGTCCTACTGCCCAGGCTGAACCCCAGAGCAATGAAATCAGAATCCCTAGGGGCGGGCCTGGGCATTTGCAACTTTTCAGCTTCCCAGGCATCTCCACGTGCAGCCAAGAGTGAGAACCACCGCCCTAGAGGCACACCGGAACAGCTCCTTTGGTCCTTTCACTAAAGAGCACAGTCCTTTTTTAGGGGGTGACAAGGCTCCGGGAAGACCTGAAACGTATTCATTAGCCCCTTGGTTTGATTTCAGAAAACAAAAGAAAAGTTTCCAGTATGGCTTATCTGAAAAGCCGAGGCTGTGGATGACAGTGAGGGCAGTCAATGAAGTTCATTCTCCTCCTTTGACCATTGCTCCTCATCCCTTCATGGAACAATCCTGAAAATGGCACGGGGGTTTAGGAGAGAGAAGGCAGTCTCATGGAAACCCCAGACTTATGGGGTATCAGGGCGTGTCTGGTAGGGGACGATGTCCTTACCCAGGGTCAGTCTTTGAAACTCAGTTGGATATTATTTGTAAGTGCGTCTTAGTGTCCCCTCCAGGGTCTGTTGAAGGGAATGTCATTCCAATGGAATGTCTTTTGAGTTCAGCTGAGTTATTAATCATAGTTGAGGGACTTGTTATTTTTTAAACTATTATCTCCAATTTATGACTATTCAGGACTATAAAGACACAGTAAATTTAAGCGCATAACCCATGGTTCTGGTTTGTCATTAGCAAGTACAGGCTGTGTCGACTTTTCAGGTGGTTACAAAGAGCTGCTAGTTGGTGCATATGTCTAAAATCCGTGGATTTCCACTTGTTCTATGGAATGACAGAGAATCTGGAAGTGCTCTGTGGTAGACTGGTCAGTGCAGAAAGGTAAAGTGGATAATCCACCCCCGGCATTTGAATCCCGAAGGTCCCAGGTATGGCTATGGTGTCTCTGCCGATAATCAAAACCAGATTATTGCTGACCAGCCCCTTGGTTCCAGCCCTACCAATTTGTTAACTACTCAGGTACACGTAGGCTCAGTTTCAGCTCTACCACCTACCATCTGGGTGACCGTGAGTAAATTAGCCTCTCTGAGCCTCAGGTTGCACATCTATAAAATGGGGGCTTATGACAGCACCCACCTCACTGATTTTTATGAGGATTAAACGAGAAAACGCATGACTTGCACTCACCCCAATGTTGCCTCATGCTGAAGCACTCAACAGATGCTCCCTGCCATATTTCCCAGAATTCAAATAGCATAATTTTTCATATTTTTGTGTATACGAAATCAGGATCCATCTCTTTGTTGACAGGTGCGTTTAATGTGGTAGTGGATTCTTTATTTTTTTTAATTTTTTTTTTAAGATTTTTAATTTTTTCCTTTTTCTCCCCAGAGCCCCCCAGTACATAGTTGTATATTATTCGTTGTGGGTCCTTCTAGTTGTGGCATGTGGGACGCTGCCTCAGCGTGGTCCGATGAGCAGTGCGTGTCCGCGCCCAGGATTCGAACCAACGAAACACTGGGCCGCCTGCAGTGGAGCGCGCGAACTTAACCACTCGGCCACAGGGCCAGCCCCGGTAGTGGATTCTTTTGTTTTCTAAAGCGGTTAGTGAATCCATCGAATTTGGAATGCATAAAATAAAGTATCTATTATTGATCGTAAATTTCACCTAAGGTGACAAATCCTATCCGCACCACCATTTCTTTATTAATTTACTTTTGTAACTTATCAGTGGTCAACACAGTCAACTGCAAAAGAATTAGAAACCATTAAAAATCATAAATCTTTCCAGTTTGGCAAAAACTTCAGTTCTATTTGAACCCCACATCATGCCCAAACTGCTCGGTATTCAACTGGGGGGATTAATGCCATCCTATATCAATAGGTTCTCTTGCCACTTTCCGGTGAGGGGCACCAGCAGCACTCGCTCGGAGAAAGGGGCAGGCTAGGGCGACGGTCTGAGGCAAATCCCGCGTCAGTGAAAGAAGGCTTTGAAGAGGAGAAGGAAGGAGGCATCATTGCAAAATCACTCTTTGCAGCCTAGGAGAGGGCTGTGAAAAGATCCAAAGCTGTTGATTCCAGGAAGGCAGGTTTAGGCACCTCACAGACCACCTTCACCCTAGATTGTGTGGGGAAACCTGCGCCATTTATTTGAGCATCGCCTGGCGCCCGTCCAGTCGCTGTCCTGCCTGCAGCCCTCACCCTGCGGCTGGGTTCTGGGAGGCTCACTCTGACTCCCAGTGTTCCTCAGCTAAGGCAGGCTTTTCTGAGCTGTTCTTCCAACTGCACTGGGCTTTTAAAATTGTGTTTTTGGGGTCCACTGGGGTCCAGGTTGAGAAGGAAGCTTTGGGCAAGGACTGAGATAGGTTGTTTTCATTGTGTTGTTTGGTTCCTTCAGAACCCAAAGGAGAGAAGTGGCTTATCGTGGACCCAACCAAAGAAGTGATTATGCCTGGAAAATAGGAAAACAGTTGTGAAATCACTTCCCCAGTAGCTAGCGACGGTTGTATTTGTCAGGGAGACGCAAGTTAAACAGACTTCTTTTGTGTGTGTGATTCATATGCTTTCTTTAAAATGGGTCCTGATTTTTTTTTTCTGAGTCTTACAAGGCAACACCCAGTGACAGATCCAGACCACACAGACCCTGTCATCCCCATCAGCGCGTTCTATGCCGTGAGCTCACTGGCATGTCCAGACAAAGGGAATTTTCTGGCAGCTGGAATTTGTCTCAGCAGTGGGGTCCACCGAACAACTCTTAATCTTCCTGCTCTCTGCCCTTACTCTCTCTATTCGTTTCCCGTGGCTGCCATAACAGAGTACCACAAACTCGATGGCTCGAAACAATAGAAATTCATCCTCTCACAGTTCTGGAGGCCAGAAGTCCAAAGTCAAGTTGTTATCAACAGGGCTGGCTCCTTCTTGGGGGCTCAGAGGGAAAATCTGTCCCATGCTTCTCTCCTAGCTTCTGATAGTGGCTGGCAATCGTTGGCTTGTCTGCGTCACTCCAATCTCTGCCTCCATCTTCACATGGTCTTCTTTCCTGTGTGTATCTGTCTCCAAACTTCCCACTTCTTAGAAGGTTATCAGTCATTGGATCAGGACCCACCCTAATCCAGTATGACCTCGTCTTAACTTGATTCCATTTGCAAAGACCGTATTTCCAAATAAGGTCAAATTCACATGTACAAAGGTTAGAACTTCAACACCTGTTTTGGGGGACACAGTTCAAACTGTGACACTCTCCTTTAGTGATCCTCTTTTCTACCACTTCCACTCAATCCTAGTCCTTCACTTCATTAGCTCCCAATCTAATACTTATCTTACTTCCAGTAGGTATCTCCTACTTACCTTAACTAGTCTCCGAGGGCCTGCTCTGAGCCCCAATATACCATCACTGACAACCAGGGCCACTTCCTTTAGGACCAGAAGGTACAGGGCCTAGGGCCCATGATACTTTAAACAAATGTTTTATTTTCTTTAAAATCAGGAAAATAATGAATATAATCCAGCCTGGATTATATTTGTTTTTATGCCAATGCAGTCATAAAATATAATTTTTACTATTTTTTTAATGGAGGAAGGGGCCCATGAAAGCCAAGGTGCCTGGGGCCCATGAAAGTCCTTGCTTGGCCCTGTTGACAGCCACATTCTATTTTCTGATTTAGCAGATATGCCAAGGAAAATTCTGGAATTGCTAATGTGTCCCCAAGGAAAGAGATTTAAGTATTGATCCACAGTCCTTCATCTGAAACCTGTGGGCCAGAATTGTGTCAAAGTTAAGAATTCAAATTTCATAAGAAAGTACGGCAAGACAATATCACATATGTGATATATTATAAAACACTTCTGGTGGGTCTGGGGTAGCGCCTGTTATCAAGCACATGGCTGTTTCTGATGAGGATTTTTAGGCTGCTTAATTTTAAAACGGTTTATGATGAGGATTTTTAGGCTGGTTAATTTTAAAACTACAGATGAGAAGCAGGCTCCGAGGAGTGGAATTTGCTTGCCCCTTTGTTGGGAAACATTTACATTTCTAAGGGAAACCTCTATCTGTAAAGATGCCTCCCTCTCTGTGCCAGGAAGAAGGGGGATGGCCTTATCTCTAGAAACTCTTAATGCCAGAGGCAAGAACTTAAGTTGGTTGCTGTCTGGCAATCTCACGTAACTGATTTAGGGTGGTGGCTTCTGACCTTTACTTAATCCGATTTGATTCTTGTCTAAAAGTCATGGGATCACCCAATGACCAGACCCCACCTGCACTGAAACCATTTTAACTTTTTTCATGTTCTTTCCTTTGTCTTGTAAAGAGATGACTCACATACCCATGCCTTATAAAATTAGCCCTAACCTTCAACTCGGGGCAGCAGCAGCGGCTCCTCCTGGCCGTGGGCCCTGTCCCCACGCAGCAGCTCTGACTGCCCATGGGTCCTGTCCCCATGCTATTCCACACTATTCTCTAAATAAAAGAGCACTACTACCAGATCTTGAGAGTCCAAGAAATCTTTCTTTCGACTCCTAGGCTCACCGACCCCGCATCATTTCCACCGTGAAACAAGACTGCTCACGCTAAATGGATAAATGAGGATTATCACAGCCTTAGGGTGGTTCAGATCAGGTTTTGCTGCCACATAAATTACAAAAGACAAAACGAAATCTTCTGGTGTTCAAATCTTTTAGGATTTCAGAATTGCAGAGAGGGGATTGAGAATCTGTGCGAGACAGGAGCTGTATCAAGAAAAGAAACTATTGGGGGCCGGCCCTGTTGCCAAGTGGTTAAGTTCGCACGCTCCACTTCGGTGGCCCAGGGTTTTGCCGGTTCAGATCCTGGGCGCGGACATGGCACCACTCATCAGGCCATGCTGAGGCGGCGTCCCACATGCCACAACTAGAAGGACCCACAACTAATAATATACAACTATGTACTGGGGGTATTTGGGGAGAAAGAGCAGAAAAAAAAAAAGATTGGCAACAGTTGTTAGCTCAGGCGCCAATCTTTAAAAAAAAAACAAAACAAAAAACCATAAACCACTGTCCTGGGTGCCAGAAGGCCTGATTCTACCAATTGCTGTGTCTCTGATTTTGTTTTTTTCTTTTGTTTGTGTAGATCTCTCCTTCACGCCGAGTGAATTCCCAGGTGACTGGTGCTGGCTGTTAATTCATACTCGAGAGTGGGCCAGCAAAGAGCTGAATAGAATTAATCCAATTGCAAGGACAGGGCTTCCCAACGAATGAGTCTCAGCCCAGGAGGAGTGGGTGTGAGTGGCTTTTGGGTAGGGTGGGCCACTGTAATCGTAGATTTTTTCTATGGTTCAGGACCAAGGCTAGGGTGAGGAATGTGAAGCACTCGCTTTAGGTGCAAAATTTAAGGGAGGGAGGGTACCGAAAAGTTCAGTAATCAAGAGAAATAATACTTTAATGTTATGTTTTAAAAAATCAAATTGGCGAACTCCGTCCTGCAGGCTGGTTGCCTGTTTCAGTAAACCAAATTTCATCGGAACCCACAGAGGCGGGATGAGGGCCAAGCAGGTAAAGCAGGGCCTCGCAAGTGCAGGGCCAGATTCTGCCTTCATTGAAAATGTTGATATTTTAAAATCAAAGATTTTAATTTCTTTTAAATAGTATTCATCTCGATGACTACGTTTTTGGGTGTCCCCTTAAATTTTGTACTCGTGGCCTTGCTACCGTGCCTGTTTTCCCAGCGAAGCCCTCCAACCTCCTGCCTGGGGCGCTGGAGTGGGAGGTCCACAAGCCAGCAGCTGTCAGCATCCCCAGAGCTGGGGGAGAGAAGAGCCTTGGGCTCCCTGCTCCGGATCCAGACTTCTGTAACCCTCATGTTTTCTCTTTGGCAGTTCGCCCTGCCTTCACGTGTGCCTGGAGGCCGGAAGCCAAGGCTCTCGGATTCAACCTTTCGAGATTGTAAGTCTCAGGGAGGGGATCAGGAGGGGTCTAACTTCTCACGCAGACTCTCAACCAACCCACCGTGCAGCCCTGCCCGGCAAGCCCTGTGCCACGACTGCTGCCTGCAGGTCCTGCGTCTTTCCGGGCTACTGTGATGGGCATTGACTTCGCCCGGGCCGGCCCTTAGGCTTCAGCCTCTGCGCTCTGCTCTGCCACTTACTGTGTATCCACCTGCTCGCCATCTTCCTCAACTTCCTACACATTCCTTGTCTGCAGTGGTCTCTTCTTATCCCTTCTCTGACCTTGTGGGGTCCCAGTCCTTTACTATCACTTTAATGGGGGCCTTCAATTGTCAAGCTCAAACAGAAGTGTCCTTTGCTCTCTCTCGCTCTCACTCTCTCAGGTTCTCTGTTTTATTTGCATAGTTGCACTTTCTGTCTTATTTGCATGACTGCCCTTTTTTTCCTCTATTTTATTTGCAAAGTTGCCATTTCTCTCTCTCTATTTTTTGGGCATGGTTGCCATTTCTTGTCTGCCAGGCTGGATGGTTTTCATCTATTGGTTAGCCCTTAAGGAGGGTGAATTCTCCCTGGTGCCCCTCTCACTTGTCTTGGATCTGGGTCTCATTGATATCCTCTTGGGGGACACCTTTTGGGAGCCAGAGGCACGGGTGCAGCCTAGAGGAAGAAGTCGGCAGGGAGCTGCAGCTGTTGCTGGCCCTTAGGCTCTGCTCTCTCTCCTCAGATCCAGCTGGACCCGTGAGCAAGGAGTCACTCGATGAATGACGAGCCTTCACATTCGGTGAGGCCCTGAGGTGGGTACAGAGGCTTGAACAGGGTTTCTCCTCAACTTCTTTGCTAGCTGCCTGCTCACCACACCCACTCTTCCCGCCTGTGTACTTGTCTTCTAATTGAGGCTTTTTGGAACCTGTCAACTCCTGTTCTTACCTCAGGACTCTTTTGGAGAGTGGAGTTAGGAACCTCAGGCTCTTCACTCACAAACCCTCTCCAGAATATTCTGATTATTTCCATGACCCAACGTTTACTTTAAGTTGTCCCAGACTCTGGGAGGCCATTTTATCCTGTAAAAATGGAGGATTTCAAAAGCTTCCTCTCCTGGTCTCTAGCTCCCCCTAGAGGCTTTCTCCTCAATTGGCCAGCCTTGTAGGAGAGAGACTTGCATCTGAAACTAGGCGTTGAGGCCTTAACTTGAGGCTGGTGAGGCCACACAGGACAGTCTGGCCTTCTGGACCCGCCCAAGTAACCACCTGAAAATGTCTCACTGACCAACAGTGCTCTGTTTACTGCTCAAAGGGAAGAGCCTGCAATCCGGCCTCGCCCTGCCATCCGTTCCCCATGGGCCCTTTCAAAATTAATTTTTTATTAATCTATAATTAAAAATTATAATAGGAAGCTGACAAGTGCTACCTTAGCCAGGTGATCAAGGTCCAATCAACAGTGAAAGTCACATTGCTAGTATGTGCCCTTGGTGTGATGTGACTAGAATGGCACTTTTCCACTTTAGAATGGCCTTTCTCCCCCAAACCATTACCCCAGTCTGATCACGACATCAGACAATCCCAACAGAGGGACAGTCTGCATAACCACCTCTTTCCCGTCTTTCTTTTTCTCCAGAGTACTTTCCACCATCTAACGTACGACCTTGTAATATAAGCTCCAAATGGGCAGATATTTTAATCTATTTTGTTCATTATTATATCTCCAGCTTGAAAACAGTCCCTGAAATAAAGTATATGCTTAATAAATATTTTTTCAATGAATGAATAAATGAATATAGAGCTGCCACCTCCTTTTTAATTGCTGCATAGTATTCCATTATATGAATATGACACAATTTATTTAACCAGACCACTGCTCATAGGCTTTAGCTTTTTTCCAATCTTTTGCTTTTGCTAACAGCCCTTCATTGAACATCCTTGCCTATAGTCATTTACATGCATAAGGGTCAATTGTTAGGATCTACTAGAATTGAAATTGCTGAGTCTAAGTTTATGCTTCCAATTTTGATAGATATTAAAAATTGCTGTCTTAGAGGTGGCACTAATTTAGACTCCTCCCAGCAAAATATGAGAGCATCTGCTTTGCTACATCCTCACCTACACAATAGAATCAGTGAAAAATGATATCTCAGTGTAATTGTTTGAGTAAAGTTGAGTATCTTCCCATGTTTAAGAACTATTTGTGTTTCTTTTTTCTGTGAACTGTCTGTTAATATATTTTTGTCTATTTTTCTATTGGGTTATTTATCTTCTCACTTATGCTTACAAAGCCTTTACATATCAAATATATTACTCCCTTATCTGTGATACGAACTATAAGCATCTTCTCTTAATTTATCATTTCACTTTTGGCATTGTTTACCATATTTTTTGTGAGGCAGAATTTTTATTTGTGTGTAGTTTAATTGGTCAGTCTTTGCCTTTTTTGACCTCTGCTCTGTTATTTTTTCATTGTTCTAGAGTAACTAGACAATGTAATCAGACAATAAAAAGAAATTTGACTGCATAAAGGGTGATAGGAAGATCATCATTATTTGTAGATGGCTTAACTGCTTACCCAAGAAAGTCACATGGAAAAACAACTATTCTAAATAATCAGAGAATTTAGTATATTGGTTTGGTATAAAATGAATATATAGAAATCGTAGTCTTTGTGTGCACCAGCAAGGAAGTGTACACCAGAAGGTAAGATAGAAGTGACCCATTCACAAAAAAAGAATAATGATCAGAACTTACCTTATCAGATACTAACATACCTGAAAGCTGTACTTGTTAAAACTTGTGGTAGCAGCACATGAATGATGAATAGATTGGTGAAGCAGAATAGAGAGCCTAGAAATACATCCAAACAGGAAAGTTAGTATATGATAAAGGAAGCATATCAAATTGGTGAGAAAAGCAATATTCAAATAAATGGTGTTGGGGAAACTGGGTCTCCATTTAGAAAAAAATTATGTGGGTCTACACCTCACATTTTATGCCAAAACAATTTCAGCGGGATAAGATCTTTCAATGTAAGAAAATGAAATCATAAAATTACTAGAAAAAAAGATGTGAAAATTGTTGTTGATAGAACTGAGTGTGGAAGATCCTTTATGGCTTACACTGCCCCAGATGATCTCATTCACACCCATGGCTGTACTAGCCCTGACTCTCAAATTCATCCCTCTATCAGAACTCTCCTCCGAGCCTAAGATGCACACATGTAACTGCTTACTGGACATCTCCACTGGAAGATGACAAACTCAACTCAAGTGCAACATGTCAAATTTAATTAATCATATTCTCTTCCTCCTCCTCCTCTGGCCCCAAATGATCTTCTTCCTCAGTGAATGGCACTATTATCCATCCAGTTGCACAGACCAGGAACCTGGAAGTCACCTTGAATTTTTCCCTCTCTCTCACAATCCCCTCCATTATACTTCTATTGCTGTGTCTCCCAATTTTACCTCCTTAGTATCTCTTGAATTCATTTCTTTCTATCTCCATTGCCACCAACTTAGTTCAAGCTACCATTATCTTGCTCCTGAAGTTCTGTGCCCTCTTGCCAGTGACTACTATGGAATCAGTGAGCGTGGTACCACTCTGCTTAAAACTTTCAAAGGCTTGCATTGCTCCTCAGATAGAGATCAAAATCCACTCTCGTCTTTTCTCTGGCTTTCCTTTAGTTCCTTACATTTACATGCTCATTAAGATGAGGACTGAAAAATGCCCATTGAATGTGGTGCTGTGGAGATACTGAGGACCTCAGCAACATTTCTGTTCTTCATCTCGTATGTGCCATTCCATTCCTCTTGGCCCTGCCTCTTATTCTGGGTCCTACCATTGCAAGCAGTTCTCTGCAGGTTTCAACCAGCTTTGAGGACTTGAAACCTGATGTGCTTTGTCTCAGGCCCACACTATGCCCTTCTTGATTCCTATCCAGGGCTCCTCTGAAAGCACAGCATGGGAAATTAGAAGGAATACACTTAAGACCATTGCATATGCTGGACCATTCTTTTGACCTCTTTGTGCCTTATACATGCCCACTCAACCTTAGCTCAATCACAGCTCAAATTTCACTTCTTTAGGGAAATCTTTCCCAGCCTCCATGAATAGGTCAAGTCCTCCTCTTTTTGGCTCTTATAATTCACATGCTTCTTTGTGTCACAGTGGAAATTTTATCATGTTGTTGTGTTTAACTCACCAGACTGTGCACCAACTAATAAGCTGTGCGCATAGTCAGATCGACTCCTCAGTCCACCCACTGGCTAGGAAAGGGCAGGGAAGATTCAGGAAGTGACTTCTAGATCTAACAATGTTCACACTTGGGAATTACACGGGTTTTGATCTGCTTAGGTGCTGAGCAAATATAACATTGTCTGGGTCATCTCCCAAAGTTCCTTGTGTCCCCAAGCTTCATTAACCCCTTGGTGCACCTGTATCTCCAGCGGAGATGGTGAGCCTGGAGACCTGCGGTGGCCTCTGCAAGAGCTGCATGTTTTCAGGCCATGAAGCATCTTTTCACACACATTTTCTAGACATATTAGTTTTCTACTGCTGCATAACAAATAACCCCCAAAGTTAGAGGCTTCAAACAATACACATTTATTGGATTAAATTTCTGTAGCTTAGCATCTGGATGGGCTTGCCTGGATTCTCTGCTCTAGGTCTCATAAGGCTGAAATCAATGTGTTGGCCAAGCTGGACTCTTACATCAAGTTTCTGGCTAAGGACCCATTTCCAAGTTCCTTCAGATTGTGAGTTAATTTTAGTTCTCTGTGGCTGTAGGATCAGGGCCTCCATTTCCTTGCTAGCTGTCAGCAGGGAGCCACTCTCAGCTTCTAAAGGCTGCCTGCATTCCTCGTCAGAGGCCCCCTCCATATTCGTCTGCAATAGTGCATCAAATTCTTGTCCTGCTTCCAATCTCTCTGACTCTCCCTTCTGCAACAGCCAGAGAAAACTCTCTGCTTTTTAAGGCACATATGTTAGATTAGGCCCATCTAGATAATCTCCCTTTTGCCACATAATGTAACATAATTGCAGGAGTAATACCAGGGGGCAATGGTCATAAGGGCCATCTTAAATTTCTGCCTACCACACCAGGTAAAGCAGGGCTTTCTTTCAGCAAAAGTCAAACATTAAGCAGCAGCTCCTAGATAGTGTTGTATTTCAAAACAACTAAAAGTAACTGAAAATGCCTAGGAGTTCTGCTCCGTTTTAATTTTCATCTCAGAAGGATCTGGCTTTTCCTTGGCTTTTGTAAATGGGCAATAATTATTGATCCTCAGAATAATCAACATCTATATAAAAATATTTTCTAATATAGTAAGGGTATGAGAGTGACGGTTAGTTCATTAACCCTAAATTTTAGGAGAATGTAAGAAGGCACTTAACCTGGTTCAACTCACAATAAGGACATGAGTTGGGCTTTAGTGAAAAATCTAGTTTAGTAAAGGCTGGTCTGCATACCCAGCGAAATAAGATTTTGAGAGCTCTTTTGACCACAACCCTTGATCAAACCAATGACATTAATCTGTTTATTTCATTGTATAATTATGAAAAGCAATATATTCAGCCTTCTATTAAGAAAGAGTCAAAGAAAGTGAGGCACTCTGCTAAGTGTTGCAGAGAATGCATAGAAATATAAAACATCATGTCTTCCCTACAGAAGTTGACAGGACGAGCCAGTCTTTGGAATAGCTGTTACTGCCAATGTTTGTATGGTAAGAGGCATATGAATAGTAGCCATTCCATACAAAAACTTTTGAGTGCCGTCCACTTTTGAGGCACTGTTCAGGCATGAAGATTTCAAATGAGAGTGTGTAGCATGATGGTAGCGGTTAAAAACATGGTATTGGAATCAGATTGACTCAAGTCCCAGCTCTACAACATATCATTCTTCTGAAAGTTACTTAAGTCTCTGAGTTTGTTTCTTTACTTACAAAATATGGATAATAATGAGAACCTATCTCATTGTGCTGCTGTGAGCATTACCAGGGGTGAGAAAATATTTATATTTGGCACAATGCCCGACACTTTGTTTGTTTTGATTACCAACAGAAGATGTCCATTTTCCTGTCATGCAAGGAGATAAGAGAACTTGATACATACTACCATAGAGGTATAGAAAAATTGTGGTAAATGCCAATAAGAGATATGGTTATGTAGATGAGGTAGAGATGACTCTGGCTTGGAGATCTTGGATGATACCACAATAGAAGCTGGGTCTGAACTCTCCTTGGGACTGGCCAAAGTTTCATCAAGAGTTATGCTAATAAGTTGAAGCTACAGATGTACAGCTTGCGGTGCTATAGATCTAAGTGTGAACCACAGCCATGATCCAGTATCACACCCATTATGGGGTGGGGCATCTTGATTAATGCCTCTGCAAAAGCTTCCCAGGTTTTCTCATCATCATGATCTCAGACAGCTTCATCTTCAACTTCTTTTAGCACTGTGAAGCTGAACACAGTGAAAAACTAAAATTGTTCTGAACCTAATTTAATGCAATCTATTTAATTGTTAAGAGAATTAACACTTCAAAACTCATAAAAAGTATGGTGAAGCACTGTTAATTTCATCACGAAATGCCTGGCAAATATTGTTACTCTAATACTGTGCCTCCACTTTTGATTTTCCTTAGGAAAACATGATCCTTCAGCCTTTGCTTCTGACCTGCCTTTTCCTGATAATCTCTGATTCCTGTGAGTTCTTCACTGAAACAAATTATTCTAGAAGCTATCCTTGTGATGAGAAAAGGGAAAATGTTTCTGTCATTGCAGAGTGCAACGATCGCCGACTGGAAGAAGTTCCCCAAACAGTGGGCAAGTACGTGACAGAACTAGACCTATCTGATAATTTCATCATCCACATAACAAATGAATCATTTCAAGGGCTGCAAAATCTTACTAAAATAAATCTAAACCACAATGGCAAGGCACGGTCCCAGAATGAAAATCCTGACGTAAATAAAAATGGCATGAATATTACAGATGGGGCATTCCTCAACCTACAAAACCTAAGAGAGTTGCTGCTTGAAGACAACCAGTTAGACAAAATACCCACTGGTTTGCCAGGGTCTTTAAGAGAACTTAGTCTAATTCAAAACAGAATAACTTCTGTAACTAAAAAGAATACTTCTGGACTTATGAATTTGGAATATCTCTATTTGGGCTGGAACTGCTATTTTGGCAACATTTGCAATAAAACTTTTGACATAGAAGACGGAACATTTGAAAGGCTTACAAACTTGAAGGTGCTATCATTATCTTTTAACAACCTTTCTCATGTGCCACCCAAACTGCCAAACTCCTTGAGAGAGCTTTATCTTAGCAACACCAAGATCAAAAACATCACTCAAGAAGACTTCAAGGAATTGAGAAATTTGACAGTACTGGATCTAAGCGGGAACTGTCCAAGGTGCTTCAATGCACCATTTCCCTGTACACCTTGTGAAAGAGACTCTTCGATTCAGATACATCCTCTTGCTTTTCAAGACCTGACCGAACTTCGCTACCTAAACCTCTCTAGCACTTCCCTCAGGAAGGTTCCTGCAATCTGGTTTGACAATATGCACCATCTGAAGGTGCTGCATCTTGAATTCAATTATTTAGTGCAGGAAATAGCGTCTGGGGAATTTTTAACGAAACTGCCCTCCTTAGAAATACTTGACTTATCTTTTAACTATATAGTGACGAAATATCCAAAATATATTGAAATTTCCCCGAACTTCTCTAATCTTACGTCTCTCCAGATATTGCACTTAAGAGGTTATGTGTTTCAGGAAGTTAGAAAAGAACATTTCCGGCCCTTGATGAGTCTCTCAAATTTAAAGACTATCAACTTGGGCGTTAACTTTATTAAGCAAATTGATTTTACCTTTTTCCAACATTTCCCCAATCTGACAGTCATTTACTTGTCAGAAAACAGAATATCGCCCTTGGTAAACGATAGCCTGCAAAATTATACAAATGGCTCCGCTTTCCAAAGTCATATCCTTAAGCGACGTTCAGCAGATTTTGAGTTTAACCCACATTCAAATTTTTATCATAACACCAATCCTTTAATAAAGCCACAGTGTACAGCTTATGGCAAAGCCTTAGATTTAAGCTTGAATAGTATTTTCTTTATTGGGCAAAAGCAGTTTAAAGCTTTTCATGACATTGCCTGCTTAAATCTGTCTTCCAATGGCATTGGTCAACCGTTGCATGGAACTGAATTTTCAGCTGTACCGCATATCAAATATTTGGATTTGACAAACAATAGAATAGACTTTGATGATGATAATGCTCTCAGAGAATTGCCTGAGTTAGAAGTTCTAGATTTCAGCTACAATGCACACTATTTCCGAATAGCAGGGGTAACGCATCGTCTAGGATTTATTCAAAATTTAACACAGCTAAGAGTTTTGAACTTGAGCCACAACAGCATTTACACTTTAACAGAGTACAATATGAATAGTATGTCTCTGGAAGAATTAGTTTTCAGTGGAAACCGCCTTGACCTTTTGTGGAATGCTGAAGACAGAAGGTACAGGAAAATTTTTAAATGTCTCAGGAATCTGACACGGCTTGATTTATCCTTTAATAACCTCCAGCATATCCCAGATGAAGCATTCCTTAACTTGCCCCAGAATCTCACCGAACTGTATATAAATGACAATAGATTACATTTCTTTAACTGGACATTACTCCAACATTTTCCTCATCTCCACTTGCTTGACCTAAGTAGAAACAAACTCTCCTCTTTAACTAATAACCTATCTAAATTCTCACCTTCTCTTCGGACACTGCTACTGAGTCAAAACAAGATTTCCCACCTGCCTTCTGGCTTCTTCTCCGAAGCTAGCGGTCTGATACACCTCGATTTACGTTTCAACAGGCTAAAGATGATCAACAAAACCACGCTTCAAACTAAGACCACCATCAATTTAGCCGTTTTGGAACTTGGTGGAAACCCTTTTGACTGTACCTGTGACATTGGAGATTTTCGGAGATGGATGGATGAAAATCTGAATATCGCAATTCCTAGATTGGCAGATGTCATCTGTGCCAGTCCTGGGGATCAAAGGGGGAAGAGTATTGTGAGTTTAGAGCTAACGACGTGTGTTTCAGATGCCATTGCCGCAATATTATGCTTCTTCACGTTCTTCATCACTGTCACAGTTATGTTGGCTGCCCTAGCTCACCATTGGTTTTACTGGGATGTTTGGTTTATCTATCACATGTGTTTAGCTAAGATAAAAGGCTACAGGTCTCTTTCCACATCCCAAACTTTCTACGATGCTTACGTTTCTTATGACACCAAAGACGCCTCTGTTACGGACTGGGTGATAAATGAGCTGCGCTTCCACCTAGAAGAGAGTGAAGAAAAAAACGTGCTCCTCTGTTTAGAGGAGAGGGATTGGGACCCGGGATTAGCCATCATCGATAACCTCATGCAGAGCATAAACCAAAGCAAGAAGACAATATTTGTTTTAACCAAAAAATATGCAAAGAACTGGAACTTTAAAACAGCATTCTACTTGGCCTTGCAGAGGCTAATGGATGAGAATATGGATGTGATTGTATTTATTCTGCTGGAGCCAGTGTTACAGCATTCCCAGTATTTGCGGCTGCGGCAGAGGATCTGCAAGAGCTCCATCCTCCAGTGGCCTGACAACCCCAAGGCAGAAGGCTTGTTTTGGCAAAGTCTGAAAAATGTGGTCTTAACTGAAAATAATTCACGGTATAACAATTTGTATGTTGATTCCATTAAGCAATACTAACTGATGTTAAGTCATGGTTCACCAACATAAAAATGCAAAGCAATTAAATTACCCTTCTGTCTTAGTTATCTATTGCTGTGTAACAAGTTACCCCAAAACTTAGCTGCTTAAAACAACACAATTTGTGATCTCACAGTCTCTGTGAGTCAGGAGTCCAGGCATGGCTGAGCTGGGTCCTCTGCTCAGGGTCTCTGAAAGGCTGTGATCAAGGTGCCAGCCACAGGCATCTCCTGGGGTTAGGATCTATTTCCCAGCTCACACTCATGTGGTTGTTTTCAGGAGTCTGTTCCTCCTGGGCTGTTGGCCAAAGGCTGCCCTCAGTTCCCAGCCACATGGATCTCTCCCACATGGCAGCTTGCTTCGTCAAAGCCAGCAAGAGAAAGAGGTTGCTAGCAAGACGGAAGTCATCATCTTTTGTAATCTAATCAGGGAAGTGATATCCCATCGCTTTGGCCATATTCTATTTATTAGAAGTAAATCACAGGTTCCTATAGCTCCATGGGAGTGACCACCTCAGTCCAGGGAAACTAGTCTATGACGAGTTGGGTAGTTGTGATGGCCTCAGTTGGCTTGCCATCTGTGTCACAGATTGTGAATACCAGGAGGCAGGGATCGTTGGGGACCATCTTAGCACTTGGCCTACTACACCTTCTTTTCAATCTCTAAGAACTTTTGCAACTGTAAGTGATAGCTCTGATGTTGAGTTCTGTTTAGACTTACCATGTAACCGTGGCTACATGGTTATAATAGGCTGTGGTTGCATTAATCTTTCTTTTACAATTACTTTTATACATATGGGCTGTAACATTTGACTTCTACAGTTTAGATGCCATTTAAAGGCTAAGATGGATAGTTTTTTTAAGCTTTTTTTTTTACTTCTTAACCATTCTTTAAAAGTATGCAGCTAAATTAGGAGCACTTGGAGTATCTGTCAATTACCATTGCTGTAAATCTTGAAAATGCTTCATTTCACATGACGAACATACGATACATATACAGTAGGGAAATAGATCTATAATATAAAAGAAATTGCCATCAACACTGGGTTTTTTGAGAATACTTTAAAAAAAAACCTTTGGTAGAAACCAAAGGGGAAACAGTTTTCATGAGGTTTGTACATTAAGATAATTATTAATAGAGAAATTAATTCTATCTTTACTACCTACTCAGAAGACATAAAGTCAGAATGCCTACCTGCTGGTACCCTTTATGCGATTCTCCCAGATGAAACAGCTCTGGGACTCCCTACCACATCTATCATCCCCTTGGTTCCTCTGCATCAGTCCGTAGCATCCTTTCTCCAGTATAGGTATGACTCTTGAAGAGGTGCCTTATGAAATTAACCTAGAATAACGGGAGATAATCCAAGCCTAAGAAAGTAAAGTCCCTTCAGAATGAAAGGAAGAAAACTCTCCAATGCACCATCCTTCCTTAAGTACAGCTTCTTTGGTAATCTTGCAGGTTGAGTTATCCTTAAACACGTGTTTCTAAGGAACTGAACAAAATGGTGTGTCATTGTGTTATTTGATATGGACAAAGTGGAAGCAGCACAAGTGTGCTAAGGAGAATTGTGGGTTTGTCGCATTGAACCTTGTTTTGTGACCATGACTTTTAGAGGAAGATGCTTGTGTTCAGTGAGGCATAGGGACAGATATCTAAAAGCAGGATCATTCCAGGAAGGGAGACCCTGGAAAGGACGGTGTGGGGCAGTTACGGCTTAGCCCTGTTGATGCCACATCAATTTGTTGTCTAGTAGAAGTTCATTCCTACGTTCCTTGACTTTTTTAATAAAATAAAGCTGTTACAATTTTCAGTAGCATTAGTAATTACAGATCTATGTTAAGCTCGCACACTTTGGCAGTTCTGTCGACAGAATCAAAAGTCACAGTTTCACTCTCTCACTAGCAAATATCTTCATAAAGTAAAGATAGTGAAAGTAGTTGTTAATAAAAACATTTGCTTCTGAAACTCCCTTGTTCTTCATTTGAGATATTGGTATGGGAAAATCAGACCTATAATTTGTTAAAGAGGAAGTCAGTATTGTTCTGTTTTCTACTATTTTTAAATGAATATATGCTAATACTTGCATATAGGTTTTTAAAAACTCAATTACAGAAGGATGTACAGTGAGATTTAAATCTCCCTCCCAACACAACTTCGCTTGCTAGGGACAATCACTATTAAAGGTTCTTGTGTGTTCTTTTGTATTGTAAGTGTAAAGTCTCAGCTGCTGTAACAAAGAGACCCAGCAATACAGAAGTTTATTCCTCCATCCCATAGGCCATGGCCTGAATGTTTGTGTCCTCTCAAATTCATGTGTTGAAACCTAACCCCCAAGGTGATGGTGTCAGGAGGTGGGGACTTTGGGAGGTGACTGTGTCCTAAGATCAAAGCCCTCATGAACAGGATTAGTGCCCTTATAAAAGTAGCCCAAGGGGCCAGCCCCATGGCCGAGTGGTTAAGTTCACGCACTCCGCTTTGGCGGCCTAGGGTTTCACCGGTTCGGATCCTGGGTGCGGACATGGCACTGCTCGTCAGGCCACGCTGAGGTGGCATCCCACATGCCACAACTAGAAGGACCCACAACTAAAAATACACAACTATGTACTGGGGGGGCTTTGGGGAGAAAAAGGAAAAATAAAATTAAAAAAAAAGGTAGCCCAAGAAAGCTCCCCTGCCCCTTCCATCATGTGACATTACAGCAAAAAGATGGCTGTCTAGGGAGCCAGCCCTGATGGCCTAGTGGTTAAAGTTCAGCACACTCCGCTTCGGCAGCCCGGGTTCAGTTCCCAGGCGTGGAACCACACTGCTTGTCTGTGAGTAGCCATGCTGTGGCACTGGCAGCTCACATAGAACAACCAGAAGAACTTACAACTATATACAACCGCCTACTGGGGTTTTGGGGGGCGAAGAAGAAAAAAGGAGGAAGATTGGCAACAGATGTTAGCTTAGGGTGAATCTTCCCCTGGGGGGAAAGAAAAATTAACATCAGGAAATTTGGATCATCTTTAAAAAAAAAAGATGGCTCTTTAGGAAGCAGACTTTCACCAGACACCAAATCTACCAGCGCCATGTTGAACTTCCCAGCCTCTAGAATTGTGAGAAATAAGTATTTGTTGGTTATAAGCTACCCAGTCCCTGGTATTCTGTGATAGCAGCCTGAACGGACTAAGACATCCATAACAGTTCCAATGGGAATAGTTTGGTTTGGCAGAGCAGCTCTACCCTACATGGCCATTCAAGATCCCATGTTCCTCTCTCTTGTTGCTCTGCTGTCCCCTGGGGAATTGGTATCACCTGCATGGTCCAGGCTGGGTCACCCCTACACCTGGGTTCCCACTGGAGGTAAGAGGACAAATAACAAGGAAGAGCACTCAAACCAGTGTCTTAAGGCCTCCACTCAGTGCTGGCCCTTCCAGTTCTGCTCACCTTCCATTGGTGAGGACCTATTTGACTGCAAATAACCGCAAAGTATGCTGGGGAATATGCCCAGTGAAAAATCTATAACTGGAAGACAAGGAGAAGAGGTTTGGTGGACAGTTAGCAGTGTCTGCCACAACTTTTAGAAGTTTTCAGTGTGTACATCTAAGCCTTTAATTGCTCTTTTTTTTCTTTTTTTTTTTTCCGAGGAAGAGTAGCCCTGAGCTAACATCTGCTGCCAATCCTGCTCTTTTTGCTGGGGAAGACTGGCCCTGAGCTAACATCCATGCCCATCTTCCTGTAGTTACATGTGAGATGCCTGCCACAGCATGGCTTGCCAAGCAGTGCGTATGTCCACACCTGGGATCCAAACTGGCGAACCCCAGGCCACCAAAGTGGAATGTGCACACTTAACCGCTGCGCCACTGGGCCGGCCCCAGCTTTTAATTGCTCTTATACTCTAAAGGAGAAAACTTTAGAATACTGCTCTACATTTTGCTCTTTTCACTTAATATTCCTCAGAGTATATTTTTCTTTCTAATGGCTGCGTAGTAGCGCCTTGTATGCTTGTACCATAATGTATCCCCCAGCCCGCTATTGCTGAACATTTACATTACTTCCAATCTTTTGGTATTACAAATAATTCTATAATGCTTATGTCTTTGTGCTCAGATATACATATCTTTATAGAATAAAATGTTTAGTACAGTGATGCTCAAAGTGGTCTGTAGACTGATGCTGATCTGGACATTACTGGTTTGTGATAAGATAAATACAGAATTTGAGAGTTTTCGATTTGACATGGCCATGACATCCACTATCAGTGATTTGTGACAGGCTGGGAATTTTAAAAATCTGATCTTTCACCACAGATGGTTCGAGAGGTACTGGTCTGGAAGTGGAATTACTGGGTCAAAGGGCTAATGTATTTTACGTGTTTATAGATGCGTCCCAATTGTCCTGCAAAGTGCTTGCTCAAATGTACACTCCCACCAAGAGCCCTGGCAGAAAGATTTGAAGAACTGCAGAATCAAAGGAGAGTTGATGGTTGTCCTTTCCCAAAATAAAAGAGACCATGCTCAGAGTCCATCTTGAGGAATTAGTAGAAGTGATCGATTTGGCATGGATTTGGCCCACCAATCAAAACATGCTCTAAGCGTGGTGCGTTGTAAAAGTCCCTAGCCCTCCTGGCAGTGTGGGGGCTGTTGGGAGGGAGGAGGGGGGATTAGGAAAGCATATTTAGCATATATAGCGCTTTCATAATCCAAACTACACAATGCAAAATTTCATACAGTGTTCTTGACTGATGGTCATCCATGGAAGGATGAGTGAGAAACCCCACGGGGAGGCACTGGTTGACAATCACCGAGATAAGCTTTACTCAGCTTGATGTGATGAATCCACTGAGTAATGACAGGGAAGAGAGTGTTACATGCTGGCAGGAGCGGAGAAGCCTAGAACAACAAAGATCTGATGTGTGGCCCTTGACAGATATTCATTTCATTGATTCTTCACATATTTGCTTTTTTACCTTATCTCTGGCCTGGAAAAAGAATGGATGCAGGACCTGGTTCCACAGAGCTTGAGAAGTATGCCTCCCTAATGCTGTCAGAAATCTATCTAACGTCTTCTTGGGGAAATGCTAGGATTCCTTTGCCCTGAAATCTACCTCGATATTAGAACTAACAGCTGAAGAACTTTGAAAACATTCTGCTCAGTGAAAGAAGCCAGAAACAAGAGACCACATGTTATATGATTCCCTTTATATGAAATGAACAGAACAGGAAAATCCACAGACAGAAAATAGATAAGTGGTTGCCTAGGGCTGGGGGGTTAGGAGAAAATGGGAAGTGACTGCTAATGGGCATAGAATTTCTTGGAGTGAGGCAAATCCTCTCAAGTTGATTGTAGTGATGGTTGCACAACCCCGTGAATCTACTGGCAGCCTTATTTCTCTCCTTTGCCCTTTTTTGGTGGCTTTTCAAGCATGGTCCCACCATGTCTGAAGCTCCTGGCATTTCCACCCTATACTCTTGAAGTCCTGTCTATCAGCTCACTTTGGTCCTCTGCTTTTTTCTCGGAGGTGGTCGAGATTTCCCAGATTTCTGTTTGGCACTGATCTCTGATTGTTGGCCTCTGTAAAGAACCCTAAACGACAGAAATTGGGATGCCCAGTTCTGGTCATAGCAAAGGAACTGGGTGACTCTGGGCATATCACTCCACCTTTCTGAGCATGACTTCTCATTTGTAGAATAAACTAAATGGTCTCCAAGCTATTTTCACATATTATAACCATATTAGTTTCTTAGCACCACCACAAAAAAGTACCACAAACTCAGTGGCTTAAAACAATAGAAGTTTATTTTCTCCCAGTTCTGGAGGCCTGAAGTCTGAACTCAGGGACTGAAATCTGCAGGGCCTCGCTGCCTCTGAAACCTGTAGGGGAGGGTCCTTCTTTGCCTCTTCTAGCTTCCGGTGTTCGATGGCAATCCTTGGTGTTCCTTGGCTTGTAGCTGCCTCACTCCAATCTCTGCCTCTATTGTCACATGGCCTTCTTCCCTCTACATCTCTCTCCTCTTCTTATAAGGACACCAGTCGCATTGGATTAAGAGTCCATTCCTCCTCCAAGATGGCTTCATCTTAACTAATTACATCTGCAACAACCCTAGTTCCAAATGAGGTCACATTCTGAGGTACTGGGGGTCAGGACTTCAACATTAAATTTTGGGGAGACACATTTCAACCCACTACAACAACCATGGCTTTTCCTCTTTAGAAATTACTCAGAACTCCATCAAAGTTGAAAATACCCTTGTGAATGGGAAAGCCATTTATGATAGTTGGAAGAATAAAAGCAATTTTCCTCTCAGCTATTAATAAAGCAATTACAGTGAGGTGGCCAGGTTTCCACCGTCATTATCCTTGACCTTAAAGCCATAGTAGTAGCCCTTAGTTCCAATGAGTAACAAAAGGAGGTCGCACAATTGTGTTCTCTTCCTGTCCGCCCTTGAGTGCTTTGAGGGAGTGGGGAATTGGTGAAGCCCGTGTCTTGCTCAGCAATCATGTTGTAGTCTTGGAGGAACGAGGCAAGGGATCACTGTGTTTTGAACCTGAAGGGCGTATCTCCGGACTTCCTACGCCAATGACCCAAAATGGAAAATGGTCTTTACAAATGTCCCTCCAGTATGCAAAGGGAAGAGACTAGATTTAACATTCATACGCTATTAACAGAAAAACAAAAACAAATGAAAAGCCCACTTATGATGCAGAATATTGCCACTGGGGAGCTGTTTATTATCAGAGCCTTTTTATTTCTTTTCTAGTGAGAAATGCATTTCTAGGAGTGGAGAGAAAAGACCCCTCTATCTTATCGCCCAAGTCTTCCTCTCCGTTGATGTTATGCCTGGACTATTTTGGGGATAACTCCCTCGTTACCTCAGTAATGATGACACCAGAAGTTCAGAGATGATCAAGAGTAATGTGTGGGTTTACAAGAAAAGCTCCAAACGCAGTTGCCCAAGCCAGAAGCCTGAGGCTCATTGCTGACTCTTCCGTCTCACTCCCACACCCAACAATTTATCAAGCACTCTTAATTTGACCTCCTAAATTTCTCTCCCATCTATCCTCCATCTCCACCTCCATCATCAATACCCCTTGTCCAAGCTACCAGCATCTCTCATTGGCTTCCTGGTATTCACTCTGGTCCCTCCAATTCAGTTCCAGCAGCCAGAGTGATTCTCGTAAAAAATGTGACTTTTGAATTAAGTTTAAAGTCTTAACTCCTGAACAAGGCACACAAAGCCTGTGACCTCCCGTTTGCCTGCCCCTCCGGCCTCCACTCCAAGTACCCACATCACTAGCCTTTGGTTCACACTGGGAACACAGCAAACTCTTGCCTCAGCGCCTACACACGTTACTGCCCTGAGGCACCTCTTCCTCCAGACTTCACTTAGCTAATGCCTGCTCATCCTACTGGGAGAGGTTAAATGTCCCTTAGAGAGGCTTTCCCCTAACCCCCAAATCTCCCTTAGGTGCCCCCTTATACTATCATCTTAGCATTTATCACAAGCTTTGTTGAGTAGATGATAAAGAAATGGATAGAATGGTATTAACACATGGGTCTTCCATTAGACTCAAGGTTCCAGAGATGAGGGAAGGTGCCTTTCTGTCCATCACTGTCCCCAATATGCATTACCATGCCTGATACACAATAAAGAGTCTCAATAAATACTTCTCAAGTGAACGAACGAATGAATGAATGAATGAAGGATCAGATAGACTTGTCCAGTTGCATGCTAGGACAGATGTGTATGAGCAGGAGGTCCCCCTGTCAAATGTCCACTGCAGCACCTATGCACAGGGGCAGGGCTTCTTTACCATCCATTTGCCCCTTTCCCACTCCCAGTAGCCAGCATGCTGGTTGTCTCTTGGCTGCGACACCGAGCCAACACTCTCGGATGCTGTGATGCTGATTCCGTGAGGCTCTGAGCCTGGGCAAGAATCATTTGCATTCTTATCTGAACATTGGGCTGTGGTTCAGAGCGAGTGTAGCACAGCCAAAGAAGAAGGCAAGGGAAGATGTCATGAAGTAGAAGAAGTGAGGACGTTGAGTGCAAATGTGTAGAGATCATGTGATGGTCCACAAACAAATACATAGTCACAGTGAGTCTGAATCCAGGCTCACGGGAGGCGCTCCCTGGCGGTGTCAGCTTGGGGTGGTTTGCAGCTTCTACAGCACCATTCAATGCAAAATTTCCCTGGGTTAATTCCATACCGTGTTAGTAAGAACTCCATCAAAAATGCTCCTTACATCAAACAGGTTTGGGAACTGCTTGGTTATTACAGTGTTTCTAATATGCACTGTGATCCCCAAGAGGGAGCTATAGTACATGTCTCAAACTTATTTGGCCACAAATTCCGTTTTTTTGCAAGACATCTCCTGGAACTAATGTTCTCTCTCTCTTTGGAAATGCTGATTTGAAGGCCTGATAGAGATTCACCCGGCCTGGTGAGCCCCTGGAAATGTTCCCAGGTGTATGGTGACAGTCACTATTCTGACATGGATTGTTCTGTTTTAAAAGCAGAAACAATAATAATCCAGGCCATGTGACTTGAGGCCTTCATAGCTAGCCTGATTGGCTCCTTGAACTGGCCCTGCTAGGTCTCCAGAGGGGACATTATTGCTTCTAAAGAGAGAAGTGACAACAAAGCGGACTGTAATTCAAAAGCAGGAAATAACAAAATTGTAAAAATGAGAAATCCTTCTTCGGAATAGGATCAAGAGGTTAATATTGATTTCTAAAGCATCGTTAGCCATAAAAAGGATAATTTTAGTACTTGACATAAACTGAAAATGGACATGATACTTCCACTGATTGGGCCAAACTTTGCTGGGCTGAATGAGCTCTGTAGTGACTGATTAAGGAATATTGTGCTTTCAAAGATGTTAAATCCAGTGGGAATGACTAAAGCAGCTAGTCTCTAATCTTGAAAGCATTTCCCTCCTTTGAATCAGCAAACCAGATTCAGCCAAGGTCGGATACTCTAGCGATATTGCTTACATTGGAAACCTATATGAAATGTGCCCATGTATGTATAATGTACACATATAGATACAAGTGGAGAAGGATCTCTAGAAAGATAAAGATGGACATTTTTGTGTGCGTGTGTGAGGAAGATTCACCCTGAGCTAACATCCATTGCCAATCCTCCTCTCTTTTCTTCTCTTTTTTTTTTTTTTTTGTTGCTTGAGGAAGATTTGCCCTGAGCTAATATCTGTGCGAATCTTCCTCTACTTTGTACGTGGGATGCCTCCACAGCATGGCTGATGAGTGGAGTAAGTCACACCCAGGATCCGATCCCATGAGCCTGGACCACTGAAGTGGTGCGTGTGGAAGTTTAATCACTCAGCCACGGGGCCAGCTCCAAAGATGGTCATTATTGACTGATTAGTAGATATTAAGAAATTAAGTGAATAAAATTTCAAGTAAAGAGATTATGAGGAAAATGAAAGCATGTCACAGAAACGCCTCTATTTCTGTTTAAATGTTTTTTCTACCTTCCATTTTGTAATGGCAGAGTCACCAAGAAGCATCACCTCATCAAAAAAACACAAAATCCTGAAGATTCCCTCAGAGGTATTTCTTCTCCTGATTCAGCACATAGGCTAAAAAGTGGCTAAAGGTGAGCTGGTATTAGCTGCGTGAGGTGGTGGGAAAGAGAAGAGAAGAAAGAACTGAAAGGATGTGGATGAGTGTGCAGATGAGAGAAGTAACGAGGCTGAGGTAGTGGGAGAAGCCCCAGCTCCGAGGCAGTTGAGGGAAGAAAGAGAAAAGAAACTGTGCTTCACAGGCTGTGATAAGCCACCAATGACCTATGATCTCAGGGGGACTTACTGTTTGACAAAAGTAACATAAGCGAATTAAGAGCTAAAAAGTACACAACAGGGGGCCAGCTCGGTGGTGCAGCAGTGAAGTTCACACGTTCTACTTTGGCAGCCCAGGGTTCACAGGTTCAGACCCCGGGTGTGGACCTATGCACCCCTTGGCAAGCCATGCTGTGGCAGGCGTCCCACATATAAAGTAGAGGAAGATGGGCACAGATGTTAGCTCAGGGCCAGTCTTCATCAGCAAATAAAAAAGAGGAGGATTGGCAGCAGATGTTAGCTAAGGGCTAATCTTCGCCAAAAAAAAGAAAAAAGTACAAAGCAAAGATGACTGAGTAGGACTTCCAAAAGAAAGTTTAAAGTTGATGTCAGCATATTGATCCTTCCTTTATGAAGCATATTTAATTAGAATAAAATTTGTCATTGTAACACATACATTAAAAGATCCATTTAAATTTTGTGTATACATTTTTGTTGAATTGTTAGAAATTTGTGTTTTCCTTGAACCAGAAATCTTTCTCCCTATCTATTCCTATATATTTCTCCTTAAATATTTCACCTTCTGGGCACTGCACTGGACACAGAGGACTCAAAGAGGAAGATGCAGGATTCCTGAGCTCCAGGAGTACAAATCCAGCAGAGAGGATCCTGGACAAAGTCTAATGGAGAGTAATACTTGACTAGACTGGTGGGAATGGGAAGACACAAGTCAGAAACATGTCACAGGGCAAAACACACCATGGAGACTGAACGCGTTCATGGAGCAAAGCTCAGCAAGGTTTCAAGGGAGCACTAAAGGCTTGAGCCAGACAGAGTCGGGAGGACAATGAGGAATCAAGTAGAAACAGTCAAACTTGGGGAGAGCCTGTTTTGAGTTTTGACACGTTGACTCTGGGGTCATGGTGAGATCATTTAGGGCAGCCTTGGCACCACTGGCATTTTGGAGGACATTCTTCTTCATAGGTGTCGGAGGCTGTCCTGTGCCCTGTAGGACATTTGACAGCATCCCTGGCCTCAACCTGCTACACGCCAGTAGCACCCCCTCCCACAGTTTATATGCTACATATATATAGACAAAACATACTAAATTCTTAGCGTTCAAATCTCTATCCAATGGCGACAGGTTATAAAAAGGCGCCCACTTTTGTCCTTAAACTTGGGAAAAACAGGAGAGGGTTTGTGTATATCTGTTCCCCCAAAAGGGGCTCGTTTGACTGGGGGAGAAGGTGAGACGTTCATGGGTGTTTTAAGCGCAACTCAGCCTCATCGACATTTCTCAATATTCAATTACTCCTGTTCCAGCTCTGCCTCCACAGCCGCCTTTTTCCACACTGAACCAGTGGAGCCCTCTGTAATGCCACATATGGTAAACCCAGAAATGCTGACAAATCTATCAACAGCAAGAAGGCCTCTGTGGAGGCCTCATCCGTGGCGAAAACTATGGGGTAAGGAAACCAGCCCAGGGCCAGTCCTCGTGGCCTAGTGGTTAAGTTTGGCGCACTCCACTTCAGTGGCCCAGGTTCCGTTCCCAGGCGTGGACCTACACCACTCATCTGTCAGGGGCCATGCTGTGGCAGCAGACCACATACAAAAAGAGGACGGTTGGCAACGGATGTTAGGAAACCAGCCCGGGACTGAGAGTCAGGAACCCGAGCGGCAGCATCACATCCGCAGACAAACTTGAGTTTTCTCACGGGCAATAGGGGTTTATACAAATAATATACAGAAATAACGGCCATTTTGTGAGCAACAACTCTCTGAATTAGATGTATTATATCTAATCCTTACCAAAAAGCCCCACAGTGAATATTACTATTTCTGTTTACAGGTGAGAAGGCAGGTTCCGAAAGGCTGAAGGACTGGCCCCAGCTGACACAGCTTTGTGTCAGTGAGGATGTGTTCCCGATTCTTATTTGCTTCCAAACCTAAACTTTTCCTGCTTCCTCCTCTGTCTCAGGTCCTGTTATTGTAAAGGTCAAATCAGATAATAGGGTATAAATGACAATACAAATGTAAGGGATGAGTAGGATAAAAGCCCTCCCATCATCCCTTCATTATGAAAGTCCGGTGTGTCTTTTGAGGCCTCTTTCTATCCCACGTCATCTTCTCTCTGAGGCAGTGGTCCTCAAACTTTGGTGTGCCTCACCCGGAGGGCTTGTTAAAGCACAATCTGGGGCAAGCCTGAGCATCTGCATCTCGAACAAGTGCCCAGGTGATGCTGATGCTGCAGGTGGGGACCACACTTTGAGAACCACTGGTCTAAGCATCACCCAAGTACCACGCTCAAAATCAACGATTTGTACCTCCAGACTTGACAGCACTTTGCTCCCATATCGTGGCACTTCTTTGTTCTGTCTTGGTCACAGTTAGTAACTTCATCTCCTCTCCAACACGATGGTAAATTCCTTGAAGGCAGGGACTACAATTGACTCAGATCTGAATCCCTCGGAGCACTCAGCTCAGTGCGTCTTAGTTAGCAGTTGTTTAATAAATATGCAATAAAATTCTGGTAAGTGAGCTGATAAATATGCTTATTATATAAAGGATGCACACATTAACCTTTCCAGAGATTTCCATGGTTCGTTTACTCGTGGCAGTATCTTGAAACCAAATAAACGCGTTTCTAATGATGTCTGCTTGAGCAATGTTGAGGGGCTGTAGTTTGGGCAAACACCTGTTGGATGACCCTTAAGCAGCCACAGGTTGGGTTCTTCTGGTCTTCCTGCTCCTCCAAGTCCTCAGGACGGCTTTGCACACCTTCCCAGCCTTCAGTGGCCGGAAGTTTTAAGTTTGATTATCTGAACACGTGATCAAAATTTTCTGGTCACAGAATATGAAACATTACAAAAGGCAGGCTCATTTAAGAGTCACGTGAACATGGTCCAGAGATGATGTAAACTGCTAGATGAGTGCATCTCCCTCTTCTCGTTACCCCATCTGATATACTGAAGGGGAAAGTCCTTCAGGCCTACAGCATTGCTGCTGGAGCATGGAGCAACAGCATGAGGAGGGTCCAGCTGGGACTGGCCACCACCAGGGGGCTCGCGACTCTTTCTCACGAGTCAACACCAATCACTGCCGGCAGGGGGCAGCAACAGTCTGCCCAAAGCTTTGTTTTTAGCTTCACCAGGCGTTAAGGGTGTGGAATCCTCGTTGTTTACTCTGAGACCTTCCTTCTCACCTGCCTGTGGACTCAAATCTTCCTCCTCCCAATACTACAACATCCCCGGAACAAATGTGTTGAAACTAAGAGAGCTGACCAAAGGCCGGATCAAGTGCGACTTCAGAATGGGCGTGTTCTTATAAAAAGAGCAGTTGTTTGGGGACCTAACCGTACAGGGTTTGTCCAGCCATTTCTAGGTTTAATCAATTTAGACACTAACCAGTAAACTCAAATGGAAGTTTTTATTGGCCCCCGGTGATGTCACACGAGGCTGAGAGAACTGGTTTTCTAGGTGTGGGGCTTCTGTATTCCCTGAAACATTTTCTAGAAAACACTCTGAGGCCTTTCACCTCCTCCTGAGCCAGGGCCTCAAGCTGTAACTGGATACTAAGCTTTTCCCAAACAGATTCTTTATAAACAACAGAAAATCCAAGAAATAGAAACGTAAGGTGGGAGTAAGGAAAATAAACCCTGCAGTGATGGGTCTCACCTTGGCTGTGGTGGTGAGGGGGCGTTTTGAGAGCTCCCCAGCTGATTCCATGCGCAGCCAAGACTGGAAACCACGGTTGGACGCGCAACCTTGGCTCCTCGTTCATTAAATCCTCACACCACTGACTAGTTTAGATTCCTTATGCCTTGAGCACAACTCAAATAAAACCCAAAACTCAGTAAGGAAAATTTAGCGCAGGATCGGAGGAATAGGAACCTGATTAAAATGGAGCATAAAGCAAAGTCGGGTTTTTTTCTCTCTCCATTTGGCACCATTAACTGCTCCCAAAGAACACCAGCCTACTATTTACTTTATCCGTTTCTGAATCAAGTGCTTGTATTTGCTGACCTTCAAATACTTCCAGGTTGTCTAAAAGGAAGCCACGTGGCGCTTTGACTTTTGAGTAACCTGGCAATTCGCTCGCATCAAATCCCTTTAAACCTCTGCAGCTGACCATGAGGATTTCCTTGCTTTCACATGCTGCCTCGACTCCGGAGCGAAAGGCTTCATACGCAGCTTAGGTCAAGTGTGTTTAAAGGTCACACACAGGGACCACCACTGTAGGCAATGACCTGGGTGAGCCCCATGAAATCTCATTTCCACAGCCAGAAAATGACCATCTACCACCTTAGAATGATGGTTACATCTCCGAACATGCTGTAAAGTCCCATAATTCTCTTGGACAGTTAGACTAACCGTACTCTCAAGGGGAGGCAGAGTCGGAGGGTGTGGCCTGGCTGGGAGGGTGAGGTGGAAGGGCAGAGCCTTGGAGCATCCGACAAGCTGGCCTCGCCTGTCTCCCTAGCAGTGTGACCTTCTGCAGGTCTATCACTGTCCCTGAGCTTTACTTTGCTCATCTCTACTATAAAGGAATAACCCCCATTTCAGGTGTTTTTTCTTAGATAAATGTGATAAACCTATGATGTGCTGGTAAATGTTTAACAACTGGTTCTTGGGGCAGGGGTAGGGGGGCAGGGTGTTGAGGGAAGCACCGTGATTTGTAGTGTTTGCCAATTTCCATGGTGTAAATACTCCCACTGTGGCTGATTTCAAGATACCAATGTGACGTCACTGAATGTGGAATTGAGAAGAGATGTGCGCCATCTGGGATAAGCCATTCCAACAGACGATTACATCCCCTTCGTGCCTTTCCCCTAAAAGGAACGTTTACATGGATGTAGGACATTATCATTTTTAAAGCATTTTTACATACACTATCGCATAATATTCTCAGGGCAACATAGTGAGATGGGCAGGGTGAGTGTTATTTCTGTGTTTTACAGAGGAGAAGCTTCAGGCTCAGAGAGACTAGAACAAATTGCTCAAGGCACGTAGTAAGTAATCTATAAAATGGGTGTAGGAGGCAGAATAATGGCCCCCCAAAGATGTCCGTATCCGAACTCTGGAACCTGTGAATGTGTAAGTTACACAGACAAAGGGAATTTAGGTTGTGGCTGGAATTAAGGTTGCTAGTCAACTGACCTTAAAATAGGGACAAGCCTGTATTATCCAGGCAGGGCCAATGTAATCACAAGGGTCCTCACCAGAGGAAGAGAGAGGCAGAACAGGAGAACCAGAGGGAAAGGAAACTACAGGGGAAGGGTCCAAGACATGCAACAGCGCTGGCTTTGAAAGTGGAGGAAGGGGCTACAAGTCAAGGAACGGGGATAGCCTCCAGAAGCAGCAAAAGGCAAGAAGGCAGATTGTCCTCTAGAGCCTCCAGGAAGGGACACAGCCCTCCAGTGCCTTGATTTTGGCCCCGTGAGTCCTGTGTGGGGACTTCTGACCTCCAGAACTGTGAGATAATATATTTGTGTTGCTTAAGCTGCTAAATGTGTGGTAATTGTTACAGCAGCAATAGAAAGTAATGCAATGGAATGGGAAGTTAGGCCTCCTCAGCCCTCCACTCTCAGCTCAGATTCCACCTCCTGGGGGAGCCTTTTTTTTCTTGCCTTTTCTAGGCCTTTGCCTTCTCCCCTGAGGTGCCCATGATACTTGGCTTTTAGCACTCACCATGTGGCTGTCATTCTTGGCATACCGGTCAGTCTTCTCCCTAACCCCTGAGGGCAAGTTGGTGTTCTCATCACTCTGCATCACTTTCCACCGGTGTAATTCCTTCCCCAAGCACAGAGCATGATAACGAGACTCGGAACGTGTGGATGTGTGAATAAACAAATGAATGCTCCACTCGTACGTTAGCAATAATACCGCACCGCATCACCACCGTCACCACCAGAACTCACGGTGCTGAGCTGTCAGTGCTACAGGATAATTAAAAGCATCCCTTGGTAGTGTCTGGAGCTCCCTTCCTCCCTTCGGCAGTGCAATATCGGAGCTGCAGGAAAGCTCAAGATTGCCTGTCCTCCCATAGCCCCCAGAAGTAGCTTTCCCCTGAGGCCAGCAAGTACGTGTTAGGCTCTTTTGCAGAGGAAGGAGGGTGCTGGCTCAAGACTGAAGAGAAACAGGCATGATGAATGGGTTCCAGGAGCCCCAGACTGACGCTGCCATCTTTGTCTCAGCAAAGCTCGTAATTGGATTTGGCCCTTTAGGCCAGTCACTTATTTACTCTGTCCTCATTTATCAAATGTGAGAAGCACCAGCTCTCTGCTCTGCTTACTTTCAAAGCTTATGAAAAAGGAATAAAGGAGATATGGACAGGCCTTGAATACTGTCACTTAGTTAAAAGACTGAGAGCAGACGTGACCACGTGTTAGGAAGAGCCAGGGCTACGTAGGAAAGTTCACATTCACATGGGAAGTGAAAGTGAACCGTGTCATTTTATGTCACGTGACAGCTGTGGGGCGTGATCAACTCACTGAGCCTCTGTTTCCTCCTGTGTGAGAGAGGAAATGATAGGTCCCGCTGATGGATTCTTCCAACGCGTCCCACCCCGTTCTAAGCCCTTCTCCATTCTCCTTATTTTACAGTTGTCAGTGCCAGAATCGGGACCAGCTGCATAATTTGCGAGCCCAGTGCCCTCCTTGAAAAATGACCAGGAATTTCAAGATGGGAGCAGCAGAATATTAAACCAAACACAAGGCCCTCCTAAGCATGGGCCACTATGCGACTACACGGGTTGCACACCCAAGAAGATGGCCTTGGGCAGTCTGACTCCAGAGTCTTCTATCTTAACATCTGTGCTCTGATGGCTGTCTCCTAAGGTTGTTGTGAGGTTGGAAGTGAGACATGCATTCTTAGCAAAGGGAACAGCACGAATAATGGTCTGGAAGTGGAGGCATGGAGAGGAATATGCGTAAGGAATGATAAACCCTTGTGGCTACAGCTTTGGTTACTGGCAGGAAACAGAAGTGTGCTGGTAGATAGTCCTGGTCCCAAACTGTGGCTCTCTGGAGGCCAACCAGAGGTCCTTGCACTTGACGCTGCTGGCGGCGTGGAGTGCCGGTAGGTTTAGAAGCAGGAGGTGATGTGGACACAGGTCAGGGAACCAACCCTAGGGGGTGGTGTGGAGCAGGGCAGACTCGGACAAGAGCACCCCATTGAGGAGGCTGTTTCAACACCACCCCAGGAGCACAATGATGAGGGGCACTTGGTGCAGAGGCAGGGGACATGGGGGGGAGGGGGACAACTTCCAGGTAAGTTGAAACGGTGAGTTTTGTTTACAATCTGGATCTAGGGGATGGGGCAAAAGGAAAAGCTTCTGACGCCTGATGGCCTGGCCTTTTGCCCGGGGGACATCAGGCCTGTCTTGGGGTGTCATCACATATATAAACGTTGCCTTTGAGCACACAGCAACCGGGGTACATTTCTTCAGGAAGTAGAAACACTGTGAGAAGAAAAAATCCATTTAACTTCCTAAAAAGAAAAGCTGTTGCTGGCTATAAACTCAGTCATTTCTCAATTCGGGTTTGCCCCCTAAATATTCCCGTCCAATTTTCAGCCGCAGTGGAGAGGGGAAGCGGACCCAAATCTGTAGCTGTCTTGGAAGAAGAGCTCTCCGGATTAGCAACCGTCTCCTTGCTTTCCAGGATCCAGGGTTGGAATCCTGCTGCCCCAGTATAGTTCTTGGGTAAGCATTCAGCAAGCATTATTGCCATTCATTCCGTTGCTATGTGCTGGAGCTACACAGAGAAGTAAAACCTAGGCCTACCATTGAGGAGACCCAGCCTGAAGGGGGGAGAAGGCAGGGAACAAACAAATGGCAACAATGGGGACAAACAGAACAAGAGAAGACTTTCTGAAGCAAGTGGGGATGAGGACTGCGTTCTGCCTCAGGAAGTCAAAGAAATTTTCACACGGTAGGCTGCCGTTTAAGCACAACCTCTACAATGGCTGAGAGACAAGGAACTTTCTGGGGTGATGGAAATGTGCTGTATCTCAATAGGGATGGTGGTTACAGTGGTGTACGTGGCGGTTAATTTAAAATGAAGGCATTTTACTTTACGTAAATTAAACATCCATCAAGTTGATTGTAAAAGAGTCTGCAAGGGCAGGCGCCATGTTGTCATGTCAGCACACTGCCTGGCACTCTGTGGACTCAGTAATTCTCTGCTGAATGACACCATGAAGGGGACAGAGGGGTAAGAGTGCTAAAGTTTCTGTGTCCCCAGGAGCTGGCTCTCCCATGGCTCCTGGTTGGGAACTCTGCCTTTCTGTGGCCACAAGAAGCTTCTGCTGAAGCCAGCCTCTGTGGGGGAGGGGCCTCTGCTGACCAGGAGGTCGCCAGGCCTAGCCAGGCCTTCGGGAGTTCTGGGACGTCTTCGTTTTGCTCATTTGTCCTGACACAGTTCTCTGGGTCTGAACACAGGCTTGATAGGCAGACCAGTTCCCAGCCTCGCAGGCCTGTTGATCACGTTGGTAGCTGCCACCTGCTCTTGGAGTTCCTTGTCTACAGTCTCTGCCGGGCTGAGCTCCCAGCCCCTTCCCCTGATACTGCTCCCTTCTGAACCTCTCTCTCCTTGCCCCTCCCACCTCCTCCCCTCCCCTCTTCCTCTCCCTTCTCTCCACACTCCCCACCCAACCACAGGCCAGAGGACCCCACTGGGACAGGGCTGGCAGGAGCCCTAAGGCCGTGTGTGTGTGTGTGTGTGTCTGTCTGTGTTGCATGGATCTGGATGGACAGACAGATGAAGTAGTGATCAATCTGTGAAAGGGTCTAAGTTTCCTCCCTCAAGACAGGGTTGCCAGATAAAACACAGGATGAAATTGCAGATAAATAACGAATAATTTTTTAACATAAGTATGGCTTAAATATTGCATGGGATAACTTCGACTTGAAAGCTATTTGTTATTTATCTGAAATTCCAATTTAACTGGGCATTCCGCACTTTTGTTGGCTAAGTCTAGCCACCCCACTGGGGTGTGACCAGAATGGCAGAAGAGGAGAGAAGCCCACACAGAGTACTCTCGGGAGATGCTGTGGCCAGGCCGCACGATTCTTCAGCAGGGGTGTAGGAGTCAACAGCAACAACGGCAGGAACACTGGGGACTGTAGGGTAGGCGTGTGGGGCTTCTCTGCTCTGCTTCCATGGAGGTGAGTATCCAATAGTTCACATGGGAAGCCGGCAGTTGGCAGACAGGAGAAGGGAACAGGGCTGTGAATATGCTCCATTTCCTCTCCCGTCTCTTCTGTGAGACTCCTTGTCATGTCCCATGCTGTGAAGCCGCACAAGGTAGCCATGCGGGCGTAACTGGGGACCGTGGGCGTGGATGAAGGCCGAGAGGGGAGCAAGATGCCACTCCTGCCCCCTCCAGCCTTATGCGTTTTTCCAGGCTTACCCCATCCACCACCCACGTGGATCCCGCCCTTGTCAGAATCCCCACTTCAGCGCTCCATTGGCACTCCACTCTCAAGATAGGCATAGGAGAAGTCAGTAGAAAATTACTTCCACATAAACGGACAGACGGATGATGAAACTCCAGGAAACCACAGCTCCTCCCCTGCTGGGGCACCAGGCCAGAGCCAACCTGCTAGGCTTGAGATCCACCTTTGGCCTCACTACATGCCCAGAGACCTCAGGCAAGCCACTTACCACGTGTCTCATCTCTTCACTTTTAGATGGGATGCCAGCTGCCTATCACACCCTACAGGGCTGTCAGGAGGCAAGAATGAGCTAGCAGATGCAAAATGATGGCACCATTTTAAAATGAAGCATCTGTACAAATGGATACTTTTTAGTGGTCAACCTGGCCACGGGCACTTCTACTTAAAGAAACCCAATATATTAATATTCAGACACACACACATCGTTCTATGATTCCAGGAGCAGCTTCCCTACCTCACTGAAAATATAATTCAATTCACCAAAATGTAATGTCGTGCTCACATTTTACACGAAAATTTCCAAGGCACAGCTGCTCTGATTAAAGATGATTCTTAACTGGCCTGCGGTGGGCTGCCTGACTAAACTCAGTGGGCTTCGGTTGCATTCTAGAACAAAGGCCTGCTGTGGACCTGTCTACAGACAACTTGATTTAGGATTATAAGAGCCACACGTAGTCTTGACAATAACTGTCCTCCTGCCCCTTTAAGAAGAGAAGTTCCTTCAATTGCAAAGAAGCAGGAAGCACCCCCACTCTGCCTCGCCTGTGTTTCACTTCCTTTCAGAGGTGTTTTCTTACTAAAGCAACTCCAAGTCCAAGGTCACAATTCCTTTCTTTCAAAGGCATACTCAACTGCCCTTGTGTTGGTTTTATGAAGTTTCTTGGGCAGGAAAATATACTAAAATTCCCTTCTGTAAATCGTCTCTATACACCTTACTTTTTTATTGCACAGAGATGATATAATATTTATGAGGTTCTCTTTTTTCCACTTAAGAGTATACTTCGGACATCCTGCCGCGGCATCATGAATAAATCTGCCTCAATCTTTTTCTAACGGCTGCATAATTTTCCATTGTTTGGGTTTCTGTCATGTTTTTAACTCATCTCCTAGTTAATATGCACTTAGATTGATTCTAGCTTTCCCCCTTAGCTACAACGTTATGGGGGAAAAGATATATATGTACGTGTATGTGTATGTATATGTAGATACACATCTTTCTGTCAGTGTCCAAATAGGGCCATAGAAAACAATTCTAGCAGTGGAACCGCTGGATCAAAGCGGAAATGCTGCTTTTATTGTGAGAACCACTGGTACCTGATGCGGCGTCGGTGAGGCGAGGAGTCGAAAGAAAGATTTCTTAGACTCTTAAGATCTGGCAGTAGTGCTTTTTTATTTAGAGAATAGAATAGCATGGGGACAGGACCCATGGGCAGTCAGAGCTTCTGCTGCCCCAAGTTGAGGGTTAGAGCTAAATTTAAGGCATAGGTATGTGAGTTATCTCTTTGCAAGACAAAGAATATGTAAAAAGGTTAAAACGGTATCAGTGCCGGTAGGGTCCGGCCATTTGGCGGTCCCACAAATTTTAGATAAGAATCAAACCGGATTGAGTAAATGGCAGAAATCACCGCTTGAAAATTATCATCAGCTAAAGACAAAGGAGGATTGGGGGGGGGGGGTGCTCAGTTACATGAGGTTGCCAGACAGTAACCAATTTAAGTTCCTGCCTCTGGCATTAAGAGTTTCTAGAGATAAGGCCATCCCCCTTCTTCCTGGCACAGAGAGGGAGGCATCTTCACAGACAGAGGTTTCCCTTAGAAATGTAAATCTTTCCCAACAAAGGGACAAGCAAATTCCACTCCTTGGAGCCTGCTTCTCATCTGTAGTTTTAAAAGTAACCAGCCTAAAAATCCTCATCATAAACTGTTTTAAAATTAAGCAGCCTAAAAATCCTCATCAGTACCTCTGAAAAGTCTACACTAATTCACACTTAGAAGGGCGCGTGAGAGCCGCCTTCACTCTTCCTTCCCCGAATTCTAACCAACCTCGGCCGGCCGTTACTCAACCTTTTGATTTTGGTCAGTCTGACAAGGGCGGAGAGGGCCTCCTTGTTTGATTTGCGTTTGAAAGCTTGCTATCCGGGAGCATCTTCCTGTGTAAATCCTGGCTCAGTGAGGAGGGGCTTAGGGGTCAGACTTTGAAACCAGATAGAGCTGGATACAATCCCAGATCAGCCACTTGCCAACTGTGAGATCCGGAGCCTCAATTTAGCCATCTGTAAAATGAGCATCCTAACATCAAATTCCTAGGGTTATTGAGAGGATCCAACAAAGGGATATCAAGTGGCTAGTAATACAAATGTTAGTGTGGTTCTCATCAAAGCAAAAGAAAGAAACAAACAAAAAACAACTGATTTCAGCCAACCTCGTCAAAGGCTGATTAACAGTTTCTGCAGTGTCTGAGATTTCACCTCCTTGGTTGCCGCTCCTGCTTGTGGGAGGAAAATGCAAATAAAATGTGGAAAAATAAAACTTACACTGTCACATTAAATGGTCGGTCTCACTAGCTGAGCGACCTTGGGCATGTTACATCTCTTAGCCTATCTCTTCCTCTGCAAGATGGGGTGTTCGCTATACCTCCCCAACCAGGTCTTCGGGGTAATTAAGAAGCCCACAGGACAGTACCTGGCTCTGGCAAGCACCACATAGGTGGTCCTTGTTGTATTACTCTTAGCCACGGAGCCCCCCAACCGCTCAGAATATGTCCCCCAGCAGGATAGCTGGAGAGTAGAGTCTCAACTACAGATGATTCTCAAACCCCTACTGGGTGCCTGGCTAGTTGAATTCCCTTTGGGACTACAAACCCTGCGGTAGGGTGCTCGTGAAAGGGCATCCTCCTACTTTCTGGTCTGCCCTTTGACGTAGAATTATATCCTGTGGTGCTGAGCAAGCAGACTGAACGAATAGCCCTCATTACTCCATTCTCTGACATTGAATAAGAAAAGGCCCTCATAGGTCTACTTTGTGAAAACATATTTGCCATGTTTTATCTTTTTAAATTTTCTCCTTTGGAAACGAGATGCACTCTGAATCCTGTGGTGTTGCTCAAGTGACAGCTAAGTTACTCGTAAGTGGGGATGGCACTGATATGGTTTCTCTGTGTCCTTCAGTGCCACACAGAATCTCACTTGGGTCTGTGCATGGTGGGGAGAGTAATCCACCTAAATTGAGGTGACAAATAATCCCACCAGTGCTGAGGACCGTGGTCTGAACGTTTGTATCTCCCCAAAATTCATATGTTGAAATCCTAACCCCCATGGTGATGATATTAGGAGGTGAAGCCTTTGGGAGGTGATTAGGTTGTGAGAGTGGAACCTTCATGAAAGAGATTAGGGTCCTTATAAAAGAGACCCCACAGAACTCCCTAGCCCTTCTGCCATGTGAGGATCCAATGAGAAATCTGTGACTCAGAAAAGGGCCCCTCCCCGACCATGCTGGTACTCAGATCTCAGCCTTCCAGCCTCCAGAAGTGTGAGAAATAAATTTCCGTTGCTTACAAGCCACCCAATCTGCGGTATCACTGAGCTGGGAGCTCTTTGTGAAGACAGCTGAAATAGCCACATCACATAGGGAATAGAGATACGTTAAGGAGCACCTCTCAGAAATTAATAGCTTCACAGTGGAGAAACCTGGCAGATAACACCTTAATCAAGTGATCAAAGCTAACACCCCCAAAAGTGGAACAAACTAACATCATGTGCCTCCTGATGTGGGACGCCGAGAAGGTCACAGCATCCCCTGTGTAGTATTCCTGCCAAAAAGGCAAGGCCCAAATCTAATCATGAGGAAACATCAGTCAAACCTAAATTGAGGGAAATTCCACAAACCAACTGGCCTGTCATCTTTAAAAATCTTAGTGTCATGGAGACCAAGAGAGGCTGAGAAAGTTCTCCATTAAAAGACACTAATGGGACATAAGAACCAAATGTGATGATGAGTGCTTCTGGATTGGAACTTAGACCAGAAAAAATTGTTATAAGGACATTATCAGGCTAATAGGCAACATTTGAATAAGGTCTGTAGATTAGATAACAGTAGTGTAGCACTGTGAAATTTCCTGGTACTGATAATTGGACTGTGGCTGTGCTGGAGAATGTCCTTGTTCTCAGTAAATGCACACTGAGTATTTGGCGGTGAAGAGGTGTCATATTCTCAACTAATTCTCAAAGGGTATGGAAGAGAGATGGTGAGAGAGTGAGAGAATGATAAAGCAAATGTGGCAAAATATTAACAATTGATGCATCTGGGCAAACGGTCCACGGGCAATCTTCATCGTATTTCTGCAGCTTTGCTGTGAGCCACCTGGTTATCCTAACAGTCAGGCATGGCGCAAGGGGCCCACCAGGAATAACAAAGACACTCCAGCCACTCGGGAAATTCCAAGGGTTTGGAGGCCACCTCCCAGGGACCGGGGACCGAGGCCAGCCACATCCTTTATTACGCAAAACCAGATCCAGTATTCTAGCTATAAAAGTAAGGCATGCACACAAACATAGCCATAGAGTCCAAAATATACAATTCAGACATTAAAATACCTTCCCCTGACCCAAACTGAAATTATGTCCCTGTATGAATGTAGATAGAAAAATAGAAAGATTTAAGTTCAAATGTATGGTCACTCTTTATGCCAAGGACTATAAGTAGTAAATAAATAAATAAATAAATAAAGCAGGGAGGGAACATGTCAGGGAAGCCTTTTCCATGCATGAGTAATTGTAGGTTTCTGAAAGCCAAGCATGCACGTTCAGATCTGAGAAATGGATTCTTGAACGACAAAAACTAACAAAACGCACCGCCATGGCCGCTGCTGCTATGAGCACAACAAACCAAGTGTGCTATTGTTTGCTGAGAGTTGGGAACAATTCCAGTACCAGTAAATCATCCTATAGCTAGTTATAATACTGCCCGCAGATGACTGAGTTTCATAAATGACTGGATTTGGTTCCTTCTCATCCTAGATACACAATCTTCCTCCCGAAGTGTGGATCATCAGAGCTCTAGTGCCTAAAACCATGCTGAAAGGATTATGGGAGTTTTGGTTTGTGGTCTTGGCTCTACCAATCAGCTGAATACCCTTAGGTAAGTCACTTAATCTCTCCGTGCTGAGTTTCATCCTCTGCAAAACATTGATACCAATACTTAGCCCCTTTATCTGCATAAGGGTACTTTAAGGATAAAATGACACAAAGGTGAAAAAATGCATTGGCAAAGTTCACAAACACCATCTAAATACAAGTTGTATTACGTAAGGAATTACTACAGCCCAAAATGTAAGGTGACACCTATAAGCTGTTTTTGTTTTTTTCCTCAACCGTTGTCCAATTTACCGGTTCCTCTGAGCTGCTGCCTAAACCCTTTTAGGTAAGCTGCTGGTATAGACTGTGGAACTTAGGCCATGCAGAGAACATGCGGAAATGGTAAATTAAATTTCAAGAGCAGAGATATCTGTGGTTTATCCAGTTCTTGAGAGCCAGGCCATCGCTTCCATTCTCTCTCAGAAACCCTGTTGGTGACTTTCTCTAGTTCGAGATATCCCTCCCTTAGATGGACTGGGCTGCACAGACAACCAAGAGATCTTTGGAGAAAATGGAGGGAGTCCATGAACTTAGAACGGGAAAAAAATCACGTCTTTATTTTCATTCGCCTCTAACTGGGCTGGGCGTTAGCACTTCCTCCAAGTTTGCATGTAGGCAAGTCTCTTAGCTCGGCTTGCTGTAACAAAATACCATAGACTGGGCGCCTTAAACAGCAGACATTTATTTCTCACACTTCTGGAGGCTGGAAAGTCCAAGATCAAGGTGCAATTCAGTTCCTGGCGAGGCCCGGCTTCCTGGCTTATAGACAGCTGCCTTCATTCAGACAAGCGTTCAGTCCATAAAGAATGTTGGGACTCTGTACAGTTAGCAGTTCCTGTGATTGTATCAACAACAGAAATCACAGAGATTTTTATGTCTGTTCCTGTTTTGCAGCTATCTACACACTGATCACCATTTTGAATTTATGCTGGATATGAGACCTACTGCTTGCTTGTGTTATTTAATGCATAAAGATGCACATATAGGACTATCTCACAATGTCTAAAACTCTTTCGGTAACTGTATGAAGTATAATTGCTTTAATTCATAATCCAGGCTTTTTATTTTCTGCATTCACATAATTCTAAGAAAGGATCTGTAGGCTTCATCAAATTGCCATGGCAGAAAAGAGTTAAAAACCCAGAAACTCACTCCACTCCTGACTCCTCTCCTGTCTCCTCATAACAAGACACTAGGGTGTGAGGAAATGGGACTATGATTTACTTTTCTTTCTTTTTTCCTTTTTTGCATTTTTTTATTGTGGTAAAATTCACGTAACATAAAATTAACCATTTGAAAGTGACCAATTCAGGGCATCTAGTACATTTACAATGTTGTGCACCCACCACCTCTATCCAGTTCCCAAACATTTTCATCACCCTAAAATGAAACCTTGTACCTATTAAGTAATCACTCCCCTTTCCTCCCTCCCCTCAGCCCCTGGCAACCCCTAATCTCCTTTCTCTCTCCATGGATTTGCCTATTCTGGATGTTTCACGTAAATAGAATCATACAACATGTGGTCTTTTGTGTCTGGCTTCTTTCACACAGCATGTTTTCAAGGTTCCTCCATGTAGAAGCATGCATCAGGACTTCCGTCTTTTTTATGGCTGAATAATGTTCCATCACGTGGCTAGACCACATTTTGTTTATCCAGTCATCTATTGATGGACACAGGCTATTGAAATAGTACTGCTATGACCAAGCGTACAAGTATTTGTTTGAATACATGCTTTTGATTCTTTTGGATATATACCTAGGAGTGGAATTGCTGGGTCATATGGTAATTCAATGCTTAACTTTTTGAAGAATATGATTAACTTTGAAATCTTTAGTTGAATCTATTCGTTAAAGTGAGATTTGGAAATTGTAGCATTGATGGATCTCGACTGTCTATTTCATCTTTACCAACTCAGACAATTGAGTCCTGGCTGCACAGTGTAAACTTGGAACGCAAGTGTCCTTTTGCTGGTGCTTTCATTTGCCCTGTGTTTGGCCTTTGTGTGAGAGGCTGACATCCTCCTTTTCTTGCTTTGATGGAAATTATGTCTCTGGCATTCTTCCTCTGAGAAGGTCCCAGTGAGTGCAGGCGTCAGAGAGAACTGGGGAAGTGGGCGGAGATGCTGGAAGGGCTTGCTCCTTCATTGGCTTTGATACATGCCAGTCAATTCTGATGATCGCTGACCGCTGAAGGCAGCCCTCAGGCAGGAAAAAATAACCTGGCAGAAAGGAAGGGATGAGAACTGGTATGTGCGCCTGGCACCAGCCCTAGGAAAAGGTGGTGACCACCCTAGGTCCAAGGGCAACCAGGCTCAGACTGAAGCTTAGCAGAGGGCAAAGAAGCTGAACCATCCTTGCATACACTCAGAGACCTTTCCACGCTTGGGCAACGTAGGTGGGAATGATCAGAGAGGCATTACAGGCAGAAGAAGGGGCACATTCCTGAGTGGATGGGCCATTCCTGGGTCCTAGGAAAACCTAGAGGCATTGGGGGCACAGAGGGAATGAGAATGAGAGGGCCAAGGCTGGCTTCATAACTTGGGGGCACAGTGTGAAATGAATATGTGGGGCCCTTTGTTCAAAATTATTAAGAATTTCAAGATGGCGGCAGCAGAGCAATAAGCCAAGTACAGGGCCTTTGTGAGTGTGGGGCCTTGTGCAACCACACAGGTTGCACACCCATGAAACCAGCCTCGGAGACGGGAAATCGTCAGGGTCAGTTGAGTAGGTTGATTTGGGCCTATGTGAGGTATCCCCTCGAATTTGGGTCAGTTGTCTACTGCCCACCTGCTCTTCATTTTCCTCAGTTTAAAGCCATTAGCCACCTTCTGCTGATGATCTGGGAACTATACAGTAGTCCCCCTTATCCACGGTCAACTGGAGTCTGAAAATATTAGATGGAAAATGCCAGAAATAAAAATTCATAAGTTTTAAGTTGTGTACCATTCTGAGTAGTGTGACGAAATCTTGCACCATCCGGCTCTGTCCTGCCCAGGACACGAATCATCCCTTTGTCCACCGGATCCACGCTGTAAACGCCACCCACTCTTAGCCCATTAGTTACGGAAAAAACATAGTCTATACAGGGTTAGGCACCATCCGAGGTTTTGGGCATCCACCGGGGGTCTTGGAACGTATCCCCCATGGATAAGGGGGGACTACTGTATTCTATGAAAAAGCTTTGATGTCTCCAGAAGAAGCATATTAAAATATATAAACAATTACTTGCTAAAGGTAATTCTGCTTCACAATGGAGTAAAAAATTTATCATTTTAACACAGAAGGTTGTTAGAAGTATGTAATGCCTTCCTTTTCAATTTGTTATTCGACCTACGAATTTTTTCAAACTGTTCTAATACAACTGACTGCTGGGAAAAATATTAAAGCAGTGAAAAGCTGTGTGAAACTACCGGTGTTCAAAAAGAGCAGGGTGAGTTTCTGTAATGAAATAATTTGAAAATTGGAGGAGGCAAATTTTTGATGTATATGACATATGAGTACGATATCTACATTTAAAAGTTTTAATGATGGAAAAGTTGATGGTTTATCGAGATGGAATAAATTTTACCTTATCTGGCCTATAGAACAAAGTCTAAAGGCCTTAGCTTAGGATTCTAGAAAAGTGTAGTGTTGCAAGGAGGCAGCTTCTGGGCCAGCTGGTCTGAGTTCAAACCCTGCGTCTGGCTTTCGCTGTGTGGTTTTAGGTGAGTTATTTAATCTCTCCAGGCTCCCTCGTCTGCCTCTGTCATAGGCTGAGCAAGGACCTAGGGAGATTCTGCATGGAAAACTCCCCTGTAAGTGGTAAGCGTTCAAAAATTGTTTGCTACTATTACGGTCATGATTGGTGCTGCTGCTGCTGTTATTATAATACAACCTGGGCCCGGCCTGCCTCTCACCATTATTTCCTGTCACTTTCTCTCACTCTGTGCGAGCCCCAGCCAAACTGAGCTACTCACTGTCCCCTGCGTATACTGGAAGATTCTCTGCCTCCTTATTGTTGCCCTTGCTGTGTGTGGGCTGAGTAACCACTTGGAGGAGATGTTGTAGAGGCGAATTCAAGCCACAGAAGGGAACTGGGTTGAATGAGATCCCCTTTAAAGTTCCTTTTGGCTCTATGATTCCGTCAGATCAACAGAGTGGCAGGGAAAATTAGCAGCACAACGTTCAGCATTCTCGAGAGTGCTCTTTGACTCTTCTCTGCTTCCTTGGTATCCTCATTTTGAGCACACTAGCTGAGGGAGCCTTCTGTTCCATCACACGGAGCACAACGTGGAGCCACCATAGGTGGGACTCCTGGAGAAAGACTCCAGCAAGGTAGAGATAGATGAGCCTCAGTGGAAGGACGTGGACTTGCTAGATAGACCTGGGTGTTTGATCTCGAGAAAGCTGCTTAAATTCTCTGAGCCTCAGTTTCTTCAACAGTAAAATGGAGGTATGGTATACCAACCACACAGGGAGAGAACTGAATCAGATATTCTATACAAAGAGCTTTAAGAGAGGTCCAACATACGGGTAGCCCACTAACCATCCTCTCCCTGTGATTAAGGGGAGACTCGGGCTGTGCCTTTAAGGGGATTGAGATGAAGAGATGGAGATTGCAGGGGCTCAGAGGCAAGTGGGTTGCAGGCAGGTGAGGGCAGAGGGTAGGAGGCCCTGAAACCCAGACAAAGGGGCCTGGGCTTGAGAAAACGAAGAGCTGGGAGCCTTGCTGTCGTCACTGTCCCTCTGTTCCTCCTCTTCTTCCTTCTCTTCTTTTTCTCAGTGCTCTGCACACAATTTAATGGGTATAAAATAATAGGACTACTGTTCATGCGCTCAGACTTCAATGGCTATTTCCCCAGCTTTGGAAACAGCTACAACCCTCTCTCAGGCTCACCCTGGAAAGCAAAATAAAACACAGCGTGCCCTGACACCTCTTCCTGCTTCCACTGGGCGCGGGCTTGGAGGGGCCACCCTCCAGTGCAGGCTCTCCTGGCCCATTTTTCCCGGGGCGCTGTAGCCCACGAGAGGAGGACGGCAGGGGGGGCTCGTGGCTCCTCTTTCCTGCAGAGCCCTGAACTCAGACTGCACCCTGCAGTTCCTCTGCCCCTCGAAGCTTCCGTCTTTTCAGTTGGGATGGAAAACTCCCATCTCCACGCTTGTGGTGCCCAGCACATGCTAACCACGATAAATGGTAGCTTCCATGAGGCAGGAAGGATGGCTGACATCTGAAACGTTGACTGAAAGGATTTAATTATCTGGAGAAGAAAGCACGGGGGCTAGAGTCACAAGTTCAGAGTGGGGCAGAGCCAAGTGGCAGGCTGCTCCTCACTGAAGCACAGCCCTTCAATGCAACGCCATAACTGTTTAGCGAGCAACTACTCTCCACCAGGCATTGTGGGAAACAAAGCAGCCGGCCTCCCACTCTTCCTGGTGCTTCTCAGGCCCAGACTGGGGCCACAGGGTGAAGACTTTCAGGTGCCCCTTGCATAATAATAGAGAGTGGCTACTGGCTGAGTTATCACAAAGAGAGAGCTCTAAGCCTCAGTTTCCCCATCTGCAAACCTCCCTCAAGGGACAGGCAGTGGGCATGAAAGGTGAAAATAAACGTAAAGCACCTATTGCAATGCCTGACTCTCAGAAGGCGTCGACGAACGGGAGTTGTTATTTTTTATTTGCTGAAAGACGACCAAAAGATCTCATTTTTACTGATAGTTTAGAAGAGAAATAACGAGTAGAAAAACACCCCAAATTTTAAATTAATTCCAAACACAAAAAGTTATTTTTTTCTCAACCTTCCATCCTAAATAACAGTAACAGCCCTTACTAATTGTCATGCACTGCCGGAAGCATTTAGGCCTCCTGACAACCCAGTGAGGTAGGCACTGCAATGATCCCATTTTACAGATGAGAAAACTCTGGCACAGAAAAATTAATGAACATGGCCAGGGCCACACGCTCTTGGGAATATTCCTTCTGTGTGCATTTCCTCACATTTGCCTCACTCTCCCCTCTCCATTCTCTCTCGGTCCCGGATAAGTTGGCAAGTCCAGCCCAATATGGTGGCTCTCCTCCTTTCAGCCAGCTGCTTCCTTCTCTTTCTCTTCCTCTCTTTCTGTTAATAGCTAAACATAGTGGAAGGCTGCTTATCACCAAACTAGAAAAATTCTCTAGGTTTACAAATTTCTGCTCCTCCATCTCCTTTGCAGACATTGCTCTGCAAGGCCCAGCACTTTCGAAAGAAAAGGCCTCGGGGAGAAGCGGCAACTGAGCTGGTAGTGGGTCCTCCGTAATCAGCAGACGCTGGGGAGGAAAGGAGTGATGTTTGACAGCAGCTGGGTGAGGGGAAATGGAATCACAGAATCCACAGAAGTGGTGTTGAGACAACGTACCTGCCCGCTGAAGACGGCCCCGAATTCACCCTGTGCCATCCTTCCTGAGTTTCCACAACGAAGTGGACTCTCAGGCCAGTCAACTAGGGTGGGGTCAGGGGGACGTGTAACCAGAGAGGTGACAGCCTGTGCCTGCACGAAAAGGTCCAGTGCCCCCACTGGGAGAGCAGAATGGCAGCCACCCACCAGAGCATGAACCGGGGAACCAGTCATCTGCCCCTGGCCAGCTCCCCCTCCCCCCCAGGAAGAAGGAAGTCAAGTGGATGAAGAAATGGGGAAGTCCAAGCTGCTCCTGCAGTGGCTTCTAAGGGTCTATGTGACACTTGACTCTAATCCCCAGGGAGACAAAAGCCTCTGTCATAAACACGATTAGCAAGGGGTTTCTGGAAACATTTCCTCAGGATGCAGAAAGGATAAGGAGAATTGGGCATACCCCTTCGCGTCTCAAAATAATCTCAAGTAGGCCTTTTGCAAGCTGTGGGCCTTTTTCCCTTCACCTGCCATTTGCAGGCGCAGGCTTGCTATTTGTACTCTTTTCAGCAACAGGGGGGTAATTTGTAACGAATTTCAGCTGCAGGGGAGCGGTGCGCACAGAGTCAGATGCCATTTGGAAAACTGCTCCTCTCCACGTAAATCTCCCCGGTTTCCGGACATGCATTGAGAAGCGCGCTTCGAAAATGGCTTGCGCTGGAAAGGCTCCCTTCAAAATAGGGAGTTCGATTTTTAAATTTAATCTTAAGATTTTAGAGATAATGGGATTGCAGTCTTGGGCATTCAACACTGGCCTCCTTAGCAATCACTTTTGTAATTTAGGAAAATAAGGAACAGAAAAGTAAAAGAACTTCCTCATTGTCAGGCAGCAAGTCAACAGTAGAGCTTGAACTTGACTTTTCTTCTAAGGGGAAGGCGTTGTACTCTATAAACTCCGGATAAATTACCCTCCACCCAGCAAATATTACGGTTGTTCTATTTGGGTGCTCACAAAAATTAGAGCGATGAAAAAAATATGGATGTTACAGTGATGAAACATTTTTGTTTTTAATGACTTAAAGGTGCTTTACCTTCCCCCCAAGTCTGGGAGAACGCAAGCGAGGAGACAAAAAGGCCTGGGGTGGGGCGAAGGCCCTCCACTGGCCTGAAAGCTGAGTCACAGGAATCTACCCCTGCAGAGGGGAGGCCCTCCAGCGAGAGACAGCGCACCCTTGCTTGGGGATGCCTGCATCAGACAAAGCCAGCTTCGCAGTAAAGGAATGCCTGTCCCCTTAGGTCCTGCCCAGGCCCTTAGTCGTCATGCTCCGGTCCCCAAGAGCAGCTTTGTGCGGCTGTTGCAAAAATCCATTATGATAATATAGACATAAAAGGGGGAGAATGCATTATGGAGGAAGGCTTGGAAGGTGGGCTTTTGCTCGTCTTATTTTTTCCGCCATCGCTGCGGTGAGGGTGCATTGGTGGACGTTGGGGGGAGGGGGGCGCCAAACGCCAGGCAGGCCCCCGGACGCCGTTCCGGAGCCGCGGCGCGAAGGAGTTAAGCGAGCCCGCGGGTGACATCACCTCATTTACATAGGAGCGGCCATATAGCGGCGCCCGCCGCGCCCTGCTCGGCATTCGGCGGCGGCTACTTCGCGGATCCGTCTCCACTCGCTCGCGCACCTCGCTCCGGTGAGCCCCAGGGCCCCTGCCTCTTGCCCTCCGGTCCCCTTCCCGCCCGGCGCCCGCATCCCCCTTAAGGCATCCCTAAAGCTGAGCCTCAGTGGTCCTGCCCGGAAAGGCTGCCTTGGGATGCTAAACCCTTCCAGATGCTGGGTAACGGGGTCGAGAATTTGGTGATTTAAAAGACAATACTGGGGCGGTTTGCTACGCAGCCTCGAGGGAACATATTTTCTTTTTTTTTTTTTTTTTGCCCCCGAAAGGCATTCTGCATTGCCTCTTAGGCGGTGATTAATGAGGAACAGAAAGATCCTTTGTTCCAACTCACACCCACCCAAGCCCAGAGCTGCAAAATTTCATTTTTTCCTCTAGCTTCTGATGGCCTCGTGGGCTATTAGCTGTCCAGGTTTAAGGCGGCTGAGCTATACTGGGAAGTTAAGAAAAAAACCCTTCTTGCAGGAGAAGCTGTGCAGAGGCTGCCGAATTGCGCCTAAATGCAGATCAAGATTGATTTATGGGGTGTGGGGGCAGCTTTATGTGCGGCTGGCTGCATTGTTGAGCGCGAAGGAGGAAGCGGATAGGGCGGTGGTCGGAGGCGCCCGGCAGCAGCTGCCGCCTTTGTGAAAAGAGAAGAAAGCCAGAGGAGCCCGCGTTTTGGGGGGAGAGATCACGTATAAAAAACGGAGACGCTGTGTGCAACCTTGGCTTCATTTTAAGAATTTTTACTTGATTCCCCCCTTAAACTTGAAAGGGCTTCATTATTTATTCTCTACTCCTTCTAGCCAAATTTTACTGTTTAAACGCTGTGATTAACCCACAGTGGTCAATTTCATTTTTTCCAAAAGATTCGGCCTGCTAACGTGAGAGCGATCTTCCATTTGGGTCCTCCGCGTTTTGAAATCTTAAAGCGGGGGTGTTTTGGGGTTTTTTTTCTTTCTGTAGAAGGAGGAAGAGCTTTAGCCCTGAAGGAAAGCGGAAGGAGGCAGAGCGGGGTTTCAGGCAGGAGATGCGAGGGGAGAGGCTCGCTTCTGAGCCCGGAGAGACGAGAGTGGGTGGCTCGCTCTCACCCTCGCTCTCGGCTTTGTACTTACAGCTTCCTCTGCAACCATGTCTGACAAACCCGATATGGCTGAGATTGAGAAATTCGATAAGTCCAAATTGAAGAAGACGGAAACGCAAGAGAAAAATCCACTGCCTTCAAAAGAAAGTAAGTCTCCCCCCCTTCGCCCCGCCACTTCTTGAGAAAAGGCTGGGCGGGAGTGGCGGGGTGGGTAGGAGAGGATGGGAGGGGCTGGGAGAAGAATTCGGAGCGGGGGCGGGGGGGCGAGGGAGTGCGGGGGAGGAGCCGACGGTTTTATGATGAATGTGGTCTGGAAAGGTTAGTTAAAAATTGTTTCGCAGTCAACATAGGGCTTTAATAATTTAATAATAGCTGAATAATATACCATTAATATGCGAATGCTTTTTATCTGTTAAACTGTTCTATTGTAAATACTTCATAATGGAATGCCTATTGATACTTGTAGAATTTTTACGATATAGAAAGATCTTTTAAACGGAAGTACCATAATCCTATACTAGGCTATACTGAATCTGCATAATCGGCCTCCTCCATCTTTTTTCTTTTTGTCTTTTTCTTTCCGGTCACAGCGATTGAACAGGAGAAGCAAGCAGGCGAATCGTAATGAGGCGTGCGCCGCCAATATGCACTGTACATTCCACAAGCATTGCCTTCTTATTTTACTTCTTTTAGCTGTTTAACTTTGTAAGATGCAGAGAGGTTGGATCGAGTTTAAATGACTGTGCTGCCCCTTTTCACATCGAAGAATTGAGAACTACTGACAACGAAGGCGCGCCTGCCTCTCCATCTGCCTGTCTGGCTGGCAGGGAAGGAAAAGAACTTGCATGTTGGTGAAGGAAGAAGCTGGGTGGGTGTCGACAGTGAAATCTAGAGTAAAAACCAAGCTGGTCCAAGGTGTCCTGCAGGCTGTAAAATGCAGTTTAATCAGAGTGCCATTTTTTTGTTCAAATGATTTTAATTATTGGAATGCACAATTTTTTTAATATGCAAATAAAATGTTTTAAAACCTGGCTGGTGTGACTGTTTGGTGTTTGGAAGGAGCGGCTTATTGGAAGATGAAACCTTTGCAAAGGGGCCTGCCTCTTGGTCTCACTGGGGAGCAAGAGATGACAAACATCTGGTAATTTAAGTAAATTCTTGAACGACATAGACATGGGTTTCATCCAGGTATGTGTCGTAGCTCGTCTGTTATAGGTGATTGCGAGATCATTTTCTTAAGCTGATTGAATTCCTAGTATGAGTTGTATGAAAACTGATAACATGTTTGCAGTTCTTAACTTTTATAGCGTTTGCTAAGCCAACACTGAATTTATTGCATCCAATCGAGAGATGAAGGTGGTGATAAGTCAGCACAGTATTTGTTTCAGGTGTCAAACCAAACTCGGGTTATTTAGCCAGTGACCAGCACTGACACAAAGAATTTAAGCAGTCTTGTCAAATAAGGAAAAACTTAGATTTTTAGCAGCTATTTTATAAAAAAAATCGAGATGTCGTCTTCCTCCTCTAATGGTTGGTTCCAATTAGAATTAAAGATTTAAAATTGCTTTTATAAAGTAAGTGCGTGTGCGATTAATGATAAGTCATTGAAAATGATTGAATCCTCTTGATTTGAATAATGAAAAAATCCTTGGATTTAAAGGACACCAGCAGGACAAGGATAAAAGTTGCTCAGTTTAAATCCTGGAGGAAGTAATTGGCTCAGGTCCAGAGCTTGCCTGTCGAGTCCTTACTACCTTCTCCATCATTTGAAGCACCTATTTTAACTGGCGGGTAGAGGCCAAGCTTTTGTTTTGAGGTGTTTAATGTGCAGGAAGGAAAAGAAGGTAGCAGAAGTATAAGAGATGTCCTTAACAAAAGTCCTTAATGGATTCCTCCTTTCTGTAAGAAAGGGTACAAGTATTTTTTCAAAAATAAGAGCAGTTGGATTTAGTGAAAAAATTTAAGAACACTGGTGCACCCGCTATCTCAGCAAAGCTAAGATTTACAATGCAAATGTCCAAAAAGTTAAACTTTTTTCCCCAAAACTGACTTGTGAAAATATGCTTTTTAAAGGAGAGGGAGTGGAGGGCACCTTGTTCATCACTATTAAACCGGTTGATTTCATTTCCTTTGCTCAACGCTTATTTTGAGAAATGCACAGGAAACCCTTCACCTGTGGTTTACACAATCAACCAGCCCATCAGCTAGAAGCCTGTATCTGCATCATAAGGCAAGGGATGTGGACTGGCGGCTGCAAAACCTGAAGTGCCACCTGCTCGAGATGAGAGCGGTGAGCACAAAGGTGTCTGGGAGCCTTCTCAAGATGGAGCCTCCAGCCCTGCATTTTCTTTTCCTGCTTACAAGGAAAGGTGTGGGCAAAATGAAAATGCCCAAGGCCCAAGATCAACCAAGCCCCCAGGAGGTTTAGGTTTTTGCCGTGTGCATTTTTCAAACAACTCAAAGATGAAATCAGATTTTAAGAAATGAACACAACTCCAGTGTCCCTCCATTTAAAAATAAAAATGAGCATTAAGGGGGAAGGGATGATTCATGAAATCAAGTGATGGCAGGGAAGACCTTTTTCTCTTGGGAAGACAAAGCTAAAACATAGCAAAAAGGATAAGTAAGATACAAAATTGGGTAATGATTGAATTTTGGGCTGCTCAGTGTGTGGGATGGGGAAATTCAGAAGGTTCTGCACAGATCACAGTGTGCGCTTAATTGCTGCGCAGGGGGATGGGGTGGTGGGAAAGGCTGCTTTTTGTTTTTTGATGGGGAAAGAGAATTCTTTTTTTCTTCCCAGGAGAATCTTCCCAGAAGGGCTGGGGGTATAGATGATTCAGTATGGGAACTTTCACTCCTATTTAGGAGCTTAGAGTGGACAGGCGTTTTCACGGACGCGAAGGGGACCTGTGGTTACCATTAGAATGAGGGATCGTTCCAACTGAAGGCGACCCTAGCCATTGCATCTACTGCACCTCTGACCACCCCCCACCCCGCCAGGAGGAAACAGGCCAAGGGAGCTTACATAAGAGCCGAAGGTCACACAGTCCTGTCTGAGACTTCTGCAAATTTTGAATTGATCAGGACGAATAAAGCAAAAGTAGAGGAAGTAAAAAGAGGCCCACCAAAGGACTCTCAAGACAGAGTCTTAGTCATTTCTAGATCTCACAAACTCCTCTACCTGCGAGGATTGAGTGTGTGTGTGTATGTGGGGTGGGGCGGGGGAGGCGTGCAAAGTCTTAGCAAACCTGCAGCCTGTCCCCTGTACAGGCCTCTTCCGTCCCTCATGATCATCGCGTCCTCCCCACACCCTTGTGACTTAGATACTGTCTTTTTTAAAGGCACCAGAAAGATCTATTTATTTCCCTAAAGAAGCATCTAACGCCTCAAGACACAGAAATAAAATAATTTTCTATTCTTTCTAAACATATGGGGCCAATTTTGTGCTTACTAGAAAGAACAGTGCATTTTGGAAACAACATTATGGCCAAAAAATAAAAGTAAAAAATCTTGAGCCTTTCTTAGTTCGAGAATGTAAATTGAAAACATTGTTTCCTAACATTGAAAGCACTTAACACTTGATTTCCCTGGTGGCCTTTGCTGGCCCCAGCACCCCCTCCCCAACTCTCTCTCTTTTAAGAGTGGTTTACTCTGCAATCTAAGAGAATTAAACACACCAATTTGAAGTTCAACTCTATTTTATTTGCATGAAATGAGAAGGGGCTAAATTACAAATTTAGGACACAGACGTCAATGAAGTAAGCTCGGAAGAAAATCTGTTTCTAAGACCTATATTTCCAGCTTGTTTTTTCCTTGCACACTTGTGTAGACTTTTGTCTCTCTGGTCACATTGTCGTGTTAGCATCATCGCTACTCGGCTTCTGAGACCTTTGTGGGCGGGTCCAAGCACCCTACGTTTGTACTGGTCTATTCTTCCTTCCGTGTCCAGTCATGCCTGCCAGAGTAATGGGCTTCCACATACACTTTTCCCCTCTTAATTGATGGAGACTTCATTTAACATGCTTGTTTTGGCATATCTTTGAATACGTGAATGTGATGTTAGCATGATTTTAAGTATATTTTTACAAATATATTTAAAGAGCCATGAACACTACTTTGCCACTGTCCTTGATTGTGTTTTGAACCAATGCTTATAGCCAATTACATATTATTAAGCTAGGGCGCTGGGTCGTTAGTTCACCCCCCCAATGTTGATTGACTGCCCGGTCCTGCCCGGTATTTTCTTTGCCACAGACATACAGTCATAAATAAGAACATGTAGTCCCTGTCCTCATGTGTCTTTCCTCGGTTACGGGTGCCTTTTTCATCTAAATCTGAGTGGAAAATGCTAAGAAATTATTCTTTTCCATTTTTAGGGTGAATGCTGAACCTAAGGGCTTTGAATTTTTAAATGAGTGTTAAGATCTATTCTTTGCGATAGTGTGGACATTTTTCCAAATGCATCTATAATGATTGCATTCCAATTCCTCCAATAGCTCGATGGAGAATGAAATTTGATGGAAACCAACTGATTCTTTGCATCACAATCAAATGTTTTATCAGCATAGAAAGATTGGGCATAATAACTCTTGCCTGTTATCTTTTGATAATCCTTTATGAGGAATGTGCAAGATTTAGGAAGGCACTGAATGGATATTATTTTAAAAATCTATCTTTTTCTAGGATTTTATGATTTAGATGCTGAATTTCCAGAGAAATACCTCTTATTGCTAAATCCTCACTCTTCTGTCAGCCTTCTTTCTCCAATTCGACTGTAAGATTGTTGGGTGCAGAAAGGGTCACTCACATTTTAAAATCCTTCTGCGAACGTAGGAAGATGCTGACCACATGATGATATCCGTAGGTATAGTGCCTGGCTGAGTGACAGCCGGGTCACACTTGTCTAGTAGGATTCCACGGCTTCGAGCGCCAACAGAGAGGGATAAGTTATGTTCATGATCTAGTCAAAGCAGATGGAGCTATTCCTGTCTCATTCTTGTCAAACCAGAGGAAATCATGCCCTTTCTCATTACCACACTGAGCTCTGTAAGTGGCTGATACCATTCAGTTACACGGAGACTTTGTGAGAGTGTTTGCCCAATCTAGAAACAAAAATATTTCATCAGATTGTATATATATATGTATAGACCTCTAGTGCCACTTAGTTATTTCAACCTAAAGTAATGGCCTGTGAGGAGGGTGGAAAGAATCATTCTTTATTTACTCAGCAAACATTTATTGAGTGCCTTCTGTGTGCCCAGCTCTTTCCTGGTTGCTGGGAATAGGAAGATGAATCGGACCCGGGCCTGACAGGAGAGGCAGGCCCAGGAGGGTGAATCGCCATATACAGCGTGAACCACAGATCTGTTCACTTACCCACCAACTAGTCCCTGAGCTGCCGTTTTTGCCAGGTCATAGCTTGAGCTGGGAGATAAACTGGAAGCAGATTGTGCAGGGGCCCTAGGCCGGGCTAAGGAGTTTGAAAACGGCCCTTAGGCAATTAGGAGCTATCAGAAGCAAAATCGTTTCGCCCACATGAGCCAGCTTGTAGACTATTTCTGTTCAGAATGTAGCTAATATGAGGGGTAGGGCAAAGAAGCTGTCCATACTTGTCGTTGAAAAAGCACATGATCAGTGTGACATTAACCTAGTATGAGAAGGAAATAAATCATACTTTTATTGGTATTTCTTAGTCTGCATTTCAGCAAGACAGGCTGTAACACTCCCATGTTGTAAACACTTTCGTGTCCATTTGCTACCAATTTTTATACTGGTGTGGACAGAGAGTTCATCTATTTGAAATGGTTAAGATTACATTTTTTTGTGGACTCTGAGGTTTATAGTGCCTTATACTAGGATTTGCACATTAAAAGCTGGTCTTCAGTCACCTATTAGTTTCCTGAGGCTGCTGTAACAAATTACCACAAACTCAGTGGCTTAAAACAACAGGAATTCATTCTCTCACGGTTCCAGAGGCCAGAAGTCCAGCGTCAAGGTGTCGGCAGGCCACGCTCCCTCTGAAAGGCCATAGGGGAGAATCTTTCCTTGCCTCCAGCTTCTGGTGGCTACAGGTGTTCCTTGGCGGGTGGTTGCATCAATCCAATGTCTGCCTTCATCTTCACGTGGATTTCCTCTGTCTCTCTGTCTGTCACCTTCTGTCTAAGGACACTTTTTTTTTTCAGGAAGATTAGCCCTGAGCTAACTGCTGCCAATCCCCCTCTTTTTGCTGAGGAAGCCTGGCCCTGAGCTAACATCCATCTTCCTCTACTTTATATGTGGGACGCCTACCCCAGCATGGCTTGCCAAGCGGTGCCATGTCCGCACCTGGGATCCGAACTGGTGAACCCCGGGCCGCCAAAGCAGAACGTGCGAACTTAACTGCTACACCACTGGGCTGGCCCTAAGGACACTTGTTATTGGATGTAGGGCCCACCTGAGTAGTCCAGGATGCTCTCATCTCAAGATCCTTAACTACATCTGCAAACACTTCTCTTCCAAATAAGTTAACACTCACGAGCTCCAGGGGTTTCACGTGGCTAGAGCTTTTGGGGGCCACCATTCAACCCACTAGGAATTGTGACCAGTAAATCTTCTAGAAAAGGCGTGGTACTTCGATGGTTGAAATGGTAAACTGTGGGCAAGGACATCGTACTGAGCAAGTGGGTTTGTGAGAAGAGAGCATAATTGCAGTTTTTTGTATTAATCAGAAAGTTACTCCATGATATAAGGATTAATATGGAAAAACTTGTAGGAGCCGTTGAGCGAGTGTAGCCAAAGGGACATGGAATGGAAGGAACATCAAAGGTTTGGGCTGGGTTATATGTTTACTGTGATTACAGAGATGAATAACATGGGTGGTCATAGAAGAAAACAGTTGGGCTGGGACAGTAATTTGAAATGTCCTCAAGGCATGTGAAAAATGCCATCTGGGAAAATAAGTATATACACTATTATAAGTAGTTGGAGAGGCCAGTCCCGAAAATTAAAAAGAAAATAATAAGTAAGAAGAATATAAACTGGATTATTTGAAGAAAGGATTGTACTATATAACCCTGAACTTGTTGTTTCAAAAATTGTTGTTAACTGGAGCTAGGAAGATGAGAGCACCATGAGTTCATATATCCGAACACAAATTCTCCAAGCCGTATAGAAACGCCTAGGGTATTCCTTTAAGATTCCACTGACCTCCTCTTTAAAAGCTCCGTGTCATGGCAGACATACATGAATATACGCACACGCACCAAGAACAAACATATTAGCAACTAATGTCTTGAACCCTCATTCAATCAGGGCTGCTTTTCTGAAATAGGTCATGAAGTTTCCCCATAGGAGGGATGAATACCAAAAAATAAATCTATTTAGTTCTCACTCCAAGTTTCAAAGAACGAATTCTTCAGACTAGAAAGAGGTGAGGTCAATGGATTCTAACTCGGACCTTAAAAACCATCTGCCCCAAGGAAGGCTACTCCACACTGTGGACTCGATTCCTTTGAAACAGCTTTGATTTATTTTCTCTCTCCTTCTCTCCTGGAAGCTGATGCCTATGTGTGTTGATGTCTACATGTGTTCAGAATTTTTTAGGCATTGGGCTTGACCAAGGCCACCTGTCACTTGGCCCCTTGTCACCACTCTGTACCACAGATATTTCCACTTAGGGCCTCAGTAGGGTGTGAGGGTAGTTAGGGCTTTAGGTCACAGGACCAGGTGAACAAAACGGTGAGGGACCCAGGCTTAGTTAAGGAAAGGAGGCGGAGGGAGATGTCTCCAAACCACACAACCCCCTGCTATTCTCACCACTGGGCACCACCCCGGCCTGCTGCACTGGGGCCACACCCTGCAGTGGGGTTTTTCAAACCACAGGCCGGGAGACTTACAGTTTCAGGACATCAATTTAGTTGATTCTTGTCAGCATTAAAAACGAAAAAAAAATGCCGGACAAGCCGAAACAGATCACTAAAGAGAAACCAAACAGGGCTGACCAGACTCTCCTGCATGGTCAGGGTGGGTACTGTTTAATCGCACTTCTGGGTCAGTTATCTATGTGGGAGATTGTGTCTTTACTGGCCTGTGATGTCAAATGTTTTTCTTAGTGTGAGTCAGTCACACTTATCAAGACATCCATTCCCTGACCTCCTGCCTCCTCATGGCCTCATTTCCTTTCTCTTCTCCATCTAGCTTCCGCTCCTAATCTATCACTTCACATCGATTTTAAACTCCATCCTCCTTATGCCCTGCTGAAGTCACCCTGCACACCCCAGTCCTGAATCTGCTCCAAGGGCCTATGTTTTCCATTTTCATCCCCTGGAGCATGTCATCCAGGCTCCCAAGTGCTAACAGACAAAATGATACACGTTTCCATGCTGTCACCACTAAACTTGTCACTTATTCCTGGTCAGCTCCCTGTTAGCTGTGCAACCTTGCATATGCTTTATAACTTCTCTGAGCTTTGCTTTTCTCATCTGCGAAGCAGGGGAGGGGATGGTCCTGAAGCATGGGCTTGCTGTGAGGGTTGAAGGAAATCTGTGCACCCCGTACATGATAGGTGCTCAACAGATGGTCGTTTTTATAATAAGGACATTCTCTTACATAACCGCGGGCGCATGATCGAATTCAGGAAATTTAACATCAATACAATGAGATCATTGTCTAATAGAAAGTCCATATTTAAATCTTGCCAGTTGTTCCATTAATGTCTTCTACAGCAGTTTTCTTCCGGCATGTCGCTGTCATGTTTCTTGAATCTGAAACAATCCTTCAGCTGTTCTTTGTCTTTCAAGACATTCACATTTCTGAAGAATACAGACCAGCTGGTTTGTAGAATTTCTGTCAATATGGGTTTGCCTGACGTTTTTTCATGATTAGACTCAGATACTTTTTGGTAGGAATATCCTAGGAGGGATGTTGGGTCCCTCTCGGTGCCCCACATAGGAAGCCCCACATCGTCAATTCATTGACGATGACTTGGATCACTTGCCTACGTGGTTGCCACCGGTTTCTGCGCTGTAAAACGACCATTTTCCCCTTTGTAATTAATCAGTAACCTGTGGAGAGACGCTCTGAGGCTCAAGTCTCCCCTTGCTCATGAAATTTTCACCACATAGTTTTGGCATTTATTGATGATTCTTGCCTGAATCAATTGTTTCCATGATGTCAGCAAACAGGTGACTTTCTAACTCTATCATTCCTTCAAATATGACCTATCACTGTTGTGCAGCCCACCTTATACGTAGAAACCAATGAATGCAGTTTCAAAATGTATATACTAACGATATGAAAAATAACAGCAGCTTATATATTTAGGCCTGGGGGCTTGTTCTGCTTGGCTAGACTCACATTATAGAGGTGCCTTGTTATAAGGAAAATTTTCCAAGGCCCTTTCAAGATAGGGCTGATAACGGGCCTGTGCCGTCACCATTGCATCTTTAAGAGTCAGCTTAGGGCTCGTCTGCAACCGACATTGTCACACGTGATTGTGATTGTGTGATTATGGCTGTGATTTTGAAGAATACAGATGCAGATGGGTAACTCACATTCACATTCAGTTCGAACTAGATCTTTAATGCTGATTTTGATCAACCACAAATATTATTCAGTTCCCGAGATCTGGCGGAGAAATTTCTCGTCTTTAGTTGTTCAAGGCTATAGCAAAGGCTTGAAGTGCTGAGGGACGGTGGGGGCAGATCCTTTTCGGGTTCCCGATAGACCATGGATGTTTGCATTATGAAGGAACACCGACCCCTCGGGAAATAACAGAGTGCACCTTCAGCACCCTCGCTTTGCACTGGCACCGCACGCAGAAGGCATCTGCTCTTTCTCTGACAGCCCAGAAGTGGCTTCAGAATTGCGAGCTTGACTTCGATCAGGTGCCTGCGTTTCAGCAAGCCTTAAACAAACATCCCCTGTTCTGCTGGTCAAACACACCTCCCCAGCACTAGCACAAGAGGACCGAAAGGTAGAGCTCCAAGGTCCTCTGGCCCTCTTCCATTTTCTACCTGGGAAAAAATGTCTTCACCAAATACTGCTGTTTGCTTCTGACCAGAACTGGCCCCATCCTATCTGAGGCTGGAGGCCAGTGCTAATGCAGCTTCATGCCCGAGCAGTGGCTCACTCCCAGAGTCCTTTTAAAGATAACCTGACCACGTATTTGTTAGGGAAATCAAGACAGTCTGATTTGAATGGGGGCATAACCTCAATAGAGGCAGAGTCTCCAACACCTATTTATAAATAATAAAATTTTTCTCCTGTTTTTTGGGGGCGGTTGGGGGATAGCAGTTAACTTTCTAAAAGTATTTTTAATTCCCTTGCTTTAATTAATTCCCTTGCTCCCTTTGGGTGACGCTTTTTATTAGTTTCTTGTTTAGCTTCACTATATATGCAAAAGCAAATATGTATTTTTATCTGCCCTCTCCTTCCACGATTGGTGTTTAAATCATCTTTCTAATATAGTATGCTTAAACTTTTAAAATTATTATAAGAATAATATATATCTGTTTATTTAAATAAATCAAACAATATAGAATGGACTGAATGAAAAAGGGAAAGTTCCCCTAGCCTCCAACTCATTTTCCAGAGGTAGCCACCGTTAACAGTTTTATGTGAACCATTCCAGATGTTTCCTTAACAGTAGTATTAGTGGCCCTAGCCGTTTGTTAAATTTTCCAGAAAATGAAAGCTGATTGTTAAACACGGCCACTTTTAAAAATTAGATTTCATAAACATACAATGAAATAAATTATATTGTAAGTAAAGGTAAAAGTACTCATAGCTCATCACTGCCTGAGTATTTTACTACGATCTATGCTCTTGGGGATAATTATGTCTATTGTATGTATCTGATGCTGGAAATGCTACAAAATGGTGGCTACTGGTCATCTCTTCTCAAGGCCTCTTGAGGACTTTACACCTCTATTGACATAGAAGGTAAAAGATATTCCATCAAAATGAATCAAAAATATAAATTAGGAAATGTAAAGATGCAACTAAAATGTCAATGCAATTATTTTTAAATTTAAAGAAAATCGGATTACAACGAATGACATTGCTTAGTTAGGAAAGAAAATCGGCTAACTCTCACGGATGTACAAATATCCTTTCCCTTTTTTTATCCAAATGCCCAAGTAGATAAGGTCTGTACTCCCTCTCCTGGAAAGTCTCCTCTCTCATCCACCGGTCACTTTTTCGGTTGTCATTACAGTGTCTCCCCTTGTCCCGAAATTTCCTGCTGTCCCGAAATTTCCTGCTCCCCTTCATTCTCAGCTTTTTCTCTGGCTCTGCTTCTTCTACTTGTCCCTTAAATACTGCTTTCTCCAGGGCACTAACCTTGACCTTATACTTTCGTAGTTAGTTAGTTTCTCTAACCTGGTGACTTTACGACTCGCTTGGACTCCATCTGACTCTCTCCTAGGCTCCATCTGGCCAGACATCTCCACACGATTGTTGCTTAGTCCTTGTGTCTACCAAACTTATCCTCCCAACTTGGTCAGTGGCATCATTGTTCAAGTCACACGACAATTCAACTGTATCCTGTTGGTCATCACTCACATCCATTACTCACCAGCACCGGGAATCTAATCCAAACGCTCTGCTCTTCGAACCTCCAGCTCCGTCCCTGGGTTCAGGTTTCTCGTTCTTTCTGTCTACCTCTCTCTCCCTACATGCCCCATCCTCATCCCAATCACCTTCCAATGCCCAAGTCATTTCGCATCCTCCAAGAAGTCTCCCTAGATCCTCACTCAGATTAATTTTGCCCTGCCCATGCCTCTACTGCATTCTGCTGGTACTTTCTCTGAAGACCTAGAGTGCATGCCTCATTGGAGTAGCATAAGTAACGGACCCTCTATTTCCCTCACCAGGTTGGAGGCTCCTGGGCTGGAGGGACAGAACAGATGCTAGCTCTGTGGAGCATGTGCTTAAGAAATATCAGTTGAATTGTTTTTGATAGAATACGTGCTACATATAGGAAACTTGCCAATGAAAGGTGTAGGAAAGAGTGAGTTTTCTCCGCCTCTGGCGTCACAAATACATGTCTCTACAGGTGCCCAGCAGGTCACATAAATAACTGGACAGCCCAAGCTCTATCAAGAGGGGATGCAGCCCCTTCTCACTGCAGCCAATTACTGTAAGGAAACCTGGACCTGGCGTTGCCAAATTTTCTGATTTTTCAAGAGAAGGCAGGATTTTTAAATGTGCAATCTCCCAAGTTTTATTACTCGTTACTAATTAAAAATATTTTAACCCTATTATTGTAAAATGAAAAAGAAGTAAACTACAAAAAATGTATAGTTTAATGTGTTATTATAAGGTGAACATCCAACTCTTCTAACCATAACCCAGGCCAAGAAATAAAACTTTGCCACCTGCCCCAGGAGCCTACGTGGGCTCCGTTCCAGTCTCAACACCCCCAAATTAACCACTGCCCTACTTTTAAACTAAGAATTTGCTTTTCTTTCCTTATGTTTTTATCATCTGGGTGTGCACCCCTAAGTGCTATATTCTTACTAAACACAAGTTTAGTCTTACTCGTTTTTTTAAACTTGTGTCTTTTCATCTGCAACTTGCCTCTCCAACCCTTCCCTTTCCTTATAGCTTTTCTGCTGAAGTACCTGGGGTGTTTGACTTGTAAAGTTTCCCACCGTGTGGCTTTTGCTGATGATTATTGGACGGTGTGGCTCAACACGAGGTCTGCGTTTCCTACTTTTTGGCGACTAGATCCGGAACTCATGTTGGTTAATTAAAACGTTGTTTTAAATTGTGACTACGGTGGCCGGCTCCATAGCCGAGGGGTTAAGTTCACGCGCTCTGCTATGGTGGCCCAGGGTTTCACTGGTTCGGATCCTGGGTACAGACCTAGCACTGCACGTCAGGCCACCCTGAGGCAGCGTCCCACATAGCACAACCAGAAGGACCCACAACTTAAAATATACAACTATGTACTGGGGGGCTTTGGGGAGAATAATAATAAATAAATAAATAAATAAATAAATAAATAAATAAATAAATAAATTCTGACTATCATTAGTTGGCAGCTCATCTCCACATCCTCTATCTACTTTGTTTCTCTATCTACTTACTTTACACTTACTATGAATAATAAATCAACTTCTTTCCCACTTTCCATGTTTACAGCATGAAGCTGTATTCTGATCTAACAGAATCAGAGTAATCATAATTATCACATTGTTGACCATGAACCTTAAGTGTAGTGGCTCTGTTGATCCTATAACATGGGCCACATGGGGATGCTTTAAAGGGAGAAACCAAGGCCCATCCCCAGATGATTTGTTTTCTTTCAGCCAGATGGTTCTTCAGGTGGAATTCGGCCAAGACACCAGTCTTTCCTTCACCGGATGACAAGGTTTCCTCCAAGCATGGGCCATATTGGTTTAAAAGAGAACTCTAGAACCACTTCCCACACATGGGGGTAACTCTACTGCAGGTGCCAAAAGTCAGAAAGTTCTAAAGGCAGGAGGTGGAAGGGGTGGAGGTGAGTGAGAATGCAACAGAAGGGAAATGGAGCATTTCAAGTAGACCCAATCATCCCTAGGGACCTATGTCTTCTACGGGGGTAAAAGGAAACAGGATTTGCAAAGAGAGCCTCAGGATAGCAAAGCTCTGGTGAAAAATCTATCAAGAAATCTATAATATCCCCTGAAAGAACACATAAGAAATAGAGAGGAAAGCAACATCAACAAAATGAGGAAAAAAAGGAATCCAGACAATAGAACCAAGACACTGACCTAACTGTTGGAGATGAGAAAACATTTTCCCCATTCACGAAAGGCCTGGTGAACAAAGCTAACATCGTGCATCCGTGGTATGTTTGTGATTGTCATTATTTGAACCACTGAATTGTTTCAGGTAAAGCTTATCCATAGTGTTAGATTGCTGCCCCAAAGTCTTCTTCTTACAAGTCAGAGATGAAGAACTCAAATGCATAAAACATAATGACCGTTGATTAGTAGACTAATAACCAGGTGACAACCTGTCTCCGGGGAAGTGGCCCTGTGCAGCTACTGCCCTGGGGGGAGTTCTCTCCCGTTGAGTGGACATCCTGTCTCCAGGCAGGTGATGACCAATTATTCCAGCAGATAGGCACCTCCCCTGGCCTGACCCTTTTTCTTCTCCTTTCCACCATCTTCACTTCTTTTTGCCTTGACTCCTGCATTTCTTATCCTATCTCAAGTTCACTGTCCATCAGACATGGCTAGGTGAAGTTTTCCTAAAAGAACATGGAGTTCAGTGTCTGGAAATAATTGACTTTCATTAAAATGGCTCTGATAGACCACTGACTTTCAAAAGAAGTTTCCTCTGGGTGAAAATCTGCCGGGTCACCATGCTTTGGTCATAACAAAATCTCACCCTGAGGGGGAAGAGATGCGTCTTCCTTACAGAAGAACTCCAAATGATGTGTGTGGCTTCTCCTCCCTCTAGGAGGGGAGGCTAATCCCGCTCACATGTACTTGAGGGTGGGCTAGATTGAGTGACTTCCTTCCAAAGAATAAGGTATGCACAGGGAGGGAAAAGCAGTAACGTTATAGTGGAGAAACCTGGCAGGCAGCCCCTTAACTAAGAGACGAAGGGTCACAGAGCCAGTGATGTCATGTAGATATCAGGTCCCCTCCCATATGTTGTGACCAGAAGGGCACTTCACCTCTTTCCAAAAAAAGCATAACCTCAGTCTCATGAGAAAAACCTCAGGCAAACCCAAATTGAGGGACATTCTACAAAATCCCTGACCAGTACTACTGAAAAGTGTCAAGGTCATAAAAAAATATGGAAAAACGAAGAAACTGTCACAGCCCAGAGGAGACTGAGGAGACATGATGACTAGATGCAATGTGGTCTCCTGGATTGAATCTGGAACGTAAAGGGGCATTTAATGGAAAAACCGGTGAAATTGGAATAAAGTCTCAAGTTTAGTTAAAAGTAATGTACTATTGTTGATTTCTTAGTTGTGACAAATGTACTGTGCTGATATAAGATGTTAACCACAGGGAAATTGAGTGAGGGATAAATGGGACCTTTGTCCTATTTTTGAAACTTTTCTGGAAATATAAAATTATTCCAATATAAAGGTTTTTTAAAGAAATTAAACAAAAACAACAAAAGATATCTTTTTTTTTTTATTTTTTAGCAAGATTAGCCCTGAGCTAACATCTGCTGCCAATCCTCCTCTTTTTGCTGAGGATGACTGGCCCTGAGCTAACATCTGTATCCATCCTCCTCTACTTTATATGTGGGATGCCTACCACAGCATGGCTTGCCAAGCGGTGCCATGTCCGCACCCGGGATTCGAATCGGCGAACCGCAGGCCGCCAAGAAGTGAAACGTGCGAACATAACCACTGCGCCACTGGGCCGGCCCCAAAAGATATCTTTTAATTACCCATGAAGTATTCAACATAGATATTTTAGTAATTCCATACTCCTCATATCCTGCTATTGCACAGACCAACTGTTAACACAGTTAAGACCTGGCTCCCATTTGCAATAACTCATGGCAAGCTGTTCAGTGTAAAAAGCAGCTGAAGTCAAGACTATAGATTTGACACCAGCTTATTAATTCTGTGTGATTCTATAGCTGTAGTCTCAGTCCTAGCTTTGTCTAGAGAGATCTTGTGCAAATGTACACTGAGTCAGAGTGGGCAAATACTCACTGTGGTTCCTGCTGCCCCCCAGAAAAATAAGTGAAACCACATCTTCTCTTAAAGTTGAGCCAGCAGTGCTGTCTTGCCATGTGAAGACCGGCTTGATTATAATTAAAACTTTCATTTGACTATTAAAATTAAGGAACAGCTATAAATTAAGGTAACAATATTAAAACCTCTGGAGGTAAGTCTAAAAAATCCTCTCTGTAATTAGAGATCTACAAACTTAAGGAACACTAATTCTTTTTGGCATCAAGCTCTCATTTTATAAGGAAGCCGGTATTTTGAAAATCACAGCTCTTCCAGGGCTGAGGACAAATTTTGGTTCTTGCCTAGGGTTCTTGCCTGAAATATTTTGCCCTTTTTGAACTAGAAGACTGATTTCTTATCCTGATTGGACATGTGAGAATCCGGGTGGTCTTGGTCTTGTCGTGACCTTTCTAGATTTGACTTTCCATAGCTCTTTAGTTAGATGTTAGGTTATCAACCTTATTTGACTCTTCTAGCTCAAAAAAGTTGGAGTTTTTATTGTAATAATGAAAATAATACCCCCTAACACTAGCTCTCCTTAAAAACAGAAGCCATTAGTTATAGGTAGTAGATTTGGTTATTAATTGTTTGTATATTCTTCTTTGCACTTGTCTATATTTTCCAAATGTGTGTGTGTGTGTGTGTCTCTATATATAGTCATGTAAATAGAAAGCTGTATCTGGAAGCACAATAAGGACATATGCCAATAGCTTTTTCATTGACTTGCTGAGTTAAACTAAGGCATGTGCTCAGGTGGGGCTTCATCTTTCACTTTAATGAGAATTTTGCCAGGACAATCTGAAAGTTGAACTTGGCCTACAGTCCATCTTCCAACTGTATTTTTCCACTTGCCGATCTTAATATTTGTACTTTCTCTTTATAGATCTTATTCCTCAGTTTTTATCTCTCTTTTTTCCATTGGTTTAAAACAAACAATGAGCTTTAAAAAGAACATTCCTCGTGGTAGATAGCTCCAGAGAGCTTATATTTACTTTAAACTGAATTCTTGCCAGACCACCCAAGTGGAAACTCCTGATTTTGCATTATCCATCAACATATTACACTGTAGTGGATACAATGGCATAAAACAGTGTAGTCGAGCAGAGCTCTGATGGCCCAACGGGAAAACATAAAACCATGAGAACCTTTTTCTATCTAGTTCTAGAAAAATAATTCATATTTTTCCTTCCTTCCTTCCTTTCCCCTTCCTGTTGAGGTTTGTAAAAGGCAAAATCATATAGTAATTTGGTGCCTAAGAGTTTGGACTCTGGAAAATGGGATTCCCACTTGCCGTGTTTCCCATTGGCTAAGGAGATACCTTTCCTTAGAATATGCAAATGCTGTAATCCAGTCTTATGTCTTTTAAAGTTATACTTGTTTGTTTTATAACATAATGCCAGCACGACGCTACAGTCAGCTGTATCTGAGACTGAAGCTGTATATTTTGTATTCAAAGAGATGAATGAGGACATGGAAAAATTGGGCATTTGAGTTTGCCCACGATTATGTTTTTTTTTAAGGTTTTATTTTTCCTTTTTCTCCCCAAAGCCCCCCCGGTACATAGTTGTATATTTTTTTTAGTTGTGGGTCCTTCTGGTTGTGCTATGTGGGATGCCACCTCAGCATGGCTTGATGAGTGGTGCCATGTCCACACCCAGGATCCAAACCAGTGAAACCCTGGGTTGCAGAAGCGGAGTGCATGAACTTAACCACTCGGCCATGGCGCCGGCCCCTGCCCATGATTATCTTAAGTTGACAGAGATCTGGATATGGCTAAGTCACTTCTGGTTTGATTATCTTGGCTGATTGCCACCAATCACATTTAAGGATTCTGCCATCACAATGCCCATTTTTCATACATACTGACATGTGTATGTCAAATAGTATGAAGGACTCTATGGTAATTTTAACCTACGACCTAAGTCTTCAGTTATAAGAACCACAAAGTGCAACCCAGTTTGGTGAGTTTCTTATTTGGAATGAAATGCACATATGGAACAGGTTCCATTAGCAAAAGTAAAATCAGGCTCCTCTTTGGAAATCTGGCATGATTTGTGAACCTGACCACCATAAGGACAACTTTGCTAATTTAATACATATCTATCTACTTACTGCTACTTTTTCATCTTTCAAATTTTCATTCCAAAAAGAGAAAAATCTTTTACAATGATAATATCTCTCTATATACTGGGAGTTAGCAAACTCTGGCCCGAGGGCCAAATACGGCCAACTACTATTTTTTCTACAGGCTGAGAGCTAAGGATGATATTTACATTTGTAAATAACCAGAAAACAAATCAAAAGAAGAATACTATTTCTTGGCATGTAAAAATTATATGAAATTAAAATTTCAGTGTGCATAATGAAAAGTTGATTGGCACGCTTATTCATTTGTGGCTTGTCTATGGCTGCTTGCGTGGTCAATGGCAGAGTTGGGTAGGTGTGACAGAGACTATATGGGCTGTGAAACAGAAAATATTTACTATGTGGCCCATTCCAGAAAAAATTGGCTGTCCCATGGTATAGACAAAGCTATTTTCAGAAAGAGAACTGAGGCACAGCACGAAATGTGTAGACACATAAAAATGACCACAATGAACTGGCGCAGAATATAAACTGAACTTCTCATGTGGCATAATTTCTAACGAAGCATCTTACATAAGCAGGGAAAGTAAAAATCTGGAGATTAAAGTAAAAACCAAAAATCAGGGGCCGGCCCAGTAGTGCAGCGGTTAAGTTCGCACGTTCCGATTCTCAGCGGCCTGGGGTTCACTGGTTCAGATCCCGGGTGCGGACATGGCACCGCTTGGCAAAAAGCCATGCTGTGGTAGGCGTCCCATGTATAAAGTAGAGGAAGATGGGCATGGATGTTAGCTCAGGGCCAGTTTTCCTCAGCAAAAAGAGGAGGACTGGCAGCAGTTAGCTCAGGGCTGATCATCCTCAAAAAAAAAAAAAAAAAAAAAATCAAAAACCCGAACTTTGCATAGTGGGAAAGTATGGAGAATAGAGCACAAATCTTGAAGGCATTTTTATCGATCGCCCAAATGTGCCCTTTTTGCTCCCTTCCTGCAAGCAGGGCTGTGCAGCCCTAGGCAATGACTGACCCTTGCTGATTGACTGCTGGTTGAGGGACAGCCAGCTTTGACTGTGGTCGAGTATGCAGGGATAAAGGTGACCTTTGACTGTCTGGGTCTCAAAGCAAACATGCTTTGGAGGGTCCTATGAAAAGGCTAAGTATATGTCCTTCCATTAACACCCCCAGAAGTGCTACGGTCAGGTGCACAAAAAGCTTGCCTATTCCTTTTATTTTGGACATATTTTAGTCTATTTGGGTGGCATAACTTGAATTAGAGCTTCAACACTTGTTCTAACTTCTACAGCAGAGAAGAGAATTGTCAGCGGTAGAGAGGGATGTGGCTGAGAACATTGGTTATCCTTCGTCATTTCCAGTTTGTGTGTGTATGCGTGTGTCTAACATTTTATTTTGAGATCATCTCTTGGCATAGTAGCTCATGTATATAATTTACAAATCGGTAATACATTTTTTTTTTAAAGATTTTATTTTATTTTTTTTTCCTTTTTCTCCCCAAAGCCCCCAGGTACATAGTTGTATATTCTTCATTGTGGGTCCTTCTAGTTGTGGCATGTGGGACGCTTCCTCAGCGTGGTTTGATGAGCAGTGCCATGTCCACACCCAGGATTCGAACCAACGAAACACTGGGCCGCCTGCAGCGGAGCGCACGAACTTAACCACTCGGCCACGGGGCCAGCCCCCATAATACATTTTTTGTATATTTGTGTGCTCTAACTTTTTATTGATAGTTTTATTCGTGCTATCAGTTTGTACACTTGTTGGCTTAATTTTCTTAATTTCTTAATTGCTGCACTTAACAAATTACCACAAAGTTAGTGGCTTAAAGCAGCATGTTTATTATCTCACAGTTTTCATCCATGAGGAGTCTGGGAATGGCTTAACTAGACCCTTGGCTCAAGGTCTCACAGGCTGCCACCAAGGCGTCGGCCTGGGCTGTGTTCTCATCTGGAAGCTCAGGCCCCCTTCCAAGCTCAGGTGGTTGTTGGCAGAATTCTTTTCCTTGAAGCTGTAAAACACATGGCAACTTGCTTCTTCAAGGTCATCAGATCAGGAGAGAGTCTCTGACTCAGAGAAGACCTAAGCCTCTTTGAAAGGATGCCCAGCTGATTAGGTCAGGCCCACTCCAGATAATCTCCCTTTTGATTACTTAAAGTCAACTGATTTGGGACCTTAATTACATTTGCAAAATCCTTCTTACCTTGCCATATGATGTAACACAGTCAAGGGAGTGACACCCATCATCTTTGTCAAATAACATAACTTCATCATGGCATAACACCAAGGGGCTGAGATCATCAGTGCCATCTTAGAATTTTGGCTATCACACTGGGCAAGAAAAATATGGCTCCAAGAGTCAGAGGGAGTCAACCTGGAGTCCTAGCTCTCCCACTTCTTACCTGTGTGACTGCACAAGTCATCTCACTTCTCCATGCCTCAGTGCTTTCCACTGTAAACTGGAGATCATTCTAGAACATTTTAGCATTCTAGCACCTGCCACTTTGGGTTATATATAAGGTTATACTTATAAATGGTCTAGCACAGTGACTGGCAAATAGCAAGTGGTGAATAAATGTCTGATATTTCCATCAGATATTCATTTTCATACCTACAGACATTTTAGTCATACAACAGGAAAATAATATTGGATGCCACCAGAATGTGTATCACTGGATCTCCAAGAAAGTAAGACGAGAGGAGGGAAATTGGGAATGCAAATTGATCATGGTTTTATAATAGAAAGGGCTTACTCTGGTGGTGATTAAAAACAAGCTGGTCCAGTAAATGGTACCTTAACACAAAATGAGGTAGCATATGTGAAAGTGCCTGCACCCAATAAATATTATTTGCATTTAAATCTGGACAAAAGAACATGCTTAATAATTGTTAGTGGATCAATTGATGCGATGATTATTTTTTTAAGTCAAATCACTTGCTTACCCTAATTCTTTCTTTCCCTTTACTGTTACCCACAGAACTATTTGAACATGACATTTAATGTGCCCAGGCGGCCCGTCTCTTCTTCCCCGATCTAAGGTGAGGTCTGTTAATATGAAACCAATAGAGGAAGTCAAAGTATAAGAGCATTTGCCAAAGATCTTAATAAAGTCTTGTGCAGCAAATGGAGAAATACAGATCTCACACCCAGGACCCGAAGCTTCTGTACTGAAAAGTTCTTGTCCACCTCCTAGTCTCAAGTTAAAAGCCTGCACTGAGATCTTCCTCTATGAAGGGGAGGAGGAAAAAACAAAAATGAAACCCCCAAAACAAGAAAGCCCCCCAAAACACACCACTCTCCCTTTGCTCGGGTCCTTGGAAAGAAAAAGAAACAGTTTCCCCTGATCACAGACTTCCTGGCATGCAGAGAATGCACAACCCCACATTGCCTCCTGCTCACAATGGGCAGATAGAAATGCGCACAGTGCTCGCTTTTGTCCTCTCACTATATTGGCATCTGATTCCCCAGAATGGCTTCTGGCCTGGAACTGGGGAGAGGGCCTGCTTGCTGAGGAACCCTCTTCAGAGTGCCTGGTGTGGCTGTGGGCGGTGTCTTGGGCGACTCAGAAAGGAAAATTCCTGGGAGTAGGGGCTGTGCCATAGCTCAGTAACTCAGCCACCCTGGAATTTCTGACAAGACTGGTGCTTTGGGCTCCTGAATTTCCTATCAGAGTGAAGCAAAGAGCTAACTCTTCTAAAGTTTTATTGGAAAAGAGTGGGGAGAGAGAGAAAGAGAATATGACATCAACATACAGCGACATTCTGAGTCTTATTGTCAAACCATCCTGAGTGGCAGATCCAGATCTTGCTGGATTTCTCATAAAACAGGAATTTTTTTAGAGGGCAGGAGGAACAAAAGGACTATAGGGTTGGTAGATCATTTCTTGCCTTCCTTCAGAATCTCTGTATACAATCTATTTTTATCATTAAATAATTGGAGGAGAACAGAATAATGGACACAATCATCCAGAAGTTTCCAAACACCCAGGTGTTTGACAGTGTGGAAATATATATAGACACAAATTGTCTGGGCGTTCCACGGACTCATTATCTCTCTTTTTTATTTATTTGTTTATTTATATGTATTTATTTGGAGGAGAGAGGATGAGTGGGCCATGAGCAGACTTCGTTCATTCAACACACACTTATGAAGCATCTGCTGGGTGTAAGACACTGGGAAAGACACACAATGATACACAGAGGGGCTTTGGCCTCAAAAGATTTGCAGTCCTACCCCAGAGACTATAAATCTTCTAACAAGCATTGTTCAGAGCTGTGCTGATATCCACACACCTCACTTGCGTTCCAGACAAGTTGGTCAAAAACATTCAATGGGTTGCCCAACTCTAGAAGAGAATAATAGTGCCATTGAATTGACCGGTAATTCAGCAAACCCGGTTAACTCAAACTCCAGTTTACCAACAGCCAAACCAAAGGCTTCTAAAAGGAGTCAGTCAGCTCGCTGACCTATGTTGATCCTTTCCGTGTCTACTAGAGGAAAAAACAACCAGTCCCGCTGCCACCAGGAATGCAAAATTGCAACCAGCCAGTCAGATGCAGCTTTCACCTCTGCCCCAAGTGTTTGGTTTCACCTGCACTCTTCCTCCAGGGTACTCTGCTCATTTGACGGTCCACGGTGGTGCTGTTCCTCATTCAACTCATCTCACTTTCTTTTTAGTCATCAGTGGCAGAACAGGATAAAATATCTTTATTAATATCCGAGGCTCAGCATTATGCCTAAGATTTATCTTTTGAAAAACTAGGAAGCCATTGCATTTATCAAAAGGAGAGCAGTGGTGGATATAACAAGGAGTTCATATTGCCAACGGGTATTGCAAATTACGATAAGAAAATCTGAGAGCGAATATCTTGTGTTATCAGCTTCTCAAATTTGCTTACTACTCCTTTATGAGCGCCTTTTTCTCCTTCCAAATATTTGTGGCGTTTTTCTTAAAGTAACAACCAACCTAATATATATGTGACTTGCTCCACCTGCAGCATTATTGCTAAGAATAATCCACGTGGGTGCTGATGCCATTTTAGTCTCATATTTCTGAACTGTTGGAGCCATTTAAGCAGCTGGGCCATGAGTGGGCTCCTTAGAATGAGCACCTTTGAATGCCTCACAGAAAGGTACATTTTGACCAAGGCTGCATGGTCTTTTTGGCTAGGAGAGTCCCTGGAATGTTGTGGAAAGGATGATCAAACAAAACTCCACTTTATTTACATGTTTGTTTCCATGAAAGGAATAATAAACTGTGCCTGCCTTTCTGTACTATTTGGAGAGGTATCACGCGGCAAAGGCAGCCAGGAAGTGACTCTGCTCCCAACGACAGCATTTTCAAACTGCCCTTTGCTGCACAATAAAGGTTAAAAAGGAAGCAAAACCTTTCATACTCTTCAGCACTGCTGTTTATCCAGACAGAGCAGAAATGGCCTGCCCGTACATTCTTCTAAGGACTTGCTAAGAAAGGGTTGAGAGTAGCGGGCAAGCAGTGTGTTTGTTTTGCTGCCTGTTCTTTGGCTATGAAATGAAAACAAAAAAATGACATTGAATTTGGCGTTTGAAACTGTGGTGCCGTTGTTGCCTTGACAGGCCCACAATATTCTAGAAGCTCGAGCCCGTCCGAGGAGCCAACTCAGCTATTTCTCGAGAATGAAAGGACCGGGCCATGTGGTCGTGTTTCCTCTTCCTGACCTTTACAGCAGCCAGCTGGGCAGAAACCCATGCAAATAAAAAGCAAGACGCCCAGACAGTAACCAAAGCATTTCCAGACAGACTGATAATGAACTTCAAGCCTTCAGCTCAAACATCACCGATTTAAATCCATTTGTTCTAGCTCTTTAATAGAATGTGAGGTTAAATACACAAACTTACATGATTAGAATTCTCTCTGTCCTAATACCCGCATGTGATTTTTCCTTTTAAGACAACATAAATAGAGTGATTTAAAAAATCTAGCATTTATAAAACTCAAAGCTGGGAAAAAACTCTAGCATAGAATGAGAAATCATAGAATGCTTTTGGATTTCCTTTCCCTGATCTGGTATGGTTTTTGAAATTCCTTTTCCTTTATCACGCTACCTTAGAGATTTTAAAATTTAAGCCAGGTGTGAGCTCTGGGGGAGAAGGAAGCTGCGTTTTATTTACTTTTGTGTCCCAGACAACCAGAAATGGTGGCGGTAGCGTTTGTAGAATTCGAGAATCTTCGGCAGGCCCACTTATTCTTAGGTTCCTCTCATCTGTCTAATCTATGCTTCTAATTCTTCTACTTAGGAGAATGTTTGATTTCAATCAGGAGCTCCTGGGTCAGTAGGACTGCTCGGCCTGCTGGGATTGTATTCAGGGGTTGGGAAGGCCTTACATCTCTAGAGTCTGCCTCTTCCTTTTTCCCATGTGCCAGGAGATTTATTGAGAAACTCCGCCCTCGGCTACGGCGGTGACTTGGCATCCTAGTTCTCTCTTACTTCCTGTTAATCATTTGCATTTCTATGGCCTATTATAGCTAAACATTTCAAAGAACCTCGTAAAAAGTGAGGATTAATTTAATTGAACTGTACTTCTCTGTCTCTGGGATGAATACGACAATGTTTTGCTCATTTCAGAACTGGAAAATTAAGGCCTAAAAGTTGCACAAATATTTCTCTTTCCTAATTCTGTGTATATATGCAGTATATGAAGAAATCATTCAGTACAGTAAAAAAAAAATCAGATTTTTTTTCCTTCGGGTTGGAAACAAAAACTCTTTTCAGAGATTTTAATGGCTCTTCTTCCAAACCTTAGCTTTATTCACACGTTGTGCTAACTAAACCCCCCGTTATAAAACCTATAGAGCCATCTGGGGAGGCCATGAAGAATTAGCTGAAGAATTACAATCCTCCTTTTCAAGGACTTTCATATCTTTCTCCTCTGCGAAAATCCCTTGATCTCTCCTGGTCTGAATTTTCCATTTATATTGCTATATCAATGACTCTGAACTTGTAAAAACAGCGACCCCTTTTTTACACCCTACATTTTTTGTGGCCTCCCACAAGATATTATAATTATTTTTAGAATTTTGAAATTTATTAGAAAGAGAAGAATCTTCTAGCCAAGGGACTGCATTCACTCGATTGGGAAAAGACGAGTTCGGCATTGAACGTCTTGCTGCCGGGGATAACTCAGAGCCCGCAGGAGGCCGAGGCCCACAGTGAAGTATCTCTGTTTGTCTTCACGCAGCCATTCGGGTGCTTCCTTGCCCGTTTTCTAATTGCTTCTCAGTGTTTAGTTTTAGAGGCTGGGATTCAGGCCGTCCTTCGCTGTCTCATGGGGCTGGCCACAGAGCCCTGCTTCAGACGCTAGCTGTTCCTTGCCTGGTCCGCCCTCTAGATTCTCTTTCGCCTAGGAAGAGACACTGCACTAACCTTTAAAACAAAACTTTGGTTGGTGCAGTTCTTTTCATATTTTAGTATAAAGCGAAGGGCCTCTGACCTCCATCTAGTAAGAACCTGACCAAATATTCGTGGATTAACCGTTTCTGTTTCTGCAGACTTTGTCCTTTGAAGCTCCTTGTGCTCTTTTTTCTCACTATTGCAGGGTCTTTCAGTTTTCTGATGAACATAGAGCTTCCAAAGACCTATTCCCTCCAGAAAGGAACACTGGGGCCGCTTGGCTGGATGGATAAAGTGTCCAGGCCTGACCCATTGGCTGCTGGAAGAGCCAAGTGAAAAAAAAAATGGCCCCATTAACCACTTTTTCTATCTGTACTTTAGTCTTGCTTGCGAATGGTTTGTTTCTAATGTCTTTTCATCATGATCTTTACAACCATCTTGTCAACAAGTTCTCCTAAAAATTGTTGAAAAGGCTTCATTAATTCTCAGCACAGAAGCTATCCTTTGGATTCCTTTGTGATTATTACGGCTGGAATGAACTTGTTTTGAAAATCCTGGCACTGGGACACATCTTCACCCAGTAGAGTCACTGACACTTTCCTCATGGGCTGGGGTTTTTTTTTTGGTGAGGAAGATTAGTCCTGAGCCAATCTTCCCGTTTTGTATATGGGATACTGCCACAGCGTGGCTTGACAAGTGGTGTGTAGGTTGGCGCCCAGGATCCGAATCCAGGAACCAGGGGCCACCAAAGCAGAGCATGCAAACTTAACCTCTATGTCACCCATGGGCTGGTTTTAAGGGGCTTCTTCATCTAACTGACAACGACCTTAGAACCTTACCTCCACGTGAACATTCCCCAGTTAACTCAGCTTCCACACCTCATCATCACTTCAGTTCTCTCGGTTGCTGGATGTTGATCATAAATCATCTTCTCTGTGGTTGCATAGAACTGGTTGGGAATCACATGAGTCTCTCCATAAAAGGACGACTAAGAAGTCTCATTGGGTCTAGATGCTGGCTTATGTTGCCTTCTCCAAAAATAAGTGGAGATGCTTTTTCACTTTAAATAATGTGCAGCGACTTGCCATTAGCCCCAGGTTTTTTTAATTGTGTGGTTCTCTGACGTTGTTGGAGCAGTAGACCAAAGAGATCCAAATTCAGGCATATAATGGTAACTGCACCCAATTGCAGCCAAGATGTATGAGTCGGCTCTTGGCTTCTAATTAGCTATGTGACTTTGGGCAGGTCACTCTCTCTGGCTTTGATTTTCTCATTTGGAGAATGATGTAATTGGATCAGGTTCTTTCCAGGCCTCTTTCTGGTCCTTTCCATCTCTAAAGGTCTATGATAAATAAGCGAGCCACGTCATCATGGGTTCTAGCACAACGCCCTAGAGTCTTGCTCCCCATTCCTGGCACGCACACACATCTCCATATAGGGCTTGTTGGTTTTTAAAGAAGGGCAAATGGAAAAGGAGACCTGAAACTCACAGAGTTTCAGTTCTGACTTAGTGAGCTTTGAATTTAAATGCTTTCGCATATGAAACAGTGAGTGGGCAGAAGAATCCTACAAAAAGAGAGCCCCAAGGTTGGATGAGCAATGCATGATCCCTTTCTATTAGTGATTCTATTTTGGAACAAAACACACCGCTGCTCAAAGCCAAAACAGAAAAAATAAGAGGGGCCGGCCCCGTGGCCGAGTGGTTAAGTTCGTGTGCTCCACTTTGGCGGCCCAGGGTTTCACCGTTTCGGATTCTGGGTGCCGACCAACACCACTCATCAAGCCATGCTGAGGTGACATCCCACATAGCAGAACCAGAAGGACCTACAACTAGAATATACAACTGTGTCCTGAGAGGCTTTGGGGAGAAGAAGAAGAAGAAAAAAGAAAAAAGAAGACTGGCAACAGATGTTAGCTCAGATGCCAATCTAAAAGATAAAAAAATAAATAAGAATAAGCAGAAGAAAAAAGAGAACCCACCATCCAATGTGAGAGGCATTGTTGAACAAAGAGAAATAAGACATGGCAGTATGTGTATCCACGTAGGCCCTTGGCCAACTCACCTGCGCCTAGTGCTGCCACACCTGCATGCATTGGGACAATTTCTGGGATGGAGCTTTTTACTGAGCCTTTGAAGGCAGAGGAGTTTGCTCCCAGTCTCAAGACTTCCCAAACAAACAAAACAGCGCTAAGAGGGAAAACTGTCGGGACTGATGCTACAAGCAGCAGCATCTTCCGAGTAGCTCTGTGGGATGAGTAACACTTGAGTTGGGATGTGTGACAATGCTGGGACCAAGAATGGTGGACGCTGGTGCATCACCCTTGCTGCCTACGGCCTCCTGCCGGGCAGAGATCCCTGTTATTAAGGGGTCTGAGCGCACCGCCTGCAAATAATCTGTTTGCGACTTTGAAAGTCGTTCGAGTCCTGGTTGACAAATATATTCCAGGCAAATGATGATCTACACGATGTCTCACAGGCTTTTGTCGCACCGGACCTTAAATGAAACACAAAAACCAATCAGGGAATGAGGGAAGTGTGCAGTGTTGCTCGGGAGAGTACAGAGAAGATGGAGAGAAATGCTGAGGATTTAAATGGGAAGAGCTAATGAGGAAAAGCATATGACACTATTACACTGGAATTTTTCCTTTTTTGGCCATTCCTGAATTTCCATAGTTGTAGCATTCTGTCTTGAGCTATTCTTCTGTTATTTTTATATCTTATAAAAGAGAAGAGTCTATAAAAGACAGCATCTTGTAGGCCTGGAGCATTTGTAACCGGCTTTGTTTTTTTTAAAGATTGGCACCTGAGCTAACATTTGTTGCCAATCTTGGTTTGGTTTTTTTCCCTTCTTCTTCTTCTCCCCAAAGCCCCCCAGTACATAGTGGTATATTCTGGTTGTGAGTGCCCCTGGTTGTGCTATGTGGGACGCCGCCTCAGCATGGCCTGACAAGTGGTGCCATGTCCATGCCCAGGATCTGAACCGGCGAAACCCTGGGCCGCCCAAGCAAAGCATGAGAACTTAACCACTCAGCCACAGGGCCGGCCCCTGTAACTGGTTTTTTGAAAGATGTTGCTATTTATCTGCACATGAGTGCCTTTGCAAGCTTTCCTCGGATTTTTGGTGGGGAGGGAAAATTAGTTTTCCTATTTAAATACTGGACCTCCTGGAGAACATCTGTTTCTCAGATTGATAAATAAGGAAAGAGGATATGGTGCATACAACAAATTTAAAAAACATCATCAGCTGTGCGAAGATACCTAAAGAAAACACAACAGACAGATTTGTGGGGAAGGGTTCAAGAGAAGTCAGACCTCATGGAGAAAGTCGCATAATGTGACAGTGTGTAGAGATGACTAAAGAGATGCAGCTAGAGAATCATAAAATAAATAAGAATTAAAAGTAGTGTTGATTTTTTTCTTGGGCTTAGAAAATTTTGAGAGCCATTTAAAAATAAATATTCAATGCTTCTCCCATGGAGTGTTAGAGATGGGAAAAATTGATTCCTACATGACAGCTGCTGTATGCCTGGGACTATTCTAAATCTGGGAGATACACAGTGACTAAAATACAGAATTCCAGCCCCCAAGCAGCTTGCATTCTAGGGAGGGGACACTGACCAAAAAAACAAAGGCATATATAACATGCCAGGCATATCGATAACGCTTTGGAAAAAAAGTAAAATAGGATAAAAAGCTAGAGAGAGCATGGGGGGTGAGGATCGCTATTTTATATAGGTTATGATCGTAAAGATCACTAAGTCTAGTCACCGTTCTTCCTCTGCACAGATAAAGAAACTGAGGGACCCAGAGATAGCCCAAGGTCCCCCAGCTGCTTAGTGGCCCATTGGGAATAAAACCCAGTTCTTGCGACCCAAGACCAATGCTCTTGCCTCCACCGTAGACTAGCCCACAGTTGGAAATGAATTTCTGTCGTCAGATTTTGAAGTCCATCCTTTCTTCCCTTCGTAATCAATTTATATTGATTCTCTAATGAGTATAAAATAAATTGTCCAATTTACTCCCATACTAACTTAGGGCAGCAGTAACAGTACCTTAGATTTAGAAAGGGTTAATTTAGAAAGGGAGTTGCCTAGAGTTGACCGGACCAACTGTGCGGTCACTAAGTGTTCGTGAGCATACTCAGCACTCTTCACGGTGATGTGACACAGTCAGGAATAGAGCACTGCGTCTCCAGCTTTAATGTGCACGGGAGTCAGCTGGGAATCCGGTGAAAATGCAGATTCTGATTCAAGAAGTCTAGGTGGGGCCTGAGGTTCAGCATTTCCAACAAGCTCCCAGCTGATGCTGATGTTGCTGCTCCACAGACCCCACTTTGAATAGCAAGGGTCCAGGCACCTCTGCTCCAGTTTGCGCAACACAACTGAAAAAACCCCTGCGAGAGAAGCTTGCATTTTTCTTCACTTCCCCATTGCCCTATTCCCCTCCCTTGGAAGAATCCAGCTTAAAAAAAGAAAACATTATGAAACACCAGTGCCAAGCCTGAATTACAATGTGAGGCACGTAATTATCTGGGCAAAAAACAGATGTCTCAGACTGGGGCTTAGCTCAGCCGGCTGCCGCTGCCGGGGCCACATGATACAGTTGCTTGATTGAAGATATGGCTGAGGCCACATGGCATATGCAAGAGAAAATGTGCCTGAAACTCGGGGAGGTGAGAAGTGAGCAAGGGTTACCATTGCATAAATAATGTTGGGAGCTCCTCATTCCCCACCAGATTGCAAGCGGAGACTCCTGCATGCCAGTCTTGGCTGCAAGGGTGACTCAGTCTGTGTCTGCAAATGAAAGCTTTCATCCTTGGCTGTGAAATAAAAATAGCAAAGAGTGTGTGCCATGCGAGGGCTTTTCCTCTACAAGGGGCTGCCACTGTCCACTGTCAAGAGCCTCTGCCTGAGCCATCCTGAAGGAAAGAGTGAGCGTGAACGATGACCTAGTTTGGGACAGATGGCAAAACCAGTCTGTAGAGAACAGGCTTCGTGCAAAACCTGCCTTCTGTTGCTCTCTACATTTGAGCATATTTGCTAGCTTGCTGCAACATCTCTTGCTGTCAGCAATCTTGACTGACCCTGCATATGTGAGTGCATGTCCTGGGGCCACAGAGGGCAACTCAGGAGAGAAAAGCCAGGCTCCCTCACGATGAGCTGGCTGCGCTTGGGAGAATTGGGCTCCCCAAGTCTTTTTGCAAGCTCAGTTTCTTCTCAGAGGAAAATGGTAACAATGATAATAAGAAAACATTCTGCTGAAATCTCTACGTGGGCAAAGGTGGAACAGTTCCCCTTATCCTCATGGAGGCAAATCTAGTTCTGGCCAGTCTAGGCTTTCACAGCTGGGTGGGACTTCATTTCAGTTTGAGACTTCGGACCATTTGGTCTGTATTCAGTAAGACCTGGTGGGTGATGGGAGGATGGGGTGGTGAGTAGGTGGTACATATCTGACTTTGGATTTCTAGGCATTTGTCAAAATCTTTTAGGCTGCCTTACTCCTTCTACAGTCAAGACTTGTCACCGTTGGGAAAAATGGTCATTCATCTTGGAACAGCTGGAATCTCCCTCAACGCTTTCAGTAAGGACAAACAGAACACCCTGGACCACCAACCAATGGCCTGGAAGGTTGGACTTCACTCTGGGAATTTTTGCTGGTCTCTTTTGTTCAAAGTTGAACTAGAGAGGTGGACCTCTCTTATCAGTTACTAGAATGTTTTTTCATGACCCAGATAAGCCATCCAGGGAAACAAAGACTAGTTCCCTGGCCAATATCAGCTTCCCACACTTGGGGGAGGGAATAGTGAAGGCAAACCCTCTTCTCCTTTACCAAATCTCAATCTATTGCAGAGTCTCAAGGATGAGGCTCTGGGGCAACTCAGCTCTCGCAGGCCTGGAGTTTCTGTGTGAGACTGCGTTCTCTGCTTGGCCAACACCAACTGTTGCCAGAGGGAGATTCTGAGGAAACAAAAAAATAATAACTCTTTTCATTCAAGTGGCCCTTCTCACTGTCACTTAAGTGACTTAATCATTTGTACTTTTAATGTCCACACTTCCAGATGTGATGTGTATAAGTGGGCACCCACTGATAGGACCCCTGTATAGCTCTATGGAGTAAGCCAGGCTCCAGGGTGGAGGTGGAACAGAAAGAGGGAGAGAAAAGTGCAATCCATTTTCTTATTGTACCACTAATCTTAAAAGGTTGCAATTTGCAGAAAAGTTGCAAAGATAGTACAGAGAGTTGCCATATGCTCCTCATCCAGCTTCCCCTAATGCTAACATCTTACATTTCCACCTTTCGTTTGTCACAACTAAGAAACTGACATGGGAGCAGTACTGTTAACTGAACTGCAGACTTTATTTGGGTTTCATCAGTTTTTCCATTAATGTTCTGTTTCTATTCCAGGAGCCAATCCAGGGTACCATATTGCATTTAGTAGCATGCTCTTTTCTAGCAAACCTCCAATTGAGCGAATCCAGCTGATCTTTTCACCAGCCTTACTGAACACCTGTTCTGCGCAGGGCCCTGGCTAGACCAACTCTGAGAGACAAAGACGAATGAGTCCTCAGGCAGTTCCCTGTCTAGTTGTTGAGGATGATGCACAAATGCCACCATGGGATGTGCACAATCAGAGTGGTTTGCAAACAGTGCCTCCACACTGCAAAGCATGGGTATAGCTGTGCCCCAGGCCTCAGTGAGGATACATTTGCTATGAGCCCAGGAAAATCAGAAATTGTTCCTAGGTAGAGAGTGGGCTGGGGAGGGAAGTCTGGGAAGGATAAACAGGGCTCTACCCAATTTGACTTCAATAGGAAAGGGAAAATGCTGCATGGTGCTGAGCAGAACACTCGAGATGCAGGTGCTTAGAGCTGGGCAATGTCCTGCTCTCCAAAAACGATGGAGGGAAGTACCCTAATTCTGGGAAAAGTGTGCCTGTGTGTGTGTGTGTGTGTGTGTGATTTTTCAGTCGGGGCTCATTAGGAAGAAACTCCACCAATCTTTCTTTTCTTTTACTACACGGTAGCTGGTTGAACTATTTGATTTTACAGCAAAGAACTCACAAATAGAGTGCCTTTGTTCCCAGACTGAAAGCACGAGAAAACACCAAAAAACCTGTCCCATGCCGGTGCCCATATGGAACATCATTTAATTTATTGGCGGCGATCATCTCTGCTCTTTCCTCACTCTAGTAGTGCTGACTGTCATCAGAGCGGAGGCCCGAGCAGTGGAGCGAGTACCCACTTCCCCCACTGAAACTGAATGGCTGCAGGGACATGGGCCGTCTTACTAACACACAGCCTCAGCTCCATCCCCAGAGAAGATCACGAGGTGTTCCAGGCAGAGACTAAACAGAGAGTTGAAAGCGGTGCTCTCCAAAAGCAGGGTGTCCAGTGATGTCAGAAAAAATTGTAATGTTGACCTATGGGATTTCAGAGAGGGTTCAACCAAAGTGGTCCCAAGTTCTGCTTTCCACATTCAAAGCTTAACTTCTGTTCTCCCATGAGAATTTGCTCTCTTGATGCAAAGAAGGCCAAGATGTAGCCTTGATGCTCTTCTAGTCTGGTCTTCCACAAAATTCTCAACGTGCACATGTTCACTGGCAAACCCATACTTTGGTAGTGGAGGTAGGCGTGAGGGTGGGGTGCTGCTGAGCCAGATCCGGGAGGGCTGTCATCATTCCAGCTTTTTAGCTCAAGGACTCACCAGGCAGGTGGGTTTAACTTAAAGGCAAGAGAAGAGGGCAGACTGTGGGGGGCAGCCCTCCACGGGTGAGGGCCTGCAGGTTAATAAGGCAAGAAAAAGTGTGTCTTTCATGGCTGAATGGAAGCCAGTGTGACTTCAATGGCTGAGTGGGCCTTCATCTTTCTGAAACTCAGATTTTTTTCATTTGTAAATGAGAATATTATCATCTGTACTGTCTATTTTGCATGGCTCTTGAAAGAATTCAAAAAACAAATGAATGTAGAGTACATTGCCTGGTATAAGAGTACTCAATAAAGGCTGGCTATTGTTCATATTGCTTCAAGTATCATAAAAGAGTACTTTCTTGCATTTGAATTCCTAGTAAATATGAGAGTCTCGTTGCAGTAAAAAGAGAACAAACCTTATGCTACTAAAATATATATATATAGGTGTTTGCCTGTTGTGGTGGAAAGAATACGGCTTTGCAAAGATGTCTGTGTCCTAACCCTCGGAACCTGTCAACATGTTATGTCACAAGGAAAAGGAGAATTTAGGTTGCTAATGGAATTAAGGTTGCTAATCAGATGAACTTAAAATAGGGTGGCTGTGCTGGAGTATTTGGATGGGCCCAATGTAATCACAAGTGTCCTTAAAAGTGAACAAGAAAGAAGTGACTAAGGAAGAGAGAAGCAGAGGGATGGCAGCATGAAAGACTTGGCTTGGCATTGTCAGCTTTGAAGACGGAGGAAGGGAGCCATGAGCCCAGGAGTGCAGGCAGCTTCTAGAAGCTGGAAGAGACAAAGGAATGGATTCCCCTCAAGAGCCACCAGAAGGAAGGCAGCTCTGCCACCACCTTGACCTCAGCCCGGCGAGATCCATGTCTGACTTCTGATCCATAGAACTGTGAGATAAAAAATTTGTGTTGTTTTCAGCCACAGAGTTTGTGGTAATTTGTTACAGCAGCAATAGAAAACAAATACGCCTGTCAATGGGAATTCTGGAGTAACGGCACATTCTTCAATTTAGGAATGAAATGTTTATTAGCTGCACAGTTTTTCAGGTACCTCCTTCATTCTTCTTCTCGTGTACCATCACAGATGAGTTAGTATTTTTTCCCCATTTGCCTGGCACGAATTGTAGTTGCTGCACTTGAGCAGCTATTTACAGAGCTCTTTTTACACTTTCTATTATATTTGCAAAGATTTATATGCAAAATGCTCTTGCCTGATTCAGTCAGGCTCCCTGGGCTGGTTTTGAACAGGGCGGGCCGGGGAAATTAAAAGGGAAATTCCAGCTCAAGGACAAAGTGATGTTGATAAGTTCCAACTCAAAATATTTACAGGAGAAAGACGGGTATGGTCAAGTGGGCCTTTTCCCTGTGGTTTCAAGGTTTCCCTGGGAACAGTGCAGATAACACCGCTTTCCCCTTTGTTGATCTTTAACATAAAATGAGAGGTAAATGACAGAAGCCCGATTCACACTGTTTGACCCCCTAGAGGGGCTCAGAGAGAAAGAGGAAAATCCAAACTCCTAAGTAAACATCTGTAGAAGGATTTGGAACTAAGGAGAAGGAACTTCAGAGGCTGCTAAAAGGGAAGGAAGGGCTTTTGTTACTGGCCATGGATTGTACTTCCTGTTGTGAAGCCCGCCGCTGTTTCATAACAGCCGGGAGCCGCAGTGTCTTGTGCTATAATGAGGAAGCAGCACTCTTGGTTCCTCCATCTTACTCAAGTCAGTGACCTCCACCACACAGTGAAACAGACGGGGGGAGAAGAATGGGACGCTCGCCCTTGCTCTCAGACACGATAAAGCCTGTTTTTTAAATTGCAGAAATATCTTTTCATATGCATTGAATATGCAGCATATCCTTTATTCTTGTCTATGCTCTTTGCTCGTCCGGAGATTAAAATAGCTGAAAGGGATAAAGACCCAGCAGGGCGGCCCCATAGCATGTATTAGTTGTCATTGCACAGCCGGGAGCTACAAAAGCCAGCATGGTCCGTGAAAAAAGGAACTAGATTTATGTCTTTCTTATCATATAGCTTTGCCACAAATGCCATGAAAATTGTTTCTGTGGCCAATTTGCCTGAAAGTTCAGCCAAGGAATTGGGAAACATTTTAAGCTTGATGGGAGGCATTAGAAGCGGCCTGTATCCTTCTGAGGCTGAGCGCTACTGTGCTTAGGTTTACACATGTAAAAGACAGTGAAAAACTACGGAGACTTCCTGCATAGCTCATTGGATGAATACTCAAAGATCTAGATTTTTCAGCAAAAGGACCTTTCAGGTTAGAGGACGGAGATGGGGCTCCATCATCACACTGTGCAGGTTCAAATTTACTAACCGTGTGACCTTGGCTAAGTTAGTTAACATCTATATGCCTCAGTTTCCTTATCTTTAATGGGAAGAGTAATAAAACTTATGCCATATGGTTATTGTGAAACTTAAGGAAGGCAATATATGAAGCCCACAGAACAGTGCCCGATGCTATAAAATGCTTGATCAGTGTTAGCAATTTTGATTGGACAGAATGAATGTATATTCACCATAGAGGAATAAAAGGTGCAGAAATAGGGGAGTCGCTACAGGGAGGAAAAGTTTGCAAGCCCAGGAAATGCTGCCTCCCAACACGTGGTATCATGGTATCCCACATTCAGGGCTCTCTGCCGTCTCCACTCAGCTGCTTTTCCAGCCTGTTTCCCAAGATAATCCTTCAGGCAGCTTCTGCACCAGCCCCATGGGTCTCCAGGACTTTCCCATCTCCTTCCTGGTCTCCACTGTTTCCCCTCACGTCCTCACCTCTGCCCATCCATTCTCCTGAGAGCTCCTCTCTCTTTGAAATCTTCTTCCTTGGAGCTCACAACTAAAAATCACAAGGCTTTAAAAAAAAAATTATTTGAAGGGACTTTAGATATCTTGCCTATAGTATAAATTTAAAAATCTAGACCAGAAAAGTTGCATGGTTTGACAACCTTGTTCAACTCCGCACTCAGAGGTTTTCTTCTCCCTTCCCCCCGGGCCATAGTAAATATTGGGGAGAGTGCTCTTCTGGCAATGCTTCTCCCCGCTGTGACACTGGGGGGGGGGGGGGATTGAGTGGGGGGGGTTACTCATGTCTCCATTAGATTCTAAGTGCTCCAGGGCAGGAATCAGCTGTAAGCTTCTCATTCCCAAGGATAGCTCTCAAATCTGAATGGCAGATTCTCCACAACGGTGGAGAATCTTCATTGTAAGTATTTATTGACTTTTGTATCGATTCAATGATTAGGTGGATTATTCTCCTTTGATGCAAACGTCTCTAAAGGCAGGTTGTTTCCCCCACTGCAGGCTCTGTGAATAGGCGCACCATCTCAAGAGAAGCCCCTGACTATCATGAATTCTGACCGTTTTCATCATAGCAGGTGGCCTTCTGGATTCTTCCCCCAGACTCTGGTTCCACCTCAAAGCCCTGTCCTTAGCATTCTGCCCACTCACCACGCTGGAAGTGAAACCATAGGCTGGGTTTTCATGCTGGGTCGCAGTGTACAAGGAAGTAAAAAAAAAAAAGGCAAAAAGAGAACAGACCTGCTTTGTTCCCTGTAATCTCAGGTTTGTGGGTTGCAGAACTGGGGACAAGCTTTGGAGGCCGGCAAATTACACCATATTGCCTCCTTTGTCGTCTCCAGGGAACGTGGCCACCGAGTTCCTTTTGCAGGAGAATGTAAGACAGTTTCAAATGTTCTCCTGTGAGCATCTTGCCTGGGAAATGTAAGGAAGGCAGGATCCTCACCTGTTATGACGGGGTGAGGGCCGGGGCAAGGACAATGCTGGCATTTGCAGGGCAACTAGCACAGTATCTTCCTGCATCTTCATTTCTTCCGGACGAAGTTCCTGCTGAAGACTCAGGAGATCCATTTGTTGAGAGGAAGGTCCCTCTAGTGCCTCAATTAGTTGCATATTATCCTGGCCTTTCAGCCTGGAATGTAGACCTTTGGGGCCTTTTCTCTGACACAACCTCATGGTCGAATTCAATATCACTCTTGTCGGTTGATTCATATCGACTGGTCTTTGACATATTCCAGATACCTTGGAACTATTGATTTGTAGTTTTCAGCTTTTCCAAGAGGAAAAACACAGCCAGGCCTTCTTGGAATGCCTCTTCCTGCCACTCACAGCCTTTCACCGACTAAGTCAGGTCCCGCTTTCCATCTCAGCCCAGAAATATTATTTCTTCCCATAACCTTAGAGAGCGAAGGTTGGAACAAATGGCAAACACCTAGCAGTTCCAATGTCCTTAGCGTCTCCTCGCTGTTGGTATGGTCCAGGGAAAAGAAAGTCAGATTTGGTGTCAGATTTGGGTTCCAACGGCAGCAATCCCGCTTCCTGGTGTGTGGCATTAAGTGAGTTCTTTTCTCCAAGGCTCAGTTCCCTCATCCCTAAAGTGAGAAGGATAATGCCAGTCTCAAAGCGTTGTTGGGAGGGCATTAATGAGGCCACGCATGCAAAGAGTCTAGTGCAATGCCTGGTACACAGAGAACACTGAATGCATTTGGCTATTATTATTATTATGACTGCGATAATAGCATTAGTATCTTTCATGGAATTAAAAATAAAAAGAACTGGTCAGGTGAATCCTTACCATTGTATATGTTAAAATACTAGGAAATAGTAAATGCCATTCTCTATCATCAATCCTCTAGTCTTTCTCCTTCCATTTTTGGGGCCCAAATCATATCCTGTTGTTATTTTTTGGTTTGGTTTCCACCATACTTTACTTTATCCTGTATTCCACAGAATCTGACACAGTACTATATGCATCATGGTGTATTATAAAACATATAACATATTGAATTGATCATTTTTTACTTAACCAGCCAGTCTACTATGCCAAATAATCATGATGACAATTTCCATCGTCCTGACCGGTTGTCAGAGTGATCTGAGACACCAGCGATGGACTGCGACTGGCCACGGTCTCACGCTGCGCGCCGCCCCCAGGTTTTCCACTGACAACGCTGAGGAGAGCTTTCAGGTCTACACGCACAGGACCAAAGCCAGTCAGGGGCTGCCGGGCGCTGCACCTGGAGGCACAGAGATTGAGCAGAAATGAGCTGGTCCCTCTTACTGAGCAGCTACCACGGAGCTGACACTGGCCACAAACTGTTTCTCATAATCCTTCCAGCCATCCTTAAGGCAAGAATTTTTGTCTTCCATTTTAATGAGGAAACTGAGACCCAGAAAGATTAAGTAACTGTCTCAGGGAGTCGAGCCGGTCCATCTGAGCTGGCAGCCACGTGCTTTTCTGTCAGGCTGCCTGGACTTCTCAGCAAGGCGGGGGGGGGGGGGGGGGGGGGGGGGGGGGGGGCACTGCCTCCCTTGCCCAGACTCAGAAAGAGTGCCTCATTTACTGAATAACTCAGTTCTCTCTGAGACATCTCAGACCCTGCATGACAATTTTCACACACATTTTCATCTCTCTCTAGCCTCCTTGGGTGTGTCAGGAAGTCATTCATTGCAAATTTTCCAAAATGATAAGGCTTGAGGTAGAGTTTCAAACTCTGAGACTCATTTGAACAGAATTAAAATATTCCACTCAATGCCTTACACAGTGCTTTCAATCCATCTCCAATAAATATCTTTCCGATGCAATCTATTTTTAAGAAATGTGCTTTTGCTTAACTCCCATTCAGTAAACCCACGCCCTCCCAGCTATTTTGCTGCTTGGAGAACATTGGTCTGAGAAATCAGAGGCTCCTCCTTGTAGCAAATACACTCGGAATTCCCCCACAAATCAGACTCCCATGACAACCAACCAAAAAGAGAAAAGGAGAACTCACTATCTTAACGCCACCAGCTGTAATTCCTTTCTGCTAAGAACAGTAGTACAATATAGATTCTGTTTAAAATGTTATTTTTATGACTGACATAAAGAATGACCCTGAGTTTAAAAGTCCTTCCAACTACTCTATTGTACTTCAAAACCGGTAAGAAGATATTAGTATAAGAAATCTATCCAATGAATGAATTGAATTGACTTGATAAATTTCACTTCACTAGCTAGGCTGTATTGTTGATAATCATTCTGACTGTTTCCACACGTTTTGGTCTTCCAATATTCTGCATCCCTTTCTCCCAATGAGACTCTCCAGGCTGACATATCTCTCTATGGCACAGTGAGGGAACGGTTGATACAGTGTAGGCCAAAATGATCCATCTATTTCTGTTTCCCCCTAAAAGTAATTCACACTTTAACATCACTGATTACAACAGACGATTTCGTTCTAAAATGAATTGTACATTTATCTTGCTACACACGGTTCAGTTCCCAGCAACACCATTACCAAGGTCTACTTATGAATTCCACTTTGAGGAACACGAACCTGTTCAAAACACTGTGGTAAAAAGAGAGGCCTAGGGCCAGCCTGGTGGTGTAGTGGTTAAGTTCCCGTGGTCCTCTTTGGTGGCATGGGGTTTGTGGGTTCAGATCCCAGGCACAAACATACTCTCTACTCATCAAATTGTGCTGTGGTGGCATCCCACATACCAATAAAAAAAAAAAAGAAAAAATAGAGGAAGATTGGCACAGGTGTTAGCTCAGGGACAATCTTCCTCACCAAAAAACAAACAAAAAAAGAGGTATAATTTTATTTGTCATCCTCACTTCCATTCTTCTGGTTAGAATCTTTAAGTTGGGATGTTGTGTGACAAACACCACAAGCAGATCTCTCTCCCTCCCTCCCCAATTACGTTTCCTTTTTCTGAGCCCTGGACAAAGAACATATGAGGTTTCCTGCACAGTAAATCCTCCGTATGTGCTTATCCCTGAAGTAGTTTAAAAATCAGAGCTAGAGGGCACATTTTTCTCTCATAAATCACCACCGCAGAATCAGCCTCTGACGGGTCAGCAGCTAGAAGGGCTCCCAGCCAATCCTGGGAGGACTCCTTTCTTCCTGAGGCTTGGCTTTCATGGCCCCAGGGCTACCCTCTGCGTTATCAGAGGACGCGGAGCAGCGTGCAGCGGGTTTTAATTAACTCAGTAACTGTGCCCTCTCTTTAATTCTCTCTATGATTTTGTGTGTGTTTTAGCATGAGATAGACAACTCCTCACTGTTTTTCTCTCTCCAGAAAGGCTAGCCTACATGAAGATTCCACACAAGAATTTTCATAGTAGCCGACTGTAGTAAGAGAAAGTTTGAAATAACCTGAATACCCAAGGACCTTAGTCAGATAAATTATAGTATAAGAAAATGGGATATATAAGCATCTATTTGAAATGAGGTCCCTGAAGGGTATTTTGGTTTTATGGAAAGTTTATAATGCTACAGTGAATATCCTTGTATTGGATCATGTGCACTTATGCAAGAAATTCTGTAGGATCTATTTCCAGGAGTGGAATTACTCATTGAGAAAGTTTAATCATTTTTCATTTGACAGATATTGATAGGGGAAAGGAAACTTCAAAAAGACTGTCAAACTTATAATTACAAAGCACTGATCAATTGGATGAGATTTTTCCATTTTTAATCCGTTCATTTTGGTCTAAAAACAAGCTGGAATGCTCTCCAAGAAACTCTAAAACACCAACTTGTCCTTTCACTTAAATATGCATTGTTGTACTGGAAAGATGTGTAGAGGAGCTGCGTATAAAAAGTTGTATACATAAAGTGTATCTTTGATCTTACTAAATTAATCAGTAGCAAGGGCATGTATTATAAAAATATACAGTTTCAAACAAGTTTTTTGGTTTTTTAATTTTTTTCTTTTTTTGCCAAGGAAGATTGTCCTTGAGCTAACATCTCTGCCAGTCTTCCTCTATTTTGTATGTGGGTCGCCAGCACAGCATGGCTGATGAGCGGTGTAGGTCTGTACCCGGGATCCGAACGTGCGAACCCTGGGCCACTGAAGTGGAGCACACTGAACCTAATCACTATGTCACAGGGCTGGCCCTGAAAACATGTTTTTTAAACATCCTAAAAGCTTCTGTATGTGTGAAGACAATCCAGCTTTGTGTGTAAGTGCTGTGTGCCATGAACGTGTTCTGGCCCCAGTTTCCTTTTAAAATGAAGGGTTGGAATCTAAAGTCCATGGAGCTCCAACAACTTTATGATTTCATAATTCTTCTTGTCAACTGCTTGTAGTGAGAAGGAGACCTTCCTCTCTCATAAGAATGACATCCTGTACTATAGGTTGTGTTTATTTCTCATAAAAGTCCTCTGAGGTTTAAGTATCATCATGCCCATTTTACAGAGAGGAAACTGAGGCACAGAAAGGTCAAGTAACTTGTCTGAGGCCATAGAGCCATGGGTGGAAGTTCCAGGTTCTTTCTCTTTCCCTCCCTTCCTTGCCCAGAGTCAACAGGTAGAAGCGTATGTCGAAGTGAGCCCCACAGAAGGTTTAACACTGCATGCCCCGGCTTAGTAAACAATGTTTACTTCCGTGTCCCAAGGGAGGAGATTCTCAAATTACACCAAATTGAATGTATAATCCAAACTTGGCTTAGCTTCTTCATGCCTATGCTTTAAGATTAAGAGACTTCTTATGTTTTTTAGTTTTTATGTTTTATAACTTTTAGAGGCTACTGAAACAAAGGCAGAAAAGAATTGTGGGGAAAATCTCTTTCAGGTCAAATGGAACCACTTTCTCCGGCAGATCAAGGTGACATGCTCTCATGGGGCAGGTTGCGTGGCCCACGCAGAGATCCAAACTGGTTCCCTGTTCTTGTTAAGGAAAGAGCACCCCTGACGGAAGGCAGGGTCATGTGGAGACTCAGGGGAGACTAGCTAGGCATGCAGTGTAGGCTCTCCCCTGGACCCCCAGCGCCCCTCGAGACTTCCAGCACAGACAGCTCAGGACATTTTGTGCGTCAGACAGCATTTTGTGCCAGGCAAGAGCCCAAAACTCTCTCCAAATCTACATCATGTTGGAATTTCTTTTTCTTTCCAATCACTTGAATGTTCCACATCTCCAAATACCAAAGGAAAAACACTTCGTCTTTGGTTTTAAACTTTCTTGCTTGCTGATCCTAAGTGTTCTTAGGAAAGCACTTTGCTGATCATCTTTGATTCCTCAACCTTTTCCAGTTGTCGAGCACCTCCTTCTTTCTAGATTATTCCTTGAGTCTTTTCGTGTAGGCTCTGGAGTGGACACGTCGGCCCTACCACTTGCAGCAAGTTACTCAACCCCAGTCTCAATTTCTTCCTCTGGAAGAAGGAAATAACTATAATATCTGCCTCAAGGCATTTTAGGGCTAAACAAGGAGGCAATACATGTCAAGGTCATAGCCAGGTAGGTGCCAAGTCCAACCCACTGTCTATTTTTGTAGATAAAGTTTTGTTGGCACACAGCCCCACCCATTCATTTACATATTGCCTGTGGCTGCTTTCCTGCTACAACGGCAAAGTTGAATAGTTGCAACAAAGATTGTTTGGCCTGCAAACCCTAAGATGGTCACTATCTAGTCCTTCACAGAAAGAGTTTGTTGATTCCCAGTAAAACCCTATATAAAAATAGGCCATCAGCTATGCTAATAAAGCCCTTTCACTAATTCATTAGTTTATTTATACATTCGACAAGTATTTATTGAGCATGTGGGCCAAGCATATGCTCAGGAGTCCCATATGAACAAGACACTCAAAGGATGCTCATGGAATTTGGGAGAGAGACTACCATTCTATGTGTTCAGCGTGGATCTAGATATATCCAGGACTCCTAAATAGCGGGAGGGTGGGGTAGGTGAGGTGGTGAGAGAGGAGTGTGTGAGGGATGGGAGGAGGAAGTTTCCAGAAATTGAAGACCTCTAAGCTGAATTCTAGGTAGGGAGGCAGTGGGAGACAGCTACCCTGGGTATGTTGACATTTATTCATTCAATAAATTTAGCTTGAAACAGTCAGGCAAGATCTCTGCCCTCAGCAGGATAGATTCTAAGCTAGACAATCAGCGAGTTAACCGAGGAATGAAGACAATAATAGCCGAGTGTGAAAATACCGTGAAGAATGAAAACCAAGGTGATGTGCTTCAGAGCCTGGAAGGGATGATGGGGGATGGACAGTTATCTTGAGTGGTCTGGGGAAGCCTCGCTGCAGAGAAGGAAAGCTAGTGCTGGATAAGAATGACAAGAGACAGCCAGCCATGAGAAAAATTGAGGGACAATGCATCCCAGGCTGAGGGGCAGCGGGTGGGAGGGGCAGGAGGGCCAGAGACTGTTCACTGTGCTGCAGAGAAGGAGAGAAGACCTTTGTTGACTGCTGGGTCGTCACAGGGCGTGAGCGATGGAGAAGCCCATAGGCCTTGTATTGCTGCAATCTGATTCGCATGCCATGGGCAGCCGATGGAAGGTCTGAAGCAGGGGAGTGAAGCGACCTGATGAGTCATAATAAATAAAAATGTTCTAGTATGACTATTATGATCATCTTTGAGATATCATCCTTCTAATACGATTGGGAGAGGCCTTGAGCTAGGGGTATGGATTAGGAGGCTCACTCCAGGAACAGGTGCACATGATGGACTAGCAAGGGAGGGTGGGAGTTGAGAAGCTGGAAGCGCTGACTGCCGGCATCGGCATCGGCTGCACTGTGGAAACACATTCTGATCTCATGCTCTTGTGATCGCTGTGCTTTGAGGTCACCACTGCTCTGCCCTTTGGCCAAGATCAAAGAGATAAGAGTAACTTGAAAGGAAACACGCCCCCCCACCCCACCCAACACACACATATACACAGAACAACAGCTTGTTTACCTGAAATGGAAAATTCCTTGGACCAGGGCTTGCCAGCTCCCAGGGATTCCAAAGTTGTGACGTCAGTCTGTGTTTTAGCCTGGATAAGACCAGGATTAACTAAACTGAGGCTTGGGCACTAGCCTGAAGTCAAAAACGTCTCTTTTCAGTGCTGATTCTTTCCAGTTTCACTTTCAACCTTCTATAAACTGTTGCAACTCTCCCTCTTCTTGTCTCATGATTCCGTAATGCTTTGGGCACCCAGTTTCCATGACTTGACTCCCTACACAAGTTCTGCTATGAAGCTGTTTCTACAACTAGGCCACAATGGGTAGATTCTGTCAAATAACTGCTCAATCGAAGGGAAGGGAGGCCAGGTAAGCAGGAATTTGGCATCAGGTAAACATGTAATAGGCTTTTAATTGAACACATCTTTCCTTCGTTGGCCAGTTTTGTCAGGTAGCATTTCCCTCTTTCCCCAACAATCCCTTTCTCTTCTCCTGCCTGGTACTCTGTGGGCTCCTTCATGCTGTTTTCCCTGGCTACGTGCCACAACCTGTCTGAAACGTTGGAACTGCAGAAAATCAGAGGAAAGGGGAGTCTGGAGTGCTTCTGTCAAACAGCTTCCTCACTCCATCACTGATAAAGAATGGGCCTGTGGGTGCCCTACGAAGGGAAAGTGTGAACATTGTGGCATGACAGGAAGTGATTTACAATGATTCACTGAACAGTGCTGGGCAACTAGACAAAAGCAAACATCAAATCTACGCAATTCAGAGGGATCAGCCAGCTGTTTACCAAGCCAGCAGCTCCCCTGCTTCACGCTCACTTGGGACATTATCTTCAGGGGGTGCATCGGGCCCCTTCCAGTGCACTGTAAGAGTCCTTCCTTTTTTATTTCATCCCAATTGTTCTCTTTTCCTCCCCTCCAGGGGAGAATAGGAGGATACCCTGTGCCTGTTTCCAGTCTTACAATGAGCATGACCATTTGGTGCTGACACATGAAAAGGAACGCACCTCCTGGGCCTGCACATCTGGGGGAAATGCCTGTTTTCCTTTGAATTCAATAGGCAGCTAATGAGTTTTCCATCCCTGCGGATCTCTCTGAGCTCTGCTGTCATGTCCACTGGGGGGTGTTTGCAAATATAAAGTGGTCAGGTATACTTCCTTCCGTTGCAAAAGAAGATTTTCAGAACTCGTGAATGGATGGTCACTTATGAAGGTTTGATTGGATTTTGAAAATAATTTAGAACTCTGTGTGTGTGTGTGTGTGTGTGTGTGTGTAAAAAGCAAACTTTACTGACAGGAAACCATAGTGCTGGGAGTGGGTCTGGTAACCAGGAAAAAGGGTGGCCTCTCTGTCCCTTGACGGGCCCCATTTAGGGGAGAGCCTGGGTTGGCAGGAAAGGGAGTTGATTCCACCCTCTCACTTTAGTCTCTTCGAGAATTTTCTTTTTATACAATGAAAACGTGCACAGATCATAGTACAGCAGATCATAAGAGTCACCCTTGCCGTCTTCTGCAGCTCACGAATGTAGGTCATTTTATAAAAATGAGAGAGAGAGAGAAAGAAAGATTTTGATGTAAGAATAAATACGGAAAAACATTTTCCAAAGCAATTCGATCTGGATCACAGCCAGAAAGTACTAGTTAGGGACTAGTAAGTGATTAGAGGCAAAAGCTAACTTGAATGCAAGAACTTCAATCACTCCGACACAAGTTTGTTTCCCTGTAAGAAAGCTGCAGAAAATCCGTGACCTAAATCTCTGAACTTGGGTATTTCCAAGGAAACCACCCAACTTCCCTATTGTCTTAGATTAAACACAATTAATGAAATGACTGACAGGTCCCAGAGGTCGTTGTGTAATTAGATCAATAGCAGTAAAAGTTATCAGCATCTGAGGTTTATATCTCTCTCCAATCAAGCCCCCTTAGGATTAGTAACATATCCAAGTGGACAGAAGGTTGTCCCTTCTGAAGAAAAGAACTCCAAGAAAACAAACGAAACTACTGATGCAATTGAGAACCTAGGATTTGCAGAAGGCAAACAGCTGAACTCACACTGCCAGCGAGACTTAAAGGGATCCGTTACTCAGCCTTGACTTGGCATTGGGCACAATTCATTCTTGATGTTTTAATAAAACATGGGTTGGTAGCAATAATCCTTGTGTTTTAATAAAATGTAGATAAAGATACAGTCTCATTTTACAGATAAAGAAAAGGGGCTCTGAAAGTCATCAGCCATCCTGAAGTCTAGAAGATTTCCAGGCCAGGACTCAAACCCAGGACCTGGGACTCTGGAGTCTAGCACCTATGTTGTCTCCTTAACAGTCACACCTTAACTAGTCTCACTGGGGAAAGATGATTTCACACATAATTGTTAAAAAGTGAGGATGTGCGGGGTGGGAGGGGGGGATGAAAATGTGACCCAAGAGTATCTAAAAGGGAAGACAGCTCATTGGCACGCCAGGTCATGAAATGATCAGGGGGTGAACATGAACTAGTAAACCACAATGCAAATGGGAATGGCTCAGACACAGCTGACTGCACCGTCTGGAAAAATGGTGAAGCCTACTAAGAAAGAATGCCAAGCAGAAAAGTGATAAGGGTTTATGTCCAGCAAATCAATATCTTATGTTTCTTTTCATTTAAGCAGTTATTTTCTACTTGTGACATGTCCCTTCACCCTAAGCTGACTTGAGTTTATTAGTTGAGTGCAAAACAAGAGGAAAGTCAGTTGGGAATTGACATTCTTTTTAGATTGAGCCTCTTCCGGTGAGACCCCAACTTTGGGCAAACCTCCAGGATTTGACTGACAGAGATTGCTTTCCTAGTAAACAACCTTGGAAATTCTTCCTCATCTGCTTTCACAGTCCTGGCGTTCTTCATCATTTTTTCGATGATTTGTGGTTTGGAAGAGAAAACCCTGCTCACTAGATTTTAAGATAAGTTTATGGAGAGAAAGATGGGGAGTTGGAAGGTGGGGACCTAGCAGCTTGAAAGACAGGATCGGAGTTCAAAAGAGAGCAGAGGCAATTGAAAAAACAAACACAGCATATACATAAACATAAACAGTACATAAACAAACAGGCATAAACAAAACAGTATGACAAATACCGGTTGAATGAATGATAAAAAGTCAAGGCAGTTCTTCCAGGGAAGATGGAGAAGCAGGTTATAAAGCAAAGGGCTGTGAATCATAGTTATGACTCCTTTGCTTCTGAAATGGAAACCTGAGCTATACCATGACAAGCGTAAAGGTACTTCATAACACCAGTTCATTGAGGGCCTATTTGATTCTGTTGAGATTCTGACGAGGTAGAGAAAAGGAAAATGAGAATCAAAATGATCATCTCAACTGCCTGTTGGACACTCAGAGGGTGGCTCTTGATTGGTGCATTAAAATGTACTCTTTTTACATTTTTCAGCTTTGTTGAGGAGTAATTGACATATAATAAGCTGCATGTATTTAAAATGTGCAGTATGATGAGTTCTGATTTATACACACTCCTGTGAAACCATCTCCACAATCAAGATGATGAACATATCCATCATCCTTAAAACTTTCCTCCTGCTTCTTTCTAATCCCTCCCTCTCCACTCTGAGTACCCAGGCAAGCACTGACCTGTCGTCTGTTACTATCGATTGTATTTTATAGACTAATTTTATATAAATGAAATCATACGTTAGATACTCTTTTCAGTCTAGCCTCTTTGTCTCAGCATGATTATTTTGAGAGCCATCATGTTTCAATTGTCAGTATTTCATTTCTTTTTATTCTTGAGTAGTATTCCATATAGTTTATTTATTCATTTATTTTTTTAAAGATTTTATTGTTTTCCTTTTTCTCCCCAAAACCCCCCGGTACATAGTTGTATATTCTTCGTTGTGGGTCCTTCTAGTTGTGGCATGTGGGATGCTGCCTCAGCGTGGTTTGATGAGCAGTGTCATGTCCGTGCCCAGGATTCGAACTGACGAAACACTGGGCCGCCTGCAGCGGAGCGCGCGAACTTAACCGCTCGGCCACGGCCATACAGTTTATTTTTTGAAGATTAGTTATTACTTCCCTGAATAGATTAGTCAGTTGACACATTCTTACTCTCTTTCTTTATTCTATTTTTTTGTTGTTTGACTCACATCTTAGACTCCATAAATACTTATATTGATTTATTTAAGGATTTGGTTAAAAAAAATCTCTTGGAGAGGATTCTATGAGAGATCATTCATTCATTCATTTATTCAACCATTCAGGAAAGATCGATTGAGCCTTTACTAGTGTTAAAAGACAAACTGAGACATATTAAAAATTTTAAGAGTTTCTTTGAGCAAAATTCAATTCGAATTGGGCAGTGCCAAACTGGAAGTGTTTAGGAATGTTCCACCGACGAGAGCCAGGGGAGAGAATTATATGGAGAAAAGGCAGAAGCAAAGTAAGGAAATCATTGGTTGGCTAGAGCTTTAAGCCTAGTTGGCTGTTTGTGATTGGTGGTCCTTAGTGTTTTGATTTTGTAACCTAGAGGCATTCACAGGCTCAGATTTTGATTTGCTTAGGTAGGCTGCCAGGGCATCGGAGCCACCTCGGTCTAATGGCTCCTTGTTTAATTAATTTAACACTAGGTCCCAACCACTATTCTAGGCACTGAGGATACAGTAATAAAGAAAACAGACACGAATCCCAGCTCTCATGTCTTTACATTCTAATAAGAGTAGATGGACAATAAATACAATTAAAAAATTGTACAGTATGTTAGAAGTTGACACGTGCAATTTAAAAATAACAGAACCAGGTAAAGAATCATCAGACACCATCCTAACCATAAGCCCACATTCGGACCAGCTCTCGTAAATTGGACTGAATGTCGACTTTGGCATGGTTTTCTCAAACTCACAAGATTCCATGGAAATCAACTTCCAACAGGACTTAAAAGAAAACAAGGCTGCCATGAATGGCCAGGAGTTAGGGAATGAGGTGATCTTTCCATTGGAACCGCCCCCAGGTATTAAGCTTGGGTATCCACCTGGAGGAGAAAGGAGAGAGAGTGTGGCTGCGGTGGTCTCCTCCCCGAGCTGTAGGAATCAAGCCAGAGAGTGTGAAACGGGAGAACACTCCGATACATTATGTTGGTAAATGTCTCATTTCAGTTCCACATATAAACCTGGACCCAGGAAGGTGTGTGCTTCGCTAATGCTGTGTTGATTTATTTGGTTTTGGGGGAGAACTGACGACAAGGCAGAGCACACCGAAAGTTGGGCCATGCCAAAATGCCTTGCTGAAAAACTGATGAAACAGGGCCCCAAATCCATAACCAAAGGATGTCGGATTGTTTCCCCAGCTGCAGAAATGTTTTTGCATTTCAGCTTAGGTAAGTTTAAGGGAGAAGCATAAGGAGAGAGTTTCTGTAACTAGAGGAAGAGAACCTTCTCTGTCTGCCTTCGGGACTTTTACTCCAGTGTCATCTGGCACCCATCCAAGGCAGCCAGAACTTTCTGAGAAACTCGATTTCCTGTTACTGCTGCCTCTGCGGACTGGAGGTCTGGGTGATCAAGGCGGGGGAGCAGGGCTGTGGGTTAGTCTAAAAGCAGGGGCTGCGAATCGTTTGCTCCGACATGCTTAACAGCAGCAACTATAAAAATAAAACTTCGAGCTGTAGAAGCTTAGTTCTTTCAACAGTGAACTTCACTCATGAGATTCTTGAAAATCTTTTAGAAAGACAAATTTGTTTTGCTTCAGAGTCTTTTAAAACATAAAACTATTGACTTCTTAAAATCCAGAGGAGGCTGTACCGTCACCTAGTTCAACTCACATTTTACAGAAGAGACGACGCAGTTCAGAGCTAGCAAGTGACAATGGTGGGGGGGATGGGAACAGAGTCCACGTTTCCTGACTCTGCGCTGCAATTTCCTCCACGGATTATAGAAAAGTGCAATTCCAGATACCAGGTCTTGGCGAATTTTACTGTATGTAAGCTATACCTCACAATCTGACTTAAAAAAAGTATATGTTATCCAGGCCTCGCCTTGAACCTGAGTCTGTTTGACTCCAGAGCCTGAGGTGGGCCTGCACTTTGCATTCTTGTCACTACTGTGAATCCACAGTCCTTTTCTGGTTTGTATTTGAGGAGGAAGCGAGGACTGAAGAGGCCCTGCAGCACCAAGGCATTAACCATGGCAATTGGAAAGATAAGCCTGCTGAGTCCTGAGCCGGACCAGTCAAGAGCTCCCCATCTTGCCGTGCAAATTTCACTTCCCAATGAAATTAATCACCGTTCGGTAGAGGGGCCCTTCTATCTGCACCAGGCTCTGCTTGAGGTTCAGGATAGTAAAACAAAACAAGACCAGCCCCAGAATGGGAAAGGGACATTTGGTATTCTTGCTGGCTTCCTGGCTAATTTACAAAGTGTTAATAACATTCAAAGGAAACTTGCCTCCCTCAATGATCTACAAATAAGGAAGGGCAACAGAAGGTCAACCAAAGAAAAGACAGGGTCCTCCAGTGAAGTGCAGAGCAAAACCAATCAGCCTTCATAATCACCAGAGGGAAAAGCGTCTTAATTTACAAAGGAAATAGACACTCTAGCAACTTGGAAAACCAGGACAGGCTGAAATCAGATGGACCAAGAGTTTTTAAACGAATCAAAGCTGGTTTTCAAACCTCGAGGATTTGTTATTGCAAACCATTTCTCAAACAATAAACTGATAGAATGAATGGTGGATCTCTTTCTTAACATCCATTGTAAACATGTAAACATGAAATGTGTGTAAGATGAATGAGGAAGCAAGACGACAACAGGTAGAGACAATAAAGCTGTTTAACTTAGACTGGTAACAGAAAGTGTTCTTTGAGAATATTCCTTAAGAAGATCAACATATTTCGTTTGTCCCCGATGAGTGTTCTTGATGAATTTCGCTCCTGTGGTTAAAACTCTATTAAATTTGAGATTTCAAATTTTTCCTTTGAGGGTGTAGGCGTGCTGGTCAGGACCAATTAATTTTGATCCTTCCTACAGTTTTGGTTTATATCAAGTATCAGTCTTGGCATCGCCAGGACTAAGTCTTTTCATTCCCCAGCACTTTGAACGGTGCTCTGCTCCCAGCCTGTACTGAGATTGCTGAATGAATGAATTCGGCAACTTCTGAATTTCCCTTCTTGCAATTCCTGTGTATTTTGTTATGCCTAGTCAATATTCTCCAGGCTCTTCGAGCATTGTTAATTTGTTTTCTCTCTTTTCTGTTTCTTCATCCTTTCTCACCCCCTCGTGGCTCTGTAGGTGTTTTTGCATATTAGATGGCTTTCTGTGCACAGGATTAAGATATGTTCCAGGGATGTCACAGGCAACAGTTTCTGGACTTTTAAGTTTATTAAAATAGGAGTCAAAGTATTGTGAAGGCCAAGGGTATTCACTCTAACAATAGGATGAGTGAAAATAATCACCTGGTTTGGGGACTAGTTGCTTTTCAATATCTTTAAGGATATATTAATTCTACTTTTAGAAATTTTCTACTTTTAAAAATGATTCACAAGCTTTCGCTGGGCCTGAATACCAGAGAGGAGGCCCTGCCACAGGCTCCAGGCATTCCATTTGGTCCTCTCCTACTTCATTCACTCACGCCAGGCAGGCCATGATGCTCCAGTGGGTCTACGAAGGTAAAGACCTGCTCGAGAGATGGCTTGTGGGGGCTTGGAACAGGCAGAAGGTTCTGGGGGACGTGCTCTATGTCTTTCTGCAATTCAGGTTTGCTTCACCCTGGTGCTGAGTTCACCATCATATGAACTGCGTTGCTTCAGGAAGAAACAAAGAACAGGAAACCACGACAGGGACGTTCAAAGCACGCCCTTTGTATTGTGGGTCTCCTCCTGCGCATCTCCTTCACCTTTCTTCCTCTGTGATAGCCCCCCTCACAGGTGCCCACCCCTTGCCCACACCTTCTCTGGAGTCCAGAAAGCATGTCCAAGTGGCTCTGGCAGCAGACGGTGCTCCTTGTCTTACATCATGCAGGAAGAAACAACCAACCTGAGGCCCCTTAGCTACAGACATAGGCCCATTTCCTCTGCTAAAAAACACCTCAAAATCCTTTTCCACCTTCCAGACCAGCAATGCTAAGGATGGATTTGAATCTAGCCAGGCCTTTCACATTCCACTGGGCGAAGTGTCTGTTCTGGCAGAAATGCGAGGGTCCTTAGCCTCAGAGATCAGGAATGATCATGTCTACAGCTCTTTCTCCACCTCCATGTGGATACCCAAGACTGCATCTGTGCCTGTTTCTCACTGTCCACTCCAGACCCCCTACCACTCTGACTTCCTTACTCATTCCAGACAACTCTCCCCACCCCAACATGAGTTCCTGCCTTAGGCACAGACACAGCCACAGCCACACCCTGGAGAGCACTGCTCCAGCCTGAAGCTCAACTGCTACACCTTTATGTCAAGATTTGTCTCCATAGGATCATTTCCATTGTTGGGTCGGAAGCCATCTTCCCCCCTCAAGTCAGCCCACCTTTATACCCAGGACTTCGCAGTAACTTGAAGAGAGTCCCTAATTCCTGACTCTAAACACCACCAGCTGTCCCCATTTCCCCACCATCCACTTGGCACCCAAGTTAGCCAATGAGACATCTTGGGCAATTTTAAGCCATAATTGCCTCAGGTTCCCCTCGATTTCGAGCTTAAGATGTGTAACAGTGAAGAAAGAAGACAAATCTTGCGGAGTGCTTTGTGCAACCAGTTTTACTACTTTATATCCCATCTGGAGAAATACAATTTACAAATGCCTCATCAAGGAGTTCAGCTGAAAGCACTATTCCAGGCCTATTCTGTAATAGGAAAAACACACACACACCAACAAGTAGTATTCAGCTAAGAATTCAATGCTGTCTCAGTTTTCTTTAAAAGAATGTCAAATCAAGGAACAATTCTCTGCCACAAAGCGGGATGAGATGACAGGTGAAGACAAATGAGGATTACAGAGCTACTTATTTGGCACAACTACCTACAAACAAACCAAAAAGGATTCTGCAATATTATACGGGCGCAAGGCATGCTTTTAAAAACACTAAGTGTCCAAGTTACAAAAACCTGAAGAAATCCTTCTAAACTCTCCGATGAGGCAATTTATCTCTTTTCCCAGCTGGCGTGTTTGTGAGATGTCTCTCAGAAAGAAACAACTCAATATGCGAATCTGTAAGCCTTATAGAGAGGAAGTCTATTTGAGGCAACTCTGGGTTGAGGAAGCAGAAAGACTAGAAAATGCATTTTTCACATAGGTTTTGTGAACTAACCAAAGCGTTTAGAGTGAACATGGTCACTTCGATTTTTTTTTCCACTAGAGGTTATCTACAAAGACCACAGGAAACGTTTAAGCAAATTTAAACCCTATTTCTCAAGCATTATTAGGATAAGTACAGTAATTTAGAGACTTGGTTTCTAACAACTTAAGGCCTGACCCCTCCCACCCCCAACACCATACTTCACCCAGTTGTGTCAATTGGGTAACAAATAGCAATAATGCTTACTAACAAATGTAGCAATGGCTTTTTTAAATGTTCACTCTTTCATTGTTCTCATTGATAACTAACAAAGAAATGTACCACTTGGATTAGTAGACGGACAGAGAGACAGGCAGATGGATGGACAAGCAAGTATAACAAAATGTCAATGGTGGAACCTAGGTGGTGGCAGTGTGAATGTTCTCCATAAAATTCTTTCCGCTTGGCATTATGTTTGAAATTTTAAATAATACAATCTTAGAAAAAATCTACGACTCATTCTGAAAATGTCTAGAAGTCTAAGAAGTGACTTCTGGACTAAAGACTGGGAACATCCGTGCCCTGGAGCATGAATTAGTGATTTAAGCTCTGACGCCCAATCAAACATCGCTAATTTATCAAATGGGGCTGGTAGTGCAGGAAATGGAGGTTTCACTACTGATAATCCTTTAGATGTCTGGCTGCTTCATGTTCATTTACATTTCAGCATTTTCTCCGATTCTTAGACTCTTGGAGAAAGTTTGTACTCAAATGCAGCAGCAAATTGTAGGCTCTGGCTGTTTAAGAATAAATGAAGGCATTCATCTCTTTCAGGAAGTCTTCTCTCATTTCCTCCCCTCCCCCAGTGGTGCCCCTCTTCTTTGCTCGCCTCTGTGCACACTCTATCAGGGCCCTTCTCAATGGGTTTTTCAGGAGTCTCTCCAAGTAAATTATAATTCCCTGGAGGGCAAGAACAGACTCTTGGTCAAGTTTGCTTCTCCAGCACTCACTGCCATGGCTGGCCCATCGCGGGCTGTCAGCAAATGCTGCCTTTGTCTGTGCGTGGACTAATGCTGTGCACACATGTAGAGACACAGGCTCAGGCCTTCCCATCAAAGGGCAAAGTCAAGCTGCCCAGTCCTGAGAAGCACACGTCTGCCTAGAGCAGAGATTCCCCCGCTGACGTCCCCTGCAATCACTGGGGGATTCTAAAGCACTGCTGCCTCCATCCTACCTGCTGAGTTTCTGATGAACTGTACTGGGATGTGGCCTGGGCCTCAGGACGTTAGAATCTCCCCAGTGATAGAAATGTACAGGTGGACAGAGAACCCCTGTGTTGGGGCTTTAGGGATTACCGGGTTCTCTCATGTTCGTCTACTGTCTTTCATTTGCTTCTCGGGACAATCTAGTGGGTCTCCAGGGCAGGAGCTATCATCGAAGTCAGTGGTTCTCAACTGGGGCGGATTTTGTCCTCCAGGAAACAGTTGGCAGTGTCTGGAGGCTTTTTTGGTTTTCACATCTGAGAGTGGGGGCATCCAGTGGGTAGAAGCCAGGGATGCTGCTAAAACATCCTACAGTGCACAAGTCAGCCTCCACCGCCAAGAATTATCTGGCCCCAAATGTCAGTGGTGCTGAGCTTGAGACTCCCTGCTCTGTGGTAACTCTTCGTTTAACTGGGGCTTCTCAGTCAGAGTGGTTTCTTTGCGGCTGTTCCTCCACACATGCTGTGCCCCTGCCCCAGGCAAGACAGACAGCTGCACAGCAGTTGATTCCAAAGGACATCTAAGTCAACTGTTGTTGTGACAAGTCGGATTGTCTCCGACGAATGAGGGAGCTGACATTCAATGAGTGTTCCCTTGGTGCCAGGCACTTTACATACAGGGCCATATGCTTCTCCCGACAATCCCAAGAGATAGATATTCTAAATGCAAAAACTTAACTCATTACACAAGGTCACGCATTTAATAAAGGGCTCGAGCTTGAAGTTTTATATTAAAGACCCCAAGTTGCCTCAGATCTCAAATCTGTGTTGTTTTAATATAAAATTAACAATCTCCCATGTTTCAAAACCCCCTTTGTTTGAGAAACTTTAGCCTATAACGTTCTTCATCTTCCCTGCTCTTGCGGAAAGGAATTGAGGTGCCATATAAACCTCATCATTAGCAAGGCGTACTGGTGCCCTTTCCTCGGAACCCCACCCTCCTCCACCCCACCAGGAATCCACGAAATGCCTTGGAAGGTGAGGTATAAATCACTTTGGCATTATTGGAGCCACGGCTTATCTTCATTGTCATGGATAATTGAGGCGACTGTGAGAATGGCAACTTCTGAATAATCTGATGATACGTCTATTAATGCAGTGTTAAATGTCACAGTTAAAATATAGAAGGTATCATACTTATCGCTGTGTTGCCGGACCCAGCACAATTCCTAGCATAAGGTTTACGCTTAACAAATGTTGGCTGGATGAACGAATGAAGTAATCAAATGAATCAGAATAAGAAGCAATAAATTCAAGTGATTTATAGAATGGAAAATCTAGAGAGTTTTTGTTCGAGATTCATGTCTTCTCCAGCAGTAGCGAAAGAGGCGATAGCTGGCTTTCATTTTATTATTAAAGCACAAATAGAGCATATCAATATTTATTTTCTCAGGGAACTTCTATACACTGTTGGTGAGAATGTAAATTGGTACAGCCATTATGGAAAACAGTATGGAGATTCCTCAAAACGTTAAAAACAGAACTACCATGTGATCCAGCATTCCCACTTCTGTACACATCCAAAGGAAATGAAATCAGTATCCTCAAGAGATCTCTGCACTCCCATGTTCATTGCAGCATTATTCACAATAGCCAGGATATGGAGACCACCTAAATGTCTGTCGATGGATGAATGGATAAAGAAGATGCGGTGTATCTATACAAAATGGAATATTATTCAGTCTTAGAAAAAGGAGGAAATCCTGCCATTTGCACCAACATGAATGAACCTGGAAGATACTATGCTAGATGAGATAAGCCAAACACAGAAAGATAAATACTCCATGATCTCACTTATATGTGAAATCTAAAAAAGTCAAACTCATAGAGGCGGAAAGTAGAATGGTGGTTGCCAGGGCCTGGGGGATTGGAGAAATGGTCAAAGGGTACAAAGTTTCAGTTATGTAGGATGAACAATTTCTGGGGATTTAATGTACAGCATGGTGCCTATAGTTCATAATACTGTATTGTATACTTGTAGTTTGCTAAGTAGATCTTAACTGTTCTCAACACAAAACAAAACAAGACCAAAAAAACAATGTAACTATGTGAGGTGATGGAAATGTTAATTAGTTTGATTGTGGTAATCATTTCACAAAGTAAATGTATATCAAAACATCATGTTGTACACCTTAAATGAATATAATTTTTGTCAATTATAAAACCAGAAAAAAAAAGAAATAACTTATGGCGTAATCAGAATGCTGATTTACCTGTATCATTAATAAATTATTTTGAAATATAAAAAAGTTATTTTCTCATCCTTATATCAGAATCCAAGAGTGTCACCAAATATTATATTTTGTGGCTGAATATAATTCCAATATTCACATCAACATTTCTTGTTGGCAGATATTAATTGCATTTTTCTTTAAAAGAAGGATGAACAGTTTAAAACAGGAAATATTTTACATGATTAGGTTTTTTTAAAAATAACTTTTGGACTTTTATCAACATCTGACAAACGTCCCCAAGAGCAACTTCTCCTTTAGGCACAGAGCTGAGGGCCCACGAAATTGTTTCAGTTTCTTCTAAAAATCGGAAGAAAAAAACTCGTATAACCCAGCCTGGATTATACTCATCATCAAACCAACATAGCCATAAAATCTAATTTTTACTACAGATATATACACACTTTGGTGGAGGAAGGGCTCCACGAAGGACAAAGTGCCTACAGCCCATGAAAGTTGCCCACTGGTCCTGGATATCACCTCTCTACATTCCACCACTCTTTTCAAATAAACAGTGATTTTTCATTAGCTTCTTATTTCAATTTTTCAGAGAGCTTCATTCAATCATCTCAATGACTATCTGGGTCCATCAGTGGAGGGAGACTGGCAGCTGAGGACATTTTTCCTCCAAGCAATGACAAGGGACTGACTCGGGGAGTGGAGGAGGGGAGAGGCAATATGTGAAGTGGGGATATACTGGCTTGCAGGTCAAAGATGTGGGGTCAGGGATGACTCTAAGATTCTCAGCTCAGGGATCTGGGTGGACGAAGGTGCAGTTACCCAAGTTATCTCAACAAAATAGCATGAGAGGGGATAGTTGTTGGGTCTCAGGGAGAAAGGGATGGGAAAGGGCTAAGGCTGACCCTGGCAGAGATGGAGGAAACGGAGGCAGCACTACACATTGTGATGAAGTGGGCAGAGGCGAGAAGACAAGCTAGAGAGCTGGGTCCAGAGTTCTGGAGCAGACGGTGTGTTAAGAGTTATGGAGAGGTCATTGAATTCACAGGCCTTGGAAGGGTCAAGGAGATTGAGGCCACGCCTAGCTTTGACCTTCTGGAAGGCACTAGAAGTCTCTGCATGGTAGTTTCTGAAGTGCTATTTAGGGAGAAGTCAGATTGCACTGGATAGAAGATATGGAGGCAGAGAGAGAAAGAGAGAGTTCCTCCCTTGAGGGTCAGGACATTTTAGAATATAAGTTGAGGAAAAGAAGTCAGTGCTAGGGAGAAAGGGAGCATGCTGGTGTTTTACTTTTCTTTTGTCTCTCAGAAAAGTGCTTTAACAGTCAGAAAGAATGAAGTCTAGTTATCTAGATCAGGGGTCAGCAAACTATGACACATAGGCCAAATCCAGCCTGCTCCCACCTATGTTTGTAAATAAAGTTTTATTGGCGGACAGCCATGCCCATTCATTTATGTATTGTCTACGGCTGCTTTTTTGGTACAATGGAAGAGTGAATAGTTGTGACAGAGACCGTCTGGTGAGCAAAACTGAAAGTATTCATTATCAGGACCTTTACAGAGAGTTTGTCCACTCCTGTTCTCCGTCAACTTCTTGACGTAAAGGTGAAGAAACAGATATTCCATTATATTTCTATATCCATTTGCCGTCTTTCTGACAAAGCAGAAATGCCTCCTGGAATGACTAATTATCTAGACTATCCCTCATCACTCACCAACATCCACTGTCATCAAGGTGAATTTTCCTCCCCACTCTACCTACGAACTAAAACTAAAGCTAAATGCACCTCTGTCCTCTGTATGGGCCTCGTTTCAGTAATGTTTCTTGGGCACATTAATGAGCAGAAGTGATTTAGCTTCATAGCTGTTTCTGAAAACATGCAGAAATGCTTCTGTTTCTGCCTCCATCCTTTGGTGGGAGTCAAAGTTAGCTCATGGTCAGGTTGACAGTTCACAAGAAAGGGCGAGGTTGCCAGAAAAATCAAAATCACACAGTTTCCTGTTTTTGAAGATGTATTTCAACAATGTCACTGAGAGCTTCAAAGACAAAAATGGCTGTGTGCCAGAGCCAGACCAGCTCCAAGGGCCTTTGTGTGCTTTATTGTTTGATGCTGAGGCGTCAAAGCGTTCTCTCCATTGTGTTCTTCTCTCTGCTCCCCACCTCTGCTATTTTTTTGTTACGCTATTAAGATGCCTGCTGAAAATTAAATGAAACTTCCCGATTTCCTCTTTGTTGATCCAGGAAACCAATTATAGAGAAATTAGAAACAATTTACAACAATTTATGTTATTTACAACAAAATATGTTAGTTTTTGACGTTGCAAATGGCTATACACAAAGATGATGGAACAATAGATTTGAAATAGGATATTTGTACTGATTTTTCAACCAATATTTATATATCTCGGCATCAAAATTCCTCCCGTTCACCCTATTTGGACATGAAAAGGTGCCTCTTGCTGGGGCTATAGTCTACTGCCCCCACCTTCTTCTCTGCTCACCCCCCACACTATTTTTAAGTTATGGCACTGAGCCTATCTAGCCCTTGTAATCCAGCTTCAAGACCAAAGCCACACTCCCAGACTGCCTAACATGTCATTACAACTTACACTCAGAGCTTCAGCTTTGGCATGTTTTAAAATTCTTCTAAGTAATGTCCAAGAGGAATAGCTTTTTCTGGGGTGGGCCTGCTGGGCCAACGCAGGGGGGCATGGTAGACTTTATTTATGTCTTTCAGTATAGAACGTGCGTATGGCAACCATGGAAGGATTGGAAGATTCTCTGACTAGAGGGGCTCCCAAGATTACTTTATGTGAATTTGAACTGCTAAAGAACCTGTGAAATTGACACAGTGTCCTGAGCTTTGGGTCCATATCCATGTGGCCATCATAGACTTGAATAGTTTGACCTCTGGCCACCACAATTGAAAATTAGACTCCTGAAGAAGGTAAGAATTTCTGGAGTCTCCTTGGGCTGTGGAGGCTTGGGGTCTGGCGTGCCTTAAAGTTTTCCTTGAGGAATCATTTTGCATATGGTGACCACATTGCCCGAATTTAAATTTGGGGGGGCATGAACAAATATTCGCAGACATGGATAAATATCCATAGAATATTTGAAGTGCTACTGCCACTGAGCCAAGATGACTTTTCCAGGCTACATGGCGTTTCTGTACTTTGTCACTCCTGAGTCTCCTATGAGAGAAGCATTTTCTTGAGCCTGGTCATTCCTCTCTAGGTTGACTATCAAGCTCTATACACCTCAGAAACAAGAAGTGGGGCCCGTGATGTCACACAGGTGGCCTTAAGGGGAAGACAGAGCTCTCCAGTGATCTTGACTTAGGGTAAAGGCAGGCAATTCCCGTAGTGCAATGAGAGGGCCAGCTAACTCTGCGACCGGGTGACATAGCCTGAAAGTCCTTGGGCTGAAATAGAGGGACTGCTGTGCTGACGGTGCTCATAGTCCTCATACCTTGCTAACTATCCATCAACCAGAATGTGGGTAACCATTTATAGGCCCCCAGTGACATTTTAGTTAAGAAAATTTTTCTGTATTTACCTAAGGCCATTTCAGAAGTGTTTTTTTTTAAGGTGCTTTATTCATAGAAGTTTGCTGTCATCTTTATGATTTAAAATAATTGATTACTAATCATTCAGACTAATCAGTGTTTAGTATTGTACTGTCTCTGAATCACCAGTTTATTCTGTTAGGTTTCAGGTGGGTCAGGATTCATGAACAAACTTGACCTTTGGACCCATACGAGTTTATCAACACAAAGGGAACTGACACACAGAGATAATCTTTGGCTGTTAGTATTCATCATAGCAATTACTGAGATAATCTTAAAACATCATAAAAACCAAGAGGTTAGAGCTTAGTCTCATAAAATCAGAATTATAAGGCACTTCAAATCAGTATTGCTTTAAATCAGCATAATTGATTCATCACACTAATTATGAATAATAATTACTAATTTGAGAGAGTTTCCTGAATAGTCCACAGACTCAAATCAGTGTTTACTATTTAGTACAATCATGGCATCTTTGATAATTTTTTTTTTGAGGAAGATTAGCCCTGAGCTAACATCTGCTGCCAATCCTCCTCTTTTTGCTGAGGAAGAGTGGCCCTGAGCTAACATCCGTGCCCATCTTCCTCTACTTTATACGTGGGACGCCGACCACAGCATGGCTTGCCAAGCGGTGCCATGTCCACACCCGGCATCCAAACCAGCGAACCCCAGGCCACCAAAGCGGAACGTGCACCCTTAACCACTGCACCGCTGGGCCTGCCCCTGATAATTTTTTATAATTCTAAAAATAATATAGACTCAGGATAAATAAATGACTGTTCACGCTTTTTCAGTCCCATTCCTGGGAGAGATATTAACACTCAGAATATTTTTCACTCTACTTATAAATATTTAATTGACGTCGGTTAATTTCCTCTTCAGCAACCTCGTGAGTGGAAACATCCAACTGATAGTTCTTTGTTTCCAAATAAATAGGACCATACTGCACGTCTGCACTCGCCTTGGGGTTAACCTAATGATGACCCTTGGGCATCCTTGCATTATTACACATACATTTGCCTTATTTCATGATTTCACAGTATTCCATTGTATGGAGGTAGCATATTTTAACCAGTTCCCTCCTGATGGCTATTTATGTTGATTCTAGCTTTTTTTCCTTTGCTGGTATAAACATTATCTTTTCATATCATTGTTCAGTTGTGCAAATTCCTAGACACGAAAAAATCTGGATCAACTAGAGTGTATTTTAAAATCTTGTCATCTGTTGCATGTTTCATGTTGGCATGAAAACCACTCCTAATGTTTAGGAAGGTAAGGCACCTGTGTTAGCAGAGATGTCACTGGAGTAGTTTAGAATAGAGCCTTTGCTCTCTCTTTCGCTCTCTTTTATAGTCTGTGGGGCGATTAGCAGATATTTTGTATTTATAGCACTCAGTGGCAAACTGCACGCTGTGATTACACTGGATTTCATCTCCATCCTTGATTATGGGAAGCTCTTCACATACACACTGAACTTTGATTGTGAAGATTGGGCTTGATTTCAGGAACATAGAGAAGACAAGATAAGTGCTTAAGATTGCTCTTCAGAAAAACGATTGTGAATTTGCTTATTTGGCATGTAGAATAATAAGCCTGGTTACTAGTATTACAAATACTCATGCAAGCCTCTGCTCTAAATTGTTTATTATTCCTCAGAACTCAGGCCATTCTAAGTATCCACTGGATGGTCTTTCTGCAATGACAGAGGCCATTGGAATTGTTGTTTGTAAAATATAGAATCCAACTCTGGATAACTCAAGCAAAAAAGGAATTGATTAGAAGGACAAGGGTGGTTCATATAATCATCAGAAAAGTGAGAGGTCAGGCTCAGAAAATGAACAAGAACCAGCAGTAGGCCTGATGCCCAAGGGCAAGGCCAAGATCATGCTGTGCTCTGCTTAGGGCCTCACTGCTGGCACCACTACTCCTGGAATTCCCCCAACGTTTAGGCTCTTGACTCCACCACTGTCATCAAGAATAACCTCAAGCCGGCCTCCCTCAAGACTCAAAGTCCTAGGTGGGACTTTCCGATTGGCTGAGCCTAGGTGGTATGCTCAAGTCCCAGTTGCAGAGAACACTGGGGGAGGAAATTATCTGATGCCCTTTGGCTTTCCCCTTGGGAAACCTCCTACCAAGACCCATACAATGGGGAATTGTTCCTAAACAGAAAGAGAGTCGAAAGCTTCGTAGCCAAAAAAAATGAGAAATGAGAACTGATAACCACTGTGAGGTCTCCAATTCCATTTCTGGAATGACATTATGATTTATTTATGATTCTCCTTGTTGGCACCTCCTTCAAAGCAGCATATTAGCTCCTTGTCGCCTCATCTAACCTCCATTCCTTGGCATATGTTGTTATTGTTTGCAATGATTCTCAGCAATAGCAATAATGCTTCGTAGTCACCTAGTGCTTGTGGCTTTCTGAATGCTTTTCCATGTAGGGTGGCGTTTAATTAATTAGCCTCTACGTGGTAGGAATAATTCCTCCCCATCATGTTTACTTTTTTTGACACACCTTTTTGTGTTAAACCCTCTCCCTGTACAAACGCTAACCTCACTATTCCCACTTGCTTCCTCAGTGACATTCAAGAGCTCCATATTAATCATTGGAATGAAGACTTAGCTTTTTTTCCCTTGGATTCAGGACCCTCCTTGATCCCACCTTTTCCTGCCCATCAAACCACTGCTCACCGCCACAAACCATTCAGCCGGCCAGCAGGGACCCTCCTGCTCAATCCTGGGTCATTATGCCTACATTGTCCGTTGCCCTAAATGGAAACAAGGCTCTGGATTTCGAGAGAAAAAAATACCCATCTTTGTATCATTTTTATTTCTTAGTATTCCATTTCGTACAATTTTTTTCTATAGTTTTTATATTTTGCACATCTCTTCCATGAATTTTTCTTTTGTGAAAAAAAGTTGAAATGGAATGAAACTACTCTAGTGAATTCTAGGAAAACTTACGTTAAACCAGCTGTGTGTTTTTTGGAAAAGTAGAGAAGCTCTCTGGGCCTCATCTGAAAAGCTAACTGTTGGGCCAGATGATTTCTGATTTCTTCTTCCACTGTAATCGTCTACGTATTTAAAAAATTCCGTGAACAGAAGTAGTGGCTGACAGATATGGGGGCTTGAGGCAACATTATAGAGTGCAACTCCTTCCCTGGCTTTATCTGCAAGTGAGAATCATAATTGATCTTCTTGGAGTAGCTTGAAGATAAACAAGTTCACTCACACCCAGTGAGTTAATTGTTGTAAGACTTTAAGACCTTAACACACATCTCCTGGAGATCATTTTACAATAAAAACCCTAAGCATGAAAGGCCCAATTCTCGTCCTAGGAACCTCATGTTTTATTAAAACATAGTAGTCATTATTATTTTCAGATGTGATAATAACATTGTGGTTATGTTTTTAAAATGTCTTTATCTTTTAGAAGAGGATTTCTCATTCTCAGCAGTAGTGACATTTTGGGATCATTCCTTGTTGGGACAGGGGGACTGTCTATTGCAGGATGTTTAGCAGCATCCCCGGTCTCTATCCAACTAGATGCCAATAGTATTCCTTCCTCAGTAGTGACAACCAAACATGACTCCAGACATTGCCAAACTGCCGAATCTCCATGGAGGGCAACTTCACCCCCAGTTGAGCACCACTGTTTAAGAGATGCATACTGAAATATTTTTGGATAAAATAATATGATGTCTAGTAGGGGGTGGTGGAGGATGCATGTGTGGATGTCGCAGGATTGACCAAGGGCTGATGGTTGTTGGGGCTGCGTGATGGGTTCTGGGGCTTTATTATACTATTTTGACAACTACTTTTGTGTATGTTAGAAATTCTCTAAAGTAAAAGCATAAAAAACATTGTTTTAAGACATCACTGGCATCAATTTAAACTCCGTTTCCAGCCTTGAGCCTGCAGACTGTCTTGCTTTGGAGAGAACCTGAAGAGCTAAGGATAGAGGGAGGAGAGTATTATTCACACTCTTGACTAACTGCTGTTGACCATTTCGAAGACATACTAAGTTGTGGAGTTTTTGTTGTTTTTTCTTGTAGGAAGATTGGCCCTGAGCTAACAACTGTTGCCAATCTCCCTCTGTTTTGTATATTGGATGCCGCCACAGCTTGGCTTGATGAGCAGTGTGTAGGTCTGTGCCTGGGATCTGAACCCATGAACCCCAGGCTGCCAAAGCAGAGCATGCAAACTGAACCACTATGCCACTGCACCAAGACATAGTAAGTTTTGAATGGTTAAACTGAGTTCCTAACCAGCCTCGCTAGCCTTGGGCCACCATGATTGCTTGTTCCCTGGTCATCTGGACCAGCGTTAGCCACACTGAAGACTGGGACTTGATGACTTGTGGAAGCCTTCCATCCTCCTGGTGGCCAGCATGCTCCTTATTTAGGCCATCTGCATCAGTGCAGCCCTATCTCAGCCCTGCTGCCTTGAGGGCTGATGCTTAGGGACAGATTTCCCTTATTAAAGCCTCATGGGCATGGACATGCCCAGTGAAAAAGAGGCAGAGGGAAGGCTGAGCCTGGCTGGAAATAGAGGAACGACAGCAGGGATCCAATTAATAATGCGTAATTACCAGTCAGCCTGAGAAACAGAACTGGAACTTTGCTTCAGGCCAGGCAGGGCAACTTTCAGAACCTTTGTTTTGAGGCTGAGAATTGAGGTCATCCAGAACAGAGCAGGAGCAATCAAGGATTGCTTTGTGGATGATGATGTCGGGCAGGTGGTGGAGATGAGGTTGGGCAGACTGGCAGTAGAATTTCAAAGTGATTCTTTTTCATGTTTAAGGAAAATAATCAGGGCTATCTAGAGAAACTGGCGATTCATAATTCTCACCTGCATAGAAAAAAATGCAGTTGTAACTGATTTAGGAGAGTCCAGAGCTACTTTCAATCTTGAAGACAGGAGAGGGTGTGGCTAAAAGATGCAACTCTGGCCAGACCACCTGGAATCAAATTCCAACTCCACCCCTTAGGATCCCTGCTAACTTTAGTAAGGTCGGTTCGGGAACCGCCACACCTCAGTTTCCTCATCTGTAATCCAGGACAATCACTGTGCTCCTCTCTTAGGATTGTTGCAAGCATTACATGAGTTAGTACATTAAAGGGTTTAGCATAGTGCTTGGCGGCCCGAGTAAACAATAGGTGTTGGCGACTGTTAGCCAGAACTAGCCTTATCTTGCCAGACAGAGCAAACACCGTCCAGGCTGAACGATTTGAGGGGCTGGGAGAAGATGCCCCTTCCACAAGATTTAAAGTGATTATCAAGGGCCATTCCTTTGGATTAACAAATTTCTTGCTTTTCCCATTTTGGGGAGGGGTAGCACGTAGTGTGGGGGAATATTTATCAAATGCTGTTTCCCTACCACTCTCTGATAGAGCAGTTCTGAGGGGACGGGAATTTGGTGAGATGAAGGTAGGAGAAGTAGGGGAGATCTGGATCCCGGGGGCTTTGCCCATGAGATGGAAGCTGGTGGGTCCTGGAGGGACTCAGCTCCAGAAGACAGAGGGCGGGGATGCCGGGAGATGGATGAGGGGTCCCCAAAGGGAGATATGCTGTTTTAGAATTATTTTTGAGCTGAGAACTTCCTGGCTTAAAGTAACTGTTAAACTGAACGTGCCCCATATCAAAGGGGTCGAACTATCCATGCAAGTTCATCTTTTGTGCTGTTAACGTGTTAAAGACACAAAAACTCTGTCCCTTTGAGATACACATTAATTTTTTAACCCCATCTCCCAGATGGCGTGCAGGCCGTTTCCGGTGTCATTTCAAATCTGGAAGTGAATCTGGTAGCTATGCTTGTTGCCAGAATTTTTTTGTTAAATGAGGTTTATAAGAAATTCAAATACTCCATATTTACATGCTCTTTATTCTGTCTTTGATGTTTTCCTTTTCAGCAAGCAAATTATTTTGGCTTTCGTACAAATACTGCTCCGAATCAGAACGAGGGCTTCTCACTCCCTCCCAGGGGCGGCCCAACGGTTGTCTGCTTTCACTTGCTTGTTCTGTGCACTCTGTGGACAGTGTTATTGCTCTAAACCGGATACCCAGAGTGGTTCTCAGACCTCTCATAGCAGGATCCCTCAGAGTACAGATTAAAATTGCAGTTTCCCGGCTGAACCCCAGATCTTCTGATTCTGAATTCCTAAAAGTCGGGCCCTGGAAACTGTATTTTTACCAAGCATCCCAAGGGATTCCGGAGCGTACTGAAGTTTGGGCACTGTAGCCTTCTACCTTAAACCCAGGGTCTGCCCGCCTCCCCCATAGCAAATCCATCAGCATCTTTATCTTCTCTCTTATCCACCCAGGAAACTCCCTTCCCAGAAACGCATCCTGCATGGTGTTATCCAGTTTGTTTTCCCAGGAAGACAGACTCTGCTATGAGCTTTGTGGTGAGGAGGAGAAAGCAATTTTTATCTGAAGTTGAGAGGTTAATAGCTTGAGCCTCAGACAGAATACTTAGACAGGATGAGTCATCTAAGGAAAAGGGTGAAAAGGTCAGCTAGCCTGAGCTGACAGAGAGAAACAAACTTGTGAGTCTGACTACGTGAAACCATGCTCTTGGATCAACAAATGTTTGCAGAATGAAACTGATGATTTATCAATATGGCCATGGTGAGGCTGGTCACTTTATCTACCTGTGTACAATGTCTAAGGCTGAGATCTGACATTCTAGTAAAGTAGCTTGTGTGCCCTCCAAGCAGACTGGGGCTTGGCCCTTACTCAGACCTTAATTGCTCTTTTTTATGCATAATTCCAAGAAGATTAGTTGTCTGATTGCTCTGCCACTGAAAATGGGAAGCAGCTGATTAGAAGCAATTTGCAAGAACAAGAGGACTGTGCAGACACAGACACCATGACAAAGGTGAAAACTGACTAAACTTAGAGTTCTGGAAAATCTGGTTATGTGGAACACATCGTCCTGTGATTATGATATATAAGTTAGGTGGGAATGTAATATGCCTGTAAAAATTGAGTACTCCTAACTTAAAGACTTTACCTTAAGAATCTTCTAGTACTTAAAAAAAAAATAAGTAGGCCATTGGTGATCAAGTATAATGTTAACTGGCAGCTGTTGTCATCATTTGCCTCGTGGCAATACTTTTTCCCTTAAGTGTCTTATGTCTCATATTAAAGCTTAAAGCTTGTTAAATAGGGAGGAACTTTGGAAGATGTGCCAATGTCAAACAGTAAAGTTTTTATTTTCTCCTGCTGTAACAGCTTTAAAGGTCTGAATCTCCAAATCTCAGTCCCTAACACCACTCAGGATTTTAAGTTATGTAATTGGGAGAGACCAGGAGGATCTCAATTCTTTCTCCTTCTTTTATGCTCTTTACCAGAAAACTAATAAATGAAAGATTTAGAGCCTGCTAGGCATTTGGGTGTGGAATTCTATAATTTTGCCATTTATGGGATGAGTGAGCTGTCCATCCATGGTTCTGTAGCCTAGAGAGTCATCGAGATATCTGAATTTATATGAACAACTCAATACAATCTTCAGTAGCGTTAACATTCCCTAAGAGCTGACCCAAGTGGCACCTTTAGAAATCCACAATTATTAATGTTCATTGAGCACTTACCATGTGCCAGGCAACATCTTAAGTGCTTTACATCATAAAACTTTCACAAAACACTCTGAGGTACACATTTATCTCCATTTTACAGATGAGAAAACCTTGAATTAAAGAGGTATAAAACTTCCTCAAGTTTTTATCCACCATAAGGAAGACCTTTTTTTTTTTTTGAGGAAGATTAGCCCTGAGCTAACATCTGCCACCAATCCTCCTCTTTTTGCTGAGGAAGACTGGTCCTGAGCTAACATCTGTGCCCATCTTCCTCTACTTTATGTGTGGGACGCCTGCCACAGCATGGCTTGCCAAGTGGTGCCATGTCCGTACCCGGAATCCGAACCAGCAAACCCCGGGCCACCGAAGCAGAAGGTGTGCACTTAACCAGTGCACCAGTGGGCCAGGCCCAGGAAGACTTTTTAAAAAGGGTAATTAGCACTGCCCAATATTGTGAAAACATTCACCCGTCTATACTGTATATTCCTTTAAGGCAAGAACTATTATCTGCTTCATCTTTGTATCCCCTACAATACCTAGAACAATGCCTCACACATACAAACTTCTTAATAAAATTTACTGAGCAAATGAAAAAAAAAAAAAAAGAATCTTCTAGTACTTAAAAAAAAATAAGTAGGCCATTGGTGATCAAGTATAATGTTAACTGCTTAGGTATGGAGAAGTAGAGATAACGAAAGGTACAAAGGCCTTACACGGGTCATGGAATAGAGTCAATAATGATCCAGGGGCTGGGACTAGGGCCTAAGCAGGTCTCCCTGAATTTATAAATTTTGTTTCATAAAAGGAAAATGACAGCCTGAAAATCTACATTGAGCCTCTCTTCCATTTGATTGACCTAAATTTCTTTTAGCTTTGGCTGATTACCAAAGCATTACATTAGCAAAATGCTTCCCGCTAGTGTATGGACATTTAAGCCAGAAATACAATACTCGAGTAATTAGAATCAATGTTCCCTGTACAAGTATAAGTCATAGCTCAGATGTTTCTCTGCATATAGGGAAGAAAGAAAAATCAAGTTCTGGCATAGTTCTGTAAATGTCAGCTAGCTTCAGACAATTCCAACAATGCCATCACAAGACACAGGAGGTAAAAGTCCCAATTCTAAAATAAAATTGAATACTATTATGCCTAATTGTGTACCCTTATATTTGAGGTTACGTTGAGAGAATAAACTTATTGTTTGCAGTTATCTGAGGAAATTAAATAATTCAGGCAAGAACGTTGTGTTAGTGTAATGCATCTATGTGATTTTTGTCTCGAGAGGGGAAATATACAAAGCAGAAAATGTGTAGTGGTAAGGGCTGGGGAGATTGTTAGCAATGACCAGCCAGGTGAATTTAAATTTTAAGTCCTAAGTAGGAATTTGCAAAATTCATCTCACGTTGAAACACATCTTTCCCATGAACTTTAAAGAGGCCTAAAACCCTCTCTACCTTTGAGTTTATCTATTTGCTGAGCCAGGACTCACCGTGGGCAAGATTCGAACTTTCCCTAAGTCTCAGTTTCTCCATTGAGAAACCGGGA